>NC_059197.1:37274504-37577504 GCF_020615455.1 Coregonus clupeaformis
CGCAGCCTATGAAACTCGGAGACCTGGAGATCCCTTAGATCCCTTGGGTCCTGGTGTTGGGAGACTAGTGAGTGCAGGGAGACTCATTACTTTTTTACTGCCATATTTTACTCTGTTTGACTGTGTGTGAAGTGGCGTGATCTCACAGCTCAGGGAAGTCTCAGGATTAATAAAGAAATTAGGGATCATCACACCACTGCCAACCCTCCTAATGCTCTGAACCTTCTGAACCTTTCCAGTCCCAACCCTTTGACTGGGATGTGTCCCAAAATGGCACCCTATTCCCTATATAGTGCACTACTTTTGGCCAGAGCCGTATGAGGTATGGAACGTAGGGAATAGGGTGCCATTTGGGACACAGACAGAGCCAGCTGCTTTCTGCTTCCTGCCCTGTGGTGTTTAGCACCGGATGAACGACACCTCTTGGGAAATGTTTTTGAACAAGTTAGAGTGTTTTATTATTGTGTGCCACCCAGACATAAATTATAGCGTGACAGTAAATGTTTAGATTGTAAACATGTCAAATTATCAAAAAGCTTCACCATATGAAAGTGTATGTCTGAATAGCCATTATTTCGTAGACCATATTTTATCCAACATCTGAAACAAGTGCTCTTTTCTTTTTCATTACTCACTTACACAACTGTGGTGAACGCTCAGTTTGCCAACTGTCTGAGAATTACAAATCCACAGCTCAGACTGTAACTAGTTGGCTCCATCTGTTTTGAGTAGGAAAAAGCGCTTACATGTAAAAACTCTGCGGTTACTCAGCCCTGCAAACATGGCGAGCGAGAACCATTGAGTTACTTTTCCTGCACCTTCATCTCATTAAACACGGATATGGTCTGAGTTTGGAGATCTATATAAAGTCTCTATGTCTCCCCTCTGCTTTAAAGTACTCTCCTGTGAGCTGCTGTCTGTATTTCTAGAAGGCATTCCAGAGAGGTGATGGAGCGCTGAAGCCTGGCCCAGCGGTTTGGTTTACCTTGGAGGACACCCTTGTCACCCATCAGTCGTTGCAGCACGTCTGAGTCCAGCTTGGCGAAGGCATCGTTGGTGGGGGCAAACAGGGTGTACTGGCCGGGCTGTCCCAGCTTGTCCAGCAGGCCTGAGGCCAGAGCAACCTCCTGTAGGGAGAAAACACATCATATCCTCCATCATATGCTCCATTAATAATGTGTGAATAGATACATCGAACAGAATAGAATAAAAAAGACGAGACGAGAAGGGGAAATGAGAAAAGAGGAAAAATGATACAGAAGAAAAGGTAGGAAAAGAAAGGTAGGAAAGGAAAGGAAAGGTAGGAAAGGAAAGGTAGGAAAGGAAAGGTAGGAAAGGAAAGGTAGGAAAGGAAAGGTAGGGAAAGGAAAGGAAGGTAGGAAAGGAAAGGAAAGGTAGGAAAGGAAAGGTAGGAAACGAAAGGTAGGAAACGAAAGGTAGGAAAGGAAAGGAAGGAAAGGAAAGGAAAGGTAGGAAAGGAAAGGAAAGGTAGGAAAGGAAAGGTAGGAAAGGAAAGGAAAGGAAAGGAAAGGAAAGGAAAGGAAAGGAAAGGAAAGGAAAGGAAAGGAAAGGAAAGGAAAGGAAAGGAAAGGAAAGGAAAGGAAAGGTAGGAAAGAAAAGGTAGGAAAGGTAGGAAAGGAAAGGGATAAAAAGAGAAGAGAAGAGACAAGACGGGACGAGAAGAGAACAGAAGAAAATAAAATACTTACACTGAGAGTGGTGAAGGTCATCGTCAACCTCGATGACATCCTGGATGGTGTTGCCCACGGCAGTGATGACACGGTCGATGACGTGCACCACTCCATTGGTGGCAACCTGGTTGCCATGGATAATCCTGGCACAGTTCACCGTCACGATCTTCATACATAACAACACACCACATAGGACATGCACAGCACAGTCAGTATCTACACACAACACACAACAGTATACCGTTCTTAACTCTCCAATGTGCACACAACACAGCCTTCAACAACTAACTACCTACACACAATAAAGTCTTAGCTTTCCATGACGGCAACTTTCTCATGGCATAGAAATCATGGTCAAAATTAGTGCACTACAAAGGGAGTAGGGTGCCATTTGGGATGCAGAAAAGTTGATGTTGTGTAGGTCTAGTAGGATGCTCACCCCGTTGGAGTAGTGGTTGATGTAGAGTCCCAGGTCGTTGTACATGGAGTCGACCACCAGGCCGTTCTTCAGGTCTTTGGTCAGCAGGCGTTTGTTAGCCATGTGGTAGTGCAGAGCGTTGTACAGCTCAATGTTCACGTTACTCACCAACGCACTACGCACTTCCTGTTAAAGAAATGCAGAATAGAAAGGCTTAAGATAACATAAATACTTAACATAAAGTGATGACAAAGACTTACAGCAACAGACTGTAGGGTTCAGGTCAATGCCACACATTCTTGTGTTTTATGTTGTTGCTCTTTTAAATGGTCACATTACAAGCACAAAATGGTTTTGGGCACTGAAAAAACCTACTACTATCGCTGGTGGATTCAACTGATTGTCTGAATTACCTGGAATTTTCCAGATGTGAGAGATGACACTTACAGTGAGGGAAAAAAGTATTTGATCCCCTGCTGATTTTGTACGTTTGCCCACTGACAAAGACATGATCAGTCTATAATTTTAATGGTAGGTTTATTTGAACAGTGAGAGACAGAATAACAAAAAAATAATCCAGAAAAACGCATGTCAAAAATGTTATAAATTGATTTGCATTTTAATGAGGGAAATAAGTATTTGACCCCTCTGCAAAACATGACTTAGTACTTGGTGGCAAAACCCTTGTTGGCAATCACAGATGTCAGACGTTTCTTGTAGTTGGCCACCAGGTTTGCACATATCTCAGGAGGGATTTTGTTCCACTCCTCATTGCAGATCTTCTCCAAGTCATTAAGGTTTCGAGGCTGACGTTTGGCAACTCGAACCTTCAGCTCCCTCCACAGATTTTCTATGGGATTAAGATCTGGAGACTGGCTAGGCCACTCCAGGACCTTAATGTGCTTCTTCTTGAGCCACTCCTTTATTGCCTTGGCCGTGTGTTTTGGGTCATTGTCATGCTGGAATACCCATCCATGACCCATTTTCAATGCCATGGCTGAGGGAAGGAGGTTCTCACCCAAGATTTGACGGTACATGGCCCCGTCCATCATCCCTTTGATGCGGTGAAGTTGTCCTGTCCCCTTAGCAGAAAAACACCCCCAAAGCATAATGTTTCCACCTCCATGTTTGACGGTGGGGATGGTGTTCTTGGGGTCATAGGCAGCATTCCTCCTCCTCCAAACACGGCGAGTTGAGTTGATGCCAAAGAGCTCCATTTTGGTCTCATCTGACCACAACACTTTCATACAGTTCTCCTCTGAATCATTCAGGTGTTCATTGGCAAACTTCAGACGGCCCTGTATATGTGCTTACTTGAGCAGGGGGACCTTGCGGGCGCTGCAGGATTTCAGTCCTTCACGGCGTAGTGTGTTACCAATTGTTTTCTTGGTGACTATGGTCCCAGCTGCCTTGAGATTATTGACAAGATCCTCCCGTGTAGTTCTGGGCTGATTCCTCACCGTTCTCATGATCATTACAACTCCACAAGGTGAGATCTTGCATGGAGCCCCAGGCCGAGGGAGATTGACAGTTATTTTGTGTTTCTTCCATTTGCGAATAATCGCACCAACTGTTGTCACCTTCTCACCAAGCTGCTTGGCGATGGTCTTGTAGCCCATTCCAGACTTGTGTAGGTCTACAATCTTGTCCCTGACATCCTTGGAGAGCTCTTTGGTCTTGGCCATGGTGGAGAGTTTGGAATCTGATTGATTGATTGCTTCTGTGGACAGGTGTCTTTTATACAGGTAACAAGCTAAGATTAGGAGCACTCCCTTTAAGAGTGTGCTCCTAATCTCAGCTCGTTACCTGTATAAAAGACACCTGGGAGCCAGAAATCTTTCTGATTGAGAGTGGGTCAAATACTTATTTCCCTCATTAAAATGCAAATCAATTTATAACATTTTTGACATGCGTTTTTCTGGATTTTTTTGTTGTTGTTCTGTCTCTCACCACCTACCATTAAAATTATAGACTGATCATTTTTTTGTCAGTGGGCAAACGTACAAAATCAGCAGGGGATCAAATACTTTTTTCCCTCACTGTATCCTGACTTACCCCATCTAACAAGTCCCAGGCATCGTTGCTGGGAGCAAAGAAGGTGTATGACCCAGATCCCTCTATCTCCTCCCTCAGCTTAGAGATGTGAGAGTATTCCTGGGTGGAGATGGCCTTGACCAGGCCCAAGGTACCATACACATTGTCTATAGGGGCCACTGTGGAACGAGAAGGTACCATAATGACTACATCCCCCTTCATACCGGGTTAATCCCAAATGGCATCCTATACCCAATATAGTGCACTACTTTTGACTAGAGCCCTAAAGTAGTGCAGTACATATGGAATAGGGTGCCATTTGGGACGCACTCAAGTCTCATTAAAACAACTCTAACGAACCCCAAAGACAGCTGGATGAAGCTAAAAGGAAACATGCATGGGTGGGATGATGTGCCAGCTGAATCTTTATGTTGGTGTGGCGTTGTGACTCTTGAATTTAATGAGAAAACGTAATACCCCTTGGTATGTCTTCATTTAATCTCTTGTTTAATCTTTGAAGTACACTATAACATTAAGTGCACTACAAACTTGAGTACACTGCATATCCTTTTAACATTACATGTGCTGTAACCAACTGTAGCTACATACCTGCAGGGCATCCTTTCATTCCTTCCAGCTTCATGTACCCTGGACAGCACTCATACAGCACTGTCCTATAGACAGAGAGACAAAGATAGACCAAGTTCAGAGAAATAGACAATGCACCACAGACAGATCACGTATAAACAGATCACTCATACAGCACCGTCCTACAGACATAGAGACACAGACACGTCATGTTTAGGGACAGATCACTCATACAGCACCATCCTACAGACATAGAGTAGTACACCATAGTGCCCTCTAAGCTCATCACTAAGCTAAGGATCCTGGGACTAAACACCTCCCTCTGCAACTGGATCCTGGACTTCCTGACGGGCCGCCCCCAGGTGGTAAGGGTAGGTAACAACACATCTGCCACACTGATCCTCAACACGGGGGCCCCTCAGGGGTGCGTGCTCAGTCCCCTCCTGTACTCTCTGTTTACCCATGACTGCATGGCCAGGCACGACTCCAACACCATCATTAAGTTTGCCGACGACACAACAGTGGTAGGCCTGATCACCGACAACGATGAGACAGCCTATAGGGAGGAGGTCAGAGATCTGGCAGTGTGGTGCCAGGACAACAACCTCTCCCTCAACGTGACCAAGACAAAGGAGATGATTGTGGACTACAGGAAACAAAAGAGGACTGAGCACTATTCTCATCGACGGGGCTGTAGTGGAACAGGTTGAGAGCTTCAAGTTCCTTGGTGTCCACATCACCAACGAACTATCATGGTCCAAACACACTAAGACAGTCGTGAAGAGGGCACGACAAAGCCTATTCCCCCTCAGGAGACTAAAAAGATTTGGCATGGGTCCTCAGATCCTCAAAAAATTATACAGCTGCACCATCGAGAGCATTTTGACTGGTTGCATCACCGCCTGGTATGGCAACTGCTTGGCCTCCGACCGCAAGGCACTACAGAGGGTAGTGCGTACAGCCCAGTACATCACTGGGGCAAAGCTTCCTGCCATCCAGGACCTCTATACCAGGCGGTGTCAGAGGAAGGCCCTCAAAATTGTCAAAGACTCCAGCCACCCTAGTCATAGACTGTTCTCTCTGCTACCGCACGGCAAGCGGTACCGGAGTGCCAAGTCTAGGTCCAAAAGACTTCTCAACAGCTTCTACCCCCAAGCCATAAGACTCCTGAACAGCTAATCATGGCTACCCGGACTATTTGCACTGCCCCCCCACCCCATCCTTTTACGCTGCTGCTACTCTGTTAAGTATTTATGCATAGTCACTTTAACTCTACCCACATGTACATATTACCTCAACTACCTCAACTAGCCGGTGCCCCCGTACATTGACTCTGCAACGGTACCCCCTGTATATATAGCCTCCCTACTGTCACTTTATTTTACTTCTGCTCTTTTTTTTCTCAACACTTTTTTTTGTTGTTGTTTTATTTTTTACTTTTTTGTTTAAAATAAATGCACTGTTGGTTAAGGGCTGTAAGTAAGCATTTCACTGTAATGTCTGCACCTGTTGTATTCGGCGCATGTGACCAATAAAATTTGATTTGATTTGAGAGACACAGACACGTCATGTTTAGGGACAGATCACTCATACAGCATTGTCCTACAGACAACACAGGGACACACACGTTAGAGACAGAGAGGAGGGAGAGATGGAGACATCCCACACAGATCACGCTTTAGAGACAGAGATGACACACAGACACAGACAGACGGATAGGTCACGAGCTAGACACAGAGACATACCCTATATTCGTTTGAATATTCAGAGTCGGGGTACATAAACAGTGATCACCACATCCCATGTAATTACAGTGTTCTAGAAGGTCTTTCAGTACAACAGAGCACATCGTATATTTATCCTGGAGTTCATCCTTGTATATTTCAGCTGAATCATCACTAATGTCTTTACTGAAAGAATGTTTCATGCTCCTGTGTGTGTGTGTGTGTTCAGTTGTTTCCACATGGTCCTCATTATCTGTTTTATTACCCATAAGGCCATGTGGTCCCAGGGCCCAGGCCAGCACGCCTCCAGGGTAACGCTACCACATGGTATACATACATAAACTATGTCTGCCTCCCGAATGGCACCCTATTCCATATATAATGCACTTTGTAGGGAATAGGGTGCCATTTACCAAGGACCTTGCCCCTTTGAAGATACACAATTAGTCAAGCCTTCTAGTCCATGATTCAGCCTTGGTTAACCTCTAAGACATTATGTTTTGGGTCTTGAAGTAGCGTGTTGCAATCAAATCCGTAAGCAGTCGGAAACCTCGGTTAGGAAATGGAACTTTTCAACTCCTGTATTTACCACAAACTGTTAAATGGGCTGTGTGGAAACTGTAACAGACTAGCTCATTAGAAATTACTTGGCGGGGGAATGATGGGAGGAAATGGCACTGTAATCTTTCATCTAAATCAAACGGCTTTTAACAGCAATCGTAATCACAGACACAAACACAGAACAGGCCTCATTAGGTTTTCAGAGGCTCTTTGATTAAACTTCATGACATTACAAACCAGCTAACGACAAGCATTCCCACAACTTTAGGTCATTAACTAACATTTTCATAGGAATGTTCCCATGATATGCAAGGAATGTTTCCAAGAGACCATTGCCTTAAACCTCTAGAGCAGCGTTTCCAAACTCGGACCTCGGGACCCCAAGGGGTGCACGTTTTGGTTTTTGCCCTAACACTACACAGCTGATTCAAATGATCAAAAACCAAAACGTGCACCCCTTGGTGTCCCAAGGACAGAGGTTGTTCTGAATTGTCTGTCCTATATCTGAGAGATACAGTACAAGAAAGATCAGGGAACTATATTTTTTTGACATGTATTTAACCCCTTATTTTAGGCACTAAACTATCTCCATATATATACTGAACAAAAATATAAATGCAACATTCAACAGTTTCAAAGACTTTACTGAGTTACAGTTCATATAAGGAAATCAGTCAATTTAAATTAATTCATTAGGCCCTAATCTATGGATTTCACATGACTGGGAATATAAAGTTGAAGTCGGAAGTTTACATACACTTAGGTTGGAGTCATTAAAACTCGTTTTTCAACCACTCCACAAATTCCTTGTTAACAAACTATAGTTTTGGCAAGTCGGTTAGGACATCTACTTTGTGCACGACACAAGTACATTTTCCAACAATTGTTTACAGACAGATTATTTCACTTATAATTCACTGTATCACAATTCCAGGGGGTCAGAAGTTTACATACATTTAAGTTGACTGTGCCTTTAAACAGCTTGGAAAATTCCAGAAAATGATGTCATGGCTTTAGAAGCTTCTGATAGGCTAATTGACATGATTTGAGCCAATTGGAGGTGTACCTGTGGATGTATTTCAAGGCCTACCTTCAAACTCAGTGCCTCTTTGCTTGACATCATGGGAAAATCAAAATAAATCAGCTAAGAAAAAAATGTGTAGACCTCCACAAGTCTGGTTCATCCTGGTTCATCCAATTTTGAAACGCCTGAAGGTACTACGTTCATCTGTACAAACAATAGTACGCAAGTATAAACACCATGGGACCACGCAGCCGTCATACCGCTGAGGAAGGAGACGCATTCTGTCTCCTAGAGATGAACGTACTTTGGTGCGGAAAGTGCAAATCAATCCCAGAACAACAGCAAAAGACCTTGTGAAGATGCTGGAGGAAACAGGTACAAAAGTATCTATATCCACAGTAAAACAAGTCCTATATCGACATAACCTAAAAGGCCGCTCAGCAAGTAAGAAGCCACTGCTCCAAAACCGCCATAAAAAAGCCATACTATGGTTTGCAACTGCACATGGGGACAAAGATCGTACTTTTTGGAGAAATGTCCTCTGGTCTGATGAAACAAAAATATAACTGTTTGGCCTTAATGACCATTGTTATGTTTGGAGGAAAAAGGGGGTTGCTTGCAAGCCGAAGAACACCATCCCAACCGTGAAGCATCATGCTGTGGGGGTGCTTTGCTGCAGGAGGGACTGGTGCACTTCACAAAATAGATGGCATCAAGAGGAAGAAAAATTATGTGGATATATTGAAGCAACATCTCAAGACATCAGTCAGGAAGTAAAAGCTTGGTCGCAAATGGATGTTCCAAATGGACAATGACCCCAAGCATACTTCCAAAGTTGTGGCAAAATGGCTTAAGGACAACAAAGTCAAGGTTTTGGAGTGGTCATCACAAAGCCCTGACCTCAATCCTATAGAAAATTAGTGGGCAGAACTGAAAAAGCGTGTGCGAGCTAGGAGGCCTACAAACCTGACTCAGTTACACCAGCTCTGTCAGGAGGAATTCACCCAACTTATTGTGGGAAGCTTGTGGAAGGCTACCCGAAACGTTTGACCCAAGTTAAACAATTTAAAGGCAATGCTACCAAATACTAATTTAGTGTATGTAAACTTCTGACCCACTGGGAATGTGATGAAATAAATAAAAGCTGAAATAAATAATTATCTCTGCTATTATTCTGACATTTCACATTCTTAAAATAAAGTGGTGATCCTAACTGACCTAAGACAGGGAATTTTTACTAGGATTAAATGTCAGTAATTGTGAAAAACTGAGTTTAAATGTATTTGGCTAAGGTGTATGTCATCTTCAACTGTAGATATGCATCTGTTGGTCACAGATACCTTCAAAAAAGGTAGGTGCGTGGATCAGAGCATCCCAAACAAGCTCAATGGGTGACATGTCTGGTGAATATGCAGACCATGTAAGAACTGGGACATTGTCAGCTGCCAGGAATTGTGTACAGATCCTTGCGACATGGGGCCGTGCATTATCATGCTGAAACATGAGGTGATGGCGGCGGATGAATGGCACGACAATGGGCCTCAGGATCTCGTCACGGTATCTCTGTGCATTCAATTTGCCCTCGATAAAATGCAATTGTGTTCGTTGTCTGTAGCTTACGCCTGTCCATACCATAACCCCACCGCCACCATGGGGCACTCTGTTCACAACGTTGACATCAGCAAACCGCTCGCCCTCACAACGCCATACACATGGTCTACGGTTGTGAAGCCGGTTGGACGAATTGCCAAATTCTCTAAAATGAAGTTGGAGGCGGCTTATGGTAGAGAAATGAACATTCAATTATCTGGCAACATCTCTGGTAGACATTCCTGCAGTCAGCATGCCAATTGCACACTCCCTCAAAACTTGAGACATCTGTGGCATTGTGTTGTGTGACAAAACTGCACGTTTTAGAGTGGCCTTTTATTGTCCCCAGTACAAGGTGCACTTGTGTAATGATCATGCTGTTTAATCAGCTCCTTGATATGCCACACCTGTCAGGTGGATGGATTATCTTGGCAAAGGAGAAATTAACAGGGATGTAAACAAATTTGTGCACAACATTTTAGAGAAATAAGCTTTTTATGCATTTGGGAAATTTCTGGGATCTTTTATTTCAGCTCATGAAACACGGGACCAACACTTTACATGTTGTGTTTATATTTTTGTTCAGTGTATTTCCATTCATTTTATTAACTGGTACTGGGGACCTTCAGATGAGGCTTGTGGGCATCCTACAGCAAAACAATCGACATGTATGTGTTCGTGAGAGACACATATTAGTGTGTAGCCCAAACTGTTCGGACGCTACAGACAGAAGTTGTCAGAAGAGGCTGTACCGATTTCAGACGAGTCCCTTGATGCTTGTCGTTGAGCAAAACGGAGAACACCATCGTGAGAGTCTTTCCACAGAGGGGTAGGCCAAAACGTTCGGACGCTTTAGACGTTTTTGTGATAAGACCTATTTTCGGGATGTCGTATGGTCTGACAAACATCGCTCTAGCTCTGCCAGGGAGATATCGGTGGATGCGGTGGATTGAGACGCAGCCCATGCAAAAAAACAGATATCTCTACCTTCTTAAAAAAACGGTTCCAGAAGGGTTCTTCAGATGTCCCCATAGGAGAACCCTTTTTGGTTCCAGGTAGAAACGTTTTGGGTTACATGTAGAACCCTCTGTTGAAAGGGTTCAACATGGAACCCAAAAGGGTTCTGCCTGGAACCAAAATGGGTTCTTCAAAGGGTTCTCCTATGGGGACAGCCAAAGAACCATTTTAGGTTCTAGATAGCACTTTTTTTCTAAGAGTATAGCTTAAACAGATGGATTTGTAAAAAATAAAGTCAAATAAACTTGGTATGTTTGGGGGGACATTTGGGTGGACGTTGATGGAATAATCTCCTAACCCACAGAAAACTGGACATGTGAATGTTCTTGCAACTTTCCCATGAAACATGTCTAGAACATTAATATCTTATATTCGGAGAACATGGCAACCATGTTCTGTGTATGTTTGGTGGGACGTTGATGGAACATTCTCCTAACACAAAAACAAATGGACATATTAATGTTCTTGCAACATCCTGTGAATCGTGTCTAGAACATTATCATTGTACATTCTGAGAACATGGTAACCACGTTATAGGTATTTTCTTTTTGACATTAAGGGAATGCTCTCCTAACACTTTACACCAAAACATGCTAAAAATGTTCTCAGAAGGTTTTTGCTAGCATAGATAGACCGTTCCCCTAACTAATGGAAAACTGGACACTCAAACATTATGGGAACATTACGGGTAACATTACAAAACCCTTTTCTCTCCCTATAATTGTTAGCTGGGAAACTGTTTAACATCATCATGTATCTGTATGACACCTCTGTAGTACACATGAACTGTATCAAAACTGATGCTTTCAGACCTGGGTTGTGTCCCAAAAGGCACCCTATTCCCTTCATAGTGCATTACTTTTGACCTGAGCCCTATGGGCCCTGTTCAAAAGTAGTGCACTATAAAGGTAATAGGAAGCCAAATGGGACATATCCCATGTATTCTTATGACATTGCACATGGACTGTATCAAATTCTGATGTTTAGTAATCTCATCCACTCAGACAGCTGTTAGATGTTTTGAGACTTGTACCAACATGTGAAGTGAAGTCCTGTTTATTCTGATTGAATGGAAACAGGACAGGACACAGTAGCTATACATTACTACAAATAATTATTAAGATATGAAGATGGGGAAATCCAACCTGCAGCTGTTAGCTATATAAATGGCCTTACCCTGTAGATCAGCATGTCTGAGCATGTGTGTGCGTGTTCATGGGTGTGTGTCTGTGAGGGTGTCTGTGTCTGTGTGTGTGTGTGTGTTTGTGCACGCTTTGAGCGTGAGTGAGAGTTACAGTACAGTGAAAGTCTGATTTATCCACTCTGAAAAACCCCAGAGGCCCCGTAACTACTCTCCATCTCTCTCTTTAGTGGTAATCAGCTCCCCTATAGCTATTAAAACTCTAAACAGTACCACATGGGCACCAAGTTGGCATCAGAGTTTAATTAATTATAAGCAGAGTCCTTCCAGCTCTGTTTGTTTTAATAGACAAAAACTAAAGAAGGACACTATCTGAGTCCTAAATTTCACCCTACTCTATATATTGTGCCCTATTTTTGACCAGAGCCCTATGGGCACTGATCAAAAGTAGTGCACTATAAAGGGAAAAGGGTGCCATTTGGGAAGCAGCCTAGAACCACCTAGCTAGTCCATTTCATAATCCCACACCTCATAAACCATGACATGACTCGTTAAAGCAGAACAATGATGCTTCAATTTGTGCAGAGCCAGAGGTATTGTTGAGAGAGGAGAACTCACAGACCTTGCTTTATGATATGCCAGTAAATGCCACAGGGTGTATTCCACTGTTTAAGAAGAAGAAATGACTAAAATGTAAAATGTAAGTAAGCCTTTTCTGAGCCAGAGGCAGACGTGAGGCAGCTTGATGTACAAGTACACCCCTGGACAGCATGCTATTCCACTGTTTTCGTCTGCAGAAATTCTAAACAGTACAACAAACCAGCAAATGCTGAATATACAAATAACAATGATATATGAAGTAGGCTATAGTAGGAAATAGATGTCCAGTTTGATGTTGACCAGACCTTACATGGTTGTGAAACTGAAATGTCAGATCTCTGGAGAAAGCTTTATGCTGTATGAACCCTCCCACTGGGCAAACACTGGTTGAATCAACGCTGTTTCCAAGTTATTTTAACAAAATTAGACGTTGAATTGATGTCTGTGCCCAGTGAGCTCACCCTGCATGATGCTGAACCTAGATAACTCACTAATTCATGTCTGGATGATGGTAGGGAGTTTAGTTTCTTTTCTCCAGAGTAATGGTTTTTGAGTAATGGTTGCTTGTTGCTCAGTCTGTTGCTCATTCTGGTGGCTTGGAACTTTAGTCCAGCTGTGCTTCTTCATCAGTGGTCCCACTGGGACGTCTGCAAACCAGAAAAACATTTCCACATGTTCTCCAGTGTTCCAGTGGTAGCTGGGTCCATAATAGGACAAGACAGCCTTGTCTAAATCAACAGAGTTTGAGTGGAGAGAGAGGGGGTCGAGGGCAGGATGGAGTGAGGTTTACAGTGGCTTGTTTCCTTCATAGAGACAGACGATGAGACTACAGTGTGGTGGGTTGTTCAGAGCTGTCATCCACGGCTCATCCCTCAGACAGACATGCACGCAAGCACGCACACATGCACTCACGCACTCATGCTCTCACGCACACACAAAGCTATCGTCCCTCAGTAAGAGTCAGCAGACAGAAACAGAGCAGGTCAAGGCCTGCCGTACGAGGAGAGGGGCTACGTCCCAAATGGCACCCTATTTTCTATATAATGCACCACTTTGACCAGGACCCATAGGGCTCTGGTCAAAAGTATTGCACTATATAGGACAGAGATATTCAACTCTGACCCTATGAGGTCCGGAGCCTGCTGGTTTTCTGTTCTACCTGATAATTAATTGCATCCACCTGGTGTCCAAGGTCTAAATCAGTCCCTGATTAGAGGGCAACTATGAAAAAACGCAGTGGAACTGGCTTCGAGGTCCAGAGTTGAGTTTGAGGGAATAGGGTGCCAATAGGGACACAAATGAGGAGAGGAGAGGAGAGGAGAGGTCATGGCTCATGGCTCATGGCTCATGGCTCATGGCTCATGGCTCATGGCTCATGGCTCATGGCTCATGGCTCATGGCTCATGGCTCATGGCTCATGGCTGACTGCCATAGTTGCCTTCTTTTGAACTTAGCCCCTGGAAACACAGAGAAGAGGAGAGGAGGAGTGGGGGGATGAGCCAGGCATGAGATCACACATGCCCTGATGAGGCACAGTCAGCAAAACCATCTCCACTCTCCCACGCACATACAGGAGACCCAAGACTCCCTCTGGCCTGGCCCCGGGGTTGGAAACTTCCCTCTGTCTGGTCAGCAGCTCTACTTTAGACTGGAGATCTCTGTATGTCAGCCAGCTAAACCAATACTACTGTAGTATTGGCATGTGGTCAATGGAGAAAACTGTGCTGTTTCCAATAAACACATCATTACTAATGATGTGGCCTATCATTATGTAATCCATACCTTGTGCAGTGTCAGTTGTTTTGGTTGTTTTTTGTGAGGGGTTTTCTATCCAGCATTATCCATTAGGTTGCTGCAGGTAGACAATGCTAGGAAATGTTCTTTAATTGAAACAAGCTGTCTCCAATCAATCAATCAATCAATGTCTGGTTGTGGTGAGTGTTTGGTGGGGGGATCGCCTAAGTCAGGAAGACGTAGCTCTACGAATCTTAATTGCACAAAGCCTATTTTTTGGCAAAGAATGCTATTAGTAGATCAGTGATTCTGCACCTCACTTTGCTCTAGCTGATCCTCTCCAACAGACTCGGAAGTTGTTGCATAAAATGGGTCAATTAGGGGCAGTTTAAGGGGACAGTCAATGAAACCAACCATGGAAGAATGTTGTAGCAAATTCAGAGGGTAGCCCCGACTGGGACTCGAATCCTGATCCAGTGAATGTCAAGCCAACACATTAACTGTTACACCAAGAGGTTTGGACCTGTTGGTGTAATGGTTAAGGTGTTGGCTTGACAGTCGTTGGACCCGGGTTCGACAAAGCCTATTATTTGGCAGGGAATACTATTTGTACATCAGTGATTCTACACATCACTTTGCTCAAGCTGATCCTCTCTTTTTTTAAAGAACACAATGTTCTGTGCACCCTGATGGTGGTGCCTTGGCATGGATACTGTGGTTTGATTGATTCCATAGAATAATATGACAGACAAACAATTAAAGAATTCCTCATCAACATAGATCACATTCCTTAGCTGTGTATCAGTGTTCTACGTTACAGAGCATAACTGGAATAGACACTACTAAGCATCCAAGAACATAGCTAGCATAGAACACTATTGCGACTCAGCATCCAATAGCATAGCTACGTATAACACTTCTCAGCATCCAAGAGCATAGAACACTATTCAGCATACACAAACATAGAACACTATTTAGCAACCAATAAAATAGACCTCTACTCAGCATTCAAGAGCATAGAACACTACTCAGCTTCCAAGAGCATAGCTAGCTAGCATAGAACACTACTCAGCATCCAAGAGCATAGCTAGCATAGAACACTACTCAGCATCCAAAAACATAGAACACTACTCAGCATCCATGAGCATAGCTAGCATAGAACACTACTCAGCATCCAGGAGAAAAGACCTCTACTCAGCATCCAGGAGCAGAGCTAACATAGAACACTACTCAGCATCCAAAAACATAGAACACTACTCAGCATCCAGGAGTATAGAACACTACTTAGCATCCAGGAGCATAGAATACTACTCAGGATCCAGGAGCATAGAACACTACTCTGCATCCAGGAGCATAGCTAGCATAGAACACTACTCAGCATAAAAAAACATAGAACACTACGCAGCATCCAGGAGCATAGCTAGCATAGAACACTACTCAGCATCCAGGAGCATAGCTAGCATAGAACACTACTTAGCATAAAAAAACATAGAACACTACGCAGCATCCAGGAGCATAGCTAGCATAGAACACTACTCATCATCCAAGAGCATAGCTAGCTAGCATAGAACACTACTCAGCATCCAAGAGCATAGCTAGCATAGAACACTACTCAGCATCCAAAAACATAGAACACTACTCAGCATCCATGAGCATAGCTAGCATAGAACACTACTCATCATCCAAGAGCATAGCTGGCACATGAGTCCAGCATGGATCAGAAAGTCAATAAGAGAGCTGGAACCATGGGAGCCATTCTGTTCTTTGAAGTACCATGTGGTTGTTATACTATGTGGTCTGTTTTGTGTGAGCAGCAATATGTGGGAAACCTCTCTGTACTATGTGGGCTCTGTCCTCTTTGTCTGTACTCAGAGAGTTTCCACTGTATCAACCTCCAACCAATAAATATGGCTGACACACTGCTGCCCTATCAGAGCCAGGATCCAGCGGTGCACCACTGTGGCGTCCCTACATGCGACCACACTCACCATACCATAATAACCATAGTAACCATAGTAACCAGGACCTTTATAATGCATGGCATTGTGCATTGATGTTTCATGCAAGAGTTGAAGGCTTGCTTAGGTATAATCTTAAATCTTTTTCCTTTGACGTTCATTTCTAAACCCTCTGAACTCCTCTCCTTCAGAGTAGTCTTTGTTTCCCAACATACCCTAGATGAAGAGAAGGTATTTGATGGTCCGTCATCCTCCTAGATTAATCTTGAGTGCTGTTCATTTTTATGTTAATTAAACCTATCCTTCTCAACTACTCTCTCTCTCAAGTTCAAGTTCAGGCATATTTCCATTAAAGGTCTCTTTGTTTCTCAACATGGATGAAAATGAGAGGGTATTAGATGGTAGGTCATCCTTCTACGTTAGACATTCCTCTGATGTTAGTGGCAAAATGAGTCAAAGATAACACAGACCTTTGTTATATTCCCTAAAACTCCATCTGCGTCCCAAATGGCACCCTATTCTCTATATAATGTACTACTATTGGCTTTGTTGTGACCCCACTCTCTGAGGGTGTCTCAGGGGGAGTTGGGATATGCAAAAAAACACATTTCCAATTCACACATGCATATTAATTCACACTTGTACATGTGTGAAAAAGAACAAATATAAGCACCCACCAAATTATTATTATTATTATTATTGTAATTATTATTGTTGTTGTTATTATTATTATCGTAATTATTAAGCTCTGTTCTGAGGTTATGTGGGCCATATGAGTTTCCATGGCACTAGGGATCATCCTATGTCCATTTGGACATTTATGTGTGGCACATGGGACTACATCATTCCTTGGTCCATGTCTTTGTCCCTAATAGCACCCTATTCCTTGTATAGTGCACTACTTTTGACCAGAGCCCTATGACCCCCTATGGACTCTGGTCAAAAGTAGTGCAATATATAGGGAATAGGGTGCCATTTGGGACACATCCTCTGTGGTCTATACATAGGTCCCTATCAAAGCTCTCACCCTAAACCTAGCAGTGTCATATTATTCATCTTTCAACCCAGAGGAAAGAATGTGTCCTAGAGGAGCCCCCCCGAAAAAACTAAACGTCACTTACGCTTTCTTTCCACAGATGGCCCCTTGATACCAATTACGACACGTGCTGAAGTACTTCTTCTTGGTCCCCATGACCTGCTGCAGAGCGCACACGTTGGGTCTAACAGTCGCCAGGGAAACAGAGGAGACAGATGGTTAAATGAACACAGTTGGAATAGCTAAAGTGTTCTGCATGCAGTATAACGTAATAAATACTGCATGTCTGTTTGATCTCTTATCGTTATTTCACATTCACAGTATATTTCACTTTTGTTATTTCAGTTTTGTCCATTTGGTAATATTTGCTTTCATAAACATTTATCTGACATAGCAAGTTCTTTATATTAGCTCTTAAATGTAGTTTAGTGAACTTTAAAGAATGGTCAATTTAGCAATTATGAAATAATCATATTCACAATTAAAGTCTCTGATAGAATTTGTTTCCGGAAATTACCATAAAAGCAGAAAAAGAGTGGTGTTTCAACTCAGCAAAAGTTTGGATTAAAAACAACTTTTACATGACACATTTGTAGAGACTGTGTATGCATCAGCATAAATCAGTGAATGCAGAGCAAGTCCTTCAGATGATAATAATAATAATAATAATAATAATAATAATAATAATAATAATAATAATAACAATAACTATAATAATTATAATAACAATAATAATAATACTACTACAATTACTACTACTGATAATAATAACAATAATAACAATAATAATTTAAAATAATAAACGTACCCCTCTTTTCTTGCCCTGACTTTACTGTGGTAGACTATCTTATCATAAGAAGAGGAGTCTGCCATGTCAAAGTTAGACAGGACAAACACAGCAAAGAGAGCTGCAAACAGGATCTTCATGATGATATCCCAGGAAGCTCCTCCAGATACACAGAAACACTGAGAAATGGGAGCAGGCTGGGGAGAGGGAACTTATATAGTAGGAGAAACTCACTAGGATGGCTGGTTGAGGAACAAAGAGGGAGGAATGCAACACACCAAAGCCAGACCCACGCCTGGACCACCCGGCACACCTCCAAGACCATGTTCCTCACTCTACACTAAAACTGTGTGGTGAGACATGCTACTGTACGGGGAAATAGTTGTAGGATTAATGGAAGATATTGTCATCATTGAGATTGTTATTTAGTAATCATTTTGATACTGATAATTTGCTCCCACTTCAGATTCTGTTAAGATTACGTTTAAATTTAAGGAAAAATCACAAAGAACTCACAAGACAAGATCATACATATGGTATTTATTTATGCTATGGAAAATACATGCCTGTACAAAGCACACTGGAATGTAGAAGCCAGAACATACATCCACCGTTCCTGTCGGAAAACAAGTAGCTAGACAGAGAGGTTTCCTGTTCTAGACAGACAAGGTCCAGACAGACATGGTACCATATTGCAGTATTAGTCACCACTGTGAACAGGCAGGCACCACTGGAGGCTGTAAGTCATTTCTATTCAGAACCAAGCTGGGCTCCAGATTCAGAAAGCCACAAACACACTCCAGATGGACCTACAGGAGCTGTGTCCTCCAGTGCCAGTCACTAATCTGTATGTCAATTCCCAATTATTAAACCACACAAACAAAACTCACACACTCAGAGGTAGGAGTGAAGTGGTCTGTCAGAAGGAACAGTTTGGGTTTAGCCCCACCTAGTGGACTGAGGGGAGTGTGACATAGAGGAGGCTATGACTATTGGAGAGGATAGGAGCAGTACACAGTACACACACCAGAAACTGCACAGTACACAGTACACACACCAGGAAAACTACACAGTACACAGTACGCACACCAGAAACTACACAGTACACAGTACACACACCAGAAACTACACAGTACACAGTACACACAACATAATCTACACAGTACACAGTACACACACACCAGAAACTACACAGTACACAGTACACACACCAGAAACTACACAGTACACAGTACACACACCAGAAACTACACAGTACACACACCAGAAACTGCACAGTACACAGTACACACACCAGAAACGACACAGTACACAGTACACACACCAGAAACTACACAGTACACAGTACACACAACAGAAACTACACAGTACACAGTACACACAACAGAAACTACACAGTACACAGTACACACAACAGAAACTACACAGTACACGTCCCCTGAACCCTAACCCTTACAGCTAATGACACATGCTGGAGAATGCATTTCTTTTCAGCCCATAGTCCAAAGCCAGGGTTTCCCAACTCCAATCGCTGTCATTGTCAAGCCAAACATAACAATGAGTGAAAAATAATTTGCATGAGAGAACCACAGACTGGCAGTCAGGCTAAGGGTCCCACCACATTCATGGTGACAATCTACAATCAATTCACTCTACAATCCATAATTAAGTATTTCCACTAGCCAGAGGAACCAGGCAATCTCCCGTTGCAGCATGTCCCTGTTAGATGAGAGAATAATGACACTGTTTTAACACCCAGACTGGTTAACACTTTTAACACATGCAGTGTGACTTTTCACTGTAAAGGCTACAGACTGCTGGAACACTGAGTGACTGGGGAGAGGAGCAGCCGGAAAGATGGGCTATGTCTGACTCTGAAATGGTACCTTATTCCCTATAAAGTGCACTACTTTTGACCAGAGCCAATAGTGAGACGGGGCAACGGGGGCTCGAGCCCCGGCTCAGCCGTCTGTCTGTGCCCTTAAATCCTTTATGTCTATCTCCCAAACTGTACCTATTCGTCCTATTATAAAAACTATTTAAAATATATGTACGAGGATTGTGGAAAAAATTGTACAAAAAAAGGTTTTGTTTACGACTTTCAAAAGGTATCTCAGCCAAGCGAGGGTTCCTCTGTGTGACCTTAACAAGTCTGAAGTAGCAGTGAATTACCTTCATTATAGAAAAGGATTCTTCAAATTCATGTTACCATGGAGACAGAGATCTAATGAGTAGATGAGACACTCCAGCAGGCCTGTAGGTGTGAAGCTGAGAATATCCATGGAAGTGCAGAAAGCTGTATGAGGAACAGTGACATTGTGATATGGTGATATGTATGTGAGAAATGCTCACTGTCTGTTGAAAGGATGGTGATACTGACTTCAAATCATTTATGTTAAAAACATATTATGTTTATTGATTCATGTTGTATAGCCAAAAATGAAATACAATAAAAATACATTAGCACTCCCTCAGAAATGATACATATCTAATCAATTTGCATAATCAGAATAACAGAATACAATGCAATATTTCACATGTGAATGCAGTATTACAGTGGGGGAAAAAAGTATTTAGTCAGCCACCAATTGTGCAAGTTCTCCCACTTAAAAAGATGAGAGAGGCCTGTAATTTTCATCATAGGTACACGTCAACTATGACAGACAAATTGAGAAAAAAAAATCCAGAAAATCACATTGTAGGATTTTTTATGAATTTATTTGCAAATTATGGTGGAAAATAAGTATTTGGTCACCTACAAACAAGCAAGATTTCTGGCTCTCACAGACCTGTAACTTCTTCTTTAAGAGGCTCCTCTGTCCTCCACTCGTTACCTGTATTAATGGCACTTGAACTTGTTATCAGTATAAAAGACACCTGTCCACAACCTCAAACAGTCACACTCCAAATTCCACTATGGCCAAGACCAAAGAGCTGTCAAAGGACACCAGAAACAAAATTGTAGACCTGCACCTGGCTGGGAAGACTGAATCTGCAATAGGTAAGCAGCTTGGTTTGAAGAAATCAACTGTGGGAGCAATTATTAGGAAATGGAAGACATACAAGACCACTGATAATCTCCCTCGATCTGGGGCTCCACGCAAGATCTCACCCCGTGGGGTCAAAATGATCACAAGAACGGTGAGCAAAAATCCCAGAACCACACGGGGGGACCCAGTGAATGACCTGCAGAGAGCTGGGACCAAAGTAACAAAGCCTACCATCAGTAAAACACTACGCCGCCAGGGACTCAAATACTGCAGTGCCAGACGTGTCCCCCTGCTTAAGCCAGTACATGTCCAGGCCCGTCTGAAGTTTTCTAGAGTGCATTTGGATGATCCAGAAGAGGATTGGGAGAATGTCATATGGTCAGATGAAACCAAAATATAACTTTTTGGTAAAAACTCAACTCAGTCGTGTTTGGAGGACAAAGAATGCTGAGTTGCATCCAAAGAACACCATACCTACTGTGAAGCATGGGGGTGGAAACATCATGCTTTGGGGATGTTTTTCTGCAAAGGGACCAGGACGACTGATCCGTGTAAAGGAAAGAATGAATGGGGCCATGTATCGTGAGATTTTGAGTGAAAACCTCCTTCCATCAGCAAGGGCATTGAAGATGAAACGTGGCTGGGTCTTTCAGCATGACAATGATCCCAAACACACCGCCCGGGCAACGAAGGAGTGGCTTCGTAAGAAGCATTTCAAGGTCCTGGAGTGGCCTAGCCAGTCTCCAGATCTCAACCCCATAGAAAATCTTTGGAGGGAGTTGAAAGTCTGTGTTGCCCAGCGACAGCCCCAAAACATCACTGCTCTAGAGGAGATCTGCATGGAGGAATGGGCCAAAATACCAGCAACAGTGTGTGAAAACCTTGTGAAGACTTACAGAAAACGTTTGACCTGTGTCATTGCCAACAAAGGGTATATAACAAAATATTGAGAAACTTTTGTTATTGACCAAATACTTATTTTCCACCATAATTTGCAAATAAATTCATTAAAAAACCTACAATGTGATTTTCTGGATTTTCTTTTCTCATTTTGTCTGTCATAGTTGACGTGTACCTATGATGAAAATTACAGGCCTCTCTCATCTTTTTAAGTGGGAGAACTTGCACAATTGGTGGCTGACTAAATACTATTTTCCCCCACTGTATGTCAATAAGGTTAACAATGGGATGCTGAGAGTCCCAGAATCTTACCTTAAAGGGCAAATCTGGGATTCGAAAAACAACAAAGGGGGTAACCCCGCCACTTGTTTTGGTAAACACCACTTGTTGAAAAAAAACACTCTCAAATTCATAAACAGAGTGATAAAAATCCCCCCAAAATATGCACAAATGAATGTACCAATCTCAGATTGCCCCTTTAAGGTTAACAATGGGATGCTAGGAGCTGAGATAGTATTCAGTGCTACTGTCAGTATTGAGTATAGCATCATTTAGTAAGAACGTGGGGAATTCCTCACAAAAAGCTAAGGAATTGTATTTCACATGCTAAGCTAGGTCAACATTCAGTTGTAGGGGAGAGTTGGGTAAGTTGAGCCATTTTTTCCATTCAGTATCACTCCATCAAGGTAAATATAGTATTATATCTAACAAAGATATCTACATTATTTCAGGATGTTGTGTATCCCTGGAAATAATCAGAATTCATGTAAACATGACAGTTTTAAACCATAGCTTGTCAGGGACTGGCACAACTTACACCAGGTATGGGGTAAATTGAACCGTGGGACAGGGTAAGTTAAGCCGCCTTCAAATTTCTGTACTGAATGAAATATTACCACTACCTTTTTGAAACAATGTCTATCTTTAACACAATTACAATCGCTTTTTTGTCTTTAAATAATTTTAAACATATTTTAACACAGACTTAACACCTAACAAAGACTGTACTTTTTTTAAACATTAAAAAAATTGGCCAGTCCCTGTTGTTACCTCCTATCCCAGCGATAATACCTTGCATTACGCCTGGGAAGAAAACATTTCAATTTGCTCAACTTGCCATTGGCTCAACATACCCCATGGTCATTGGCTTAACTTACCCCAAGGCAAACATTTTGACTATTAGCCCACACAGCTACTAGGATGCACTTAACCTCAACTGATGTACTGTACAGAGCAATCTTAAAATCATCTACTTTGGTTTAGATACAAGCATCACGAAACCTCTAACACAATAAATTAATTTGACTTGGTGAAAATCCGTTATTATTATTTTTATTTTGGGGTTTCTTCCTTCACAGACTCCATGAAATGACCTCTTCCTAAATATTTGGTCAAATGATTAATTTTGTGTATAGTTCCCCAGAAACAAGGGTGGCTCAACTTACCCCACTCTCCCCTACATGTACAGTATAGCATCTCTTTAGAGGCCCAACTTCTGGTGGTTGCAGAGACCAATCCTGGATTTACAGCTGCAGTTGCAGACAGGGCACATGAAAGCTTGGTTGGAGGGGGCAGGAGTAGCCCTGCGAAGACCTGCATACTTTGTCTCAAGGTGTTGCTCCATAGGGCTCTGGTCAAAAGTAGTGCACTATATAGTAGTCTCTTATGACCGAAAATAGCTTTTGGATATCAGGACAGCGATTACTCACCTCGTACTGGATGAAGATTTTTTCTTTAACGAGTCGGACACGAAGGATCTTCTTCTCCACCCGACAAGGTCCAAATCCCATCATTCGCATGAGAAAGAGATGGAGATATTGGGGACGTAGGTCGGGTTGCCTTGTAAGGATCCGACGGCGACTGGGTAATCTGCCTCTACCATCAGTCCTATTAGCCAACGTACAATCATTGGATAAAAGAAATAGACGAACTACGATCACGGATATCCTCCCAACGGGACATTAAAAACTGTAATATCTTATGTTTCACCGAGTCGTGGCTGAATGACGACATGCATAACATACAGCTGGTGGGATATACGCTGCATCGGCAAGATAGAACAGCTGCCTCCGGTAAAACAAGGGGTGGCGGTCTGTGTATATTTGTAAACAACAGCTGGTGCATGAAATCTAATATTAAGGAAGTCTCGAGGTCAATAAAGAAGTGGTCAGATGACGCAGATGCTAAGCTACAGGACTGTTTTGCTAGCACAGACTGGAATATGTTCCGGGATAATTCCGATGGTATTGAGGTGTACACCACATCAGTCATTGGCTTCATCAATAAGTGCGTCGATGATGTCCTCCCCACAGTGACCGTACTTACATACCCCAACCAGAAGCAATGGATTACAGGCAACATCCGCACTGAGCTAAAGGGTAGAGCTGCCGCTTTCAAGGAGCGGGACTCTAACCCGGACGCTTATAAGAAATCCCGCTCTGCCCTCCGACAAACCATCAAAGGCAAAGCGTCAGTACAGGACTAAGATTGAATCATACTACACCGGCTCCGGCGCTCATCGGATGTGACAGGGCTTGCAAACTATTACAGACTACAAAGGGAAGCACAGCCGCGAACTGTGAACAGTGAAACGAGCCTACCAGACGAGCTAAATTACTTCCATGCTCGCCTCGAGGCAAGCAACACTGAATCATGCATGAGAGAATCAGCTGTTCCGGACGACTATGTGATCACGCTCTCCATAGCCGATGTGAGTAACACCTTTAAACAGGTCAACATTCCGACGGATTACCAGGACTTGTACTCCGAGCATGCGCTGACCAACTGGCAAGTGTCTTCACTGACATTTTCAACCTGTCTTTAATACCAACATGTTTCAAGCAGACCACCATAGTCCCTGTGCCCAAGAACACTAAGGTAACCTGCCTAAATGACTACCGACCCGTAGCACTCACGTCTGTAGTCATGAAGTGCTTTGAAAGGCTGGTCATGGCTCACATCAACACCATTATCCCAGAAACCCTAGACCCACTCCAATTTGCATACCGCCCCAACAGATCCACAGATGATGCAATCTCTATTGAAATCCACACTGCCCTTTCCCACCTGGACAAAAGGAACACCTACGTGAGAATGCTATTCATTGACTACAGCTTAGCGTTCAACACCATAGTGCCCTCAAAGCTCATCACTAAGCTAAGGACCCTGGGACTAAACACCTCCCTCTGCAACTGTATCCTGGACTTCCTGACGGGCCGCCCCCAGGTGGTAAGGGTAGGTAACAGCACATCTGCCACGCTGATCCTCAACACAGGGGCCCCTCAGGGGTGCGTGCTCAGTCCCCTGAGGGGTGAATACATATGCACGTACCACTTTTCCGTTATTAATTTTTTTCATTTCATTTCACCAATCTGGACTATTTTGTGTATGTCCATTACATGAAATCCAAATAAAAATCAATTTAAATTACAGGTTGTAATGCAACAAAATAGGAAAAACGCCAAGGGGGATGAAGACTTTTTCAAGGAACTCTCCTCGCTACTCGCTACTGTTATTTTACTATTTTTTATTTTTTAGTTATCAATTTTTTACTTAACACATATTTGTCTTAAAACTGCATTTTTGGTTAAGGGCTTGTAAGTAAGCATTTCATTGTAAGGTCTACATTTGTTGTATTCTGCACTATTCACACATATAATTTGATTTGATTTGATATAGGAAATAGGGTGCTATTTGGGACTCACACGAGAGGATAGACTAGACAGCATCATTCAAACCAGTTTTGAATAATTCGCCAAGGTGTGACATTGTACAGATCTACCTGTAAGAAGCATTAGCTTTTTCCATTATGCATTATGACAAGGGATCGTTGTGCAAATAGCAGGGGGCTGACTGGGGGAAGCAGCAGAGACAGGGCCTGTTAATAAAATACTAACAGTTCTATCACGTATAGTGTTGCAAAACTCTGGTAACTTCCCCAAATTCCCAGGTTTTCCAGAAATCCTGGTCGGAGATTGACGTCTTATCTTCTTGTTCCATATGACACCCTATTCCCTATACAGTGCGCAATTTTTGACCAGAGCCCTATGTCCACTGGTCAAATGTAGTGCACTATATAGAGAATAGGGTGCTATTTGAGACACAGCCCAAGAAACAGACTTCTTGTCTCCTGTTCTCCAGCTTATACATTCTGTCTTATAGACCAGAATATATTAGTCTGAGAGCTGAATTGGTTCTGTAGACGCAAGGCAAGCTACTACACAGGCCTCCATGAAGACGCATCATAATGATACATTAAAATAGTTTGTGGTCTTTTGAACAGCATTCACCCTATAGTCCTTCTACGCAGCAGTCTCATCCTCAACAGTCTGTTTTAACATTGACTCTTCTCTCTCTTCACTCTCCCCTCCTCTTCATTCTCTTCCTTCTCTGTACATGTCCTCTCCCTCGCTCCACCCTGCTCCTCCCACTCTCCAATACAGTCCAGCTCCTCCAGGTCAGCCTCTCCCATCTCCTCAGACACAGAGTAGAGCCCAAAGTCACAGCTGTCTTTGGGAAAGTCTTTCCTGGCCAGTCTGTCTTTGGTGGAGGGAGTGGAAGAGGAAGAGGAGATGGCGGTGGAGGAGGTGTCAGTGGAGGCCAGAGAGGGTACCACAGAGCCGTTGACCAGTCGGTTCAAGCCCTGAGAGGTGGAAGGGGATGTGGAGGAGGAGGTGAAGGAGGGGGCTGCCCTCTGCTGGAGCATGGATTTAGTGACGTGAAACATGTTGGTCTTAGGCATGGCCGGGGGGAACTTGGGGGAGTATTTGAAGGAGTGGTCAGGGTAGACCAGACTGGAGGCCCCTGCCCCTTCACTGGGTTTACTTCCCGCTAGAGCCACGCCCCCACTCCCGGGCCCCACCTTCCCCTTCATCATCCCCAGGACCTCATACCTAAAGCTGGAGATGTCCTGCTTCAGCTCCTGGGGAAAGAAACATACACACATACAACTTGTTTATCTATTTATGACATTTCCAGTGGACAGTGCACGTTAATCAACATTAATTGCCGAAGTTAGAAACAATGCTTATTTTTTGTCTGTGTCCCTGTCTGGTGCTGGATAGAGAAACAAATGTAAAGAAATGTGAAATGTCAGAGGAAACCAAACCTTACCTTAAAGTTCTCCTCAGTCAGTCCTTCCTCTGTCTTGGCATCTCTGATCATGGCTGCTACATATCTCTTCACCAGGTTCCTCAAAACCTCCTGAAAACAACACAGTCCACAGGTTGATAGAATCATATCAAATACATCCACTCCTGGGTTACTAACAACTTCTGGAGATAATATGGAAAACATAATCCTGAGAGTGGACAGGTAGAGGGATGCGTCCCAAATGGCATCCTATTCCCTATATACTGTAGTGCACTACTTTTGACCAGGGCCATAGAGCTCTGGTCAAAAGTAGTGCATTATATTGTGAATAGGGTGCCATTTGGGAAAAATCGAGTTCAAAATATGTGCATCTACGGAATGAAACACATTGAAAACTGACACATAACGAATGACAAGTAATCCATTTTATAGTGAAAAAACAAACACATAAATAAATACCTGATACTGGTGGTTTATTCTTACGTTTATAGCAGCCCGTCTCTACAAAAGAGGAACATTAATTTACTACAAAAGCACACCAGGCAGCATGACTAATCAGTTAATGTGATTTACTGCTTGGTGGAGACTTGGCCAGCTAGCTCTGTCATCACCTGCCCATTCTCTGTTAAAAGGATCGTTTTGTGAGCCAATGCTAACTAGCTGTACACAAGTATTTTTCGCTAAGCTAGCGCATATGCTAGTTAGCATTGGCTTGCGAAACTACTTCCTTCATACTGGACGCAGAGACAGAAAAATGGTTCATTGCCAAAATCCCGAACTATCCCTTTAACTTCTAACTGCTGATGCTTTCAGTCCAGTTATGTCTCATGATGCACGTCTAACCATTCTGGGAAGAACAGGTAATTTCATTCATGATAATTCATTGAGAACAACCCTCTGAGGCTAGAGGAGAAGAGAAGAAGTAGAAGTTTCAACCGTAAACTGTTCAGTAGAGTTGCAGAATTCCAGTAACTTTCCCAAAATTCCCAGGTCTTCCAGAAATCCCAGTTGGAAGATTCCCAGAATCAGAGGGGAATAAACAAGAAATCCAGGAATCATCCAACCAATTACTTAAATTTTACAGCCCTACTGTTCAGTAAAAGTATTGTTGATGTAGACTAGAGACTTAATCCTCACCCCTATCGTTCCAAATGTTTCTGTTTTCTTGGCCCTGGTGATCTTGAAGATGTGTTTCCTGATCCAGCAGATGAAGTACCAGATTGACTTGGGGCTAGGGATGATGTTGAATGGAGAAGGCAGAGTCCCTCCCTCTTCAAAGTAACTCATCCACAACTTGGTTCTTGCAAACTTCCACTCAATGTCTGCATGATCCTGAACAGAAACAACATATGCTAAGCATCTGAACAAGTGATATGAACAAAACTTTGTGATATAAATTACTGCAGACAGGTTGTTGGGCTCACAAACAAACAAGTGAATGAATGAATGATTTTGCTTTCCAGTGATAGTGTAAGACTCACAGCGATGTGTTGGTAGGAGTTGTTCATCATGGCGATCAGCATGTTGAGTAGAACCACCAGAGAGATGACATTATAGGTTCCAAACATGGTGGCCCCTATAAACTCTGTGAACTGGTGGTCTGCCTCCACGTTGGTCACATACAGACTGATCAACCCAAAGAC
Source organism: Coregonus clupeaformis (assembly GCF_020615455.1). Classification (NCBI taxonomy): domain Eukaryota; kingdom Metazoa; phylum Chordata; class Actinopteri; order Salmoniformes; family Salmonidae; genus Coregonus; species Coregonus clupeaformis. The sequence continues at coordinate 37,303,032 of NC_059197.1, forward strand.
AGACCAGAACAAAGACTGGAGCGTCTCAAACAACCTAGAGGAGAAAGATAGAGAGATGAGAGAGAAAGAAAGAGATGAGAGGGAGAGGGAGATGAGTGAAAGGGATGAAAGAGAGAGAAAGCGAGTGAAAGTGATGAAAGAGCGAGAGAGAGAGAGAGAGACAGAGAGAGAGAGAGAGAAAGGGATGAAAGAGAGAGCGAGAGAGAGAGAGATAAAAGGGAGAGGGGGTTATATTTCTAAATATATAAGGTAAGCAGGATCTACAAGAATAGTCAAGATATCATAAAAGGCTGCCATTCTACTTTTGCCCTAATCCAGGCAATTGGCAAAACATACGTATCCGTCTAAACGACAAAAATGTAAGGTTGCAAAATTCCAGTAACTTTCCCCAAATTCCAGAAATTCCTGGGTTTCCTGCTAATTGCCTAATGATTCCGGGAATTCTGGGAAAGTTAACAAAGTTTTTTAACCCTACCAAAACTTAAACATGTTACAAACGAACACATTATAATGCATGGTCTTTACTAACGTTGAAAAAGCGTTGTTCTGTGTTTCGCAGCGGATGCCCTTGCATCCCTTCAGGCCCTTGTCTGTCTCGTAGTAGAAGTAGAGCTGGTTGAGCCCGTTAGCGAAGGCCAGGAGCACCAGGCAGTAGATAAACAGGAATTTAAGGATGTCCAGCAGCATCCTGCCCAGAGAGATCTGGAATAATGAGGATTATCATCATATTCATCATCATCATCATCATAAACTAGAACCTTTCATACAATAAATTGCAGCTTTACAGATCATGGGTCATAAGTATCAATCTTCTCAGAGTAGGATTGCTGATCTAGGATCAGGTCCTCCCCTGACCATGTAATATTTTTCCTTTAAATAAAAGGAAAAACTGATCCTAAATTAGCAGTCCTACCCTAAGACCCTTAATACATACTGCCCCTGGACATAATGACAGAAACATAGCATTAAATTACAAATCATGTAAACGTAGTATGATAATCCTGACCTGTAGAGGTCCCAGGTGTGAGTTAGCTGTAAACAGAGAGATGAGGCGGAGGGAGCTGAAGATGTTAGCGATGGCAAACACAGCTTCTGCTACCAGGGTAGGATGCCACATCTGCCATTCGTTCCTGGCCCTGAAGCCGCTGTACTGTGGGAGAGAGGGAGAGACAGAGAGGGGACAGGTCAGAGTCTACTGTGGGAGAGAGGGAGAGACAGCGAGGGGGCAGGTCAGAGTCTACTGTGGGAGAGCGGGAGAGACAGAGAGGGGACAGGTCAGAGTCTACTGTGGGAGAGATGGAGAGATGGCGAGGGGACAGGTCAGAGTCTACTGTGGGAGAGAGGGAGAGACGGAGAGGGGACAGGTCAGAGTCTACTGTGGGAGAGAGGGAGAGACAGCGAGGGGACAGGTCAGAGTCTACTGTGGGAGAGAGGGAGAGACGGAGAGGGGACAGGTCAGAGTCTACTGTGGGAGAGAGGGAGAGACCGCGAGGGGACAGGTCAGAGTCTACTGTGGGAGAGAGGGAGAGACGGAGAGGGGACAGGTCAGAGTCCACTGTGGGAGAGATGGAGAGACAGCGAAGGGACAGATCAGAGTCTACTGTGGGAGAGAGGGCGAGACGGAGAGGGGACAGGTCAGAGTCCACTGTGGGAGAGATGGAGAGACGGAGAGGGGACAGGTCAGAGTGTACTGTGGGAGAGATGGAGAGGGGACAGGTCAGAGTCTACTGTGGGAGAGATGGAGAGACGGAGAGGGGACAGGTCAGAGTCTACTGTGGGAGAGAGGGAGAGACGGAGAGGGGACAGGTCAGAGTCTACTGTGGGAGAGATGGAGAGACAGCGAGGGGACAGCTCAGTCTACTGTGGGAGAGAGAGAGAGACGGAGAGGGGACAGGTCAGAGTCTACTGTGGGATAGATGGAGAGACAGCGAGGGGACAGGTCAGAGTCCACTGTGGGAGAGAGGGAGAGATGGAGAGGGGACAGGTCAGTCTACTGTGGGAGAGATGGAGAGACAGCGAGGGGACAGGTCAGAGTCCACTGTGGGAGAGATGGAGAGACGGAGAGGGGACAGGTCAGAGTCTACTGTGGGAGAGAGGGAGAGACAGAGAGGGGACAGGTCAGAGTCTACTGTGGGAGAGAGGGAGAGACCGCGAGGGGACAGGTCAGAGTCTACTGTGGGAGAGAGGGAGAGACGGAGAGGGGACAGGTCAGAGTCCACTGTGGGAGAGATGGAGAGACAGCGAAGGGACAGATCAGAGTCGACTGTGGGAGAGAGGGCGAGACGGAGAGGGGACAGGTCAGAGTCCACTGTGGGAGAGATGGAGAGACGGAGAGGGGACAGGTCAGAGTGTACTGTGGGAGAGATGGAGAGATGGAGAGGGGACAGGTCAGAGTCTACTTTGGGAGAGATGGAGAGACGGAGAGGGGACAGGTCAGAGTCTACTGTGGGAGAGAGGGAGAGACGGAGAGGGGACAGGTCAGAGTCTACTGTGGGAGAGATGGAGAGACAGCGAGGGGACAGCTCAGAGTCTACTGTGGGAGAGAGAGAGAGACGGAGAGGGGACAGGTCAGAGTCCACTGTGGGAGAGAGGGAGAGACGGAGAGGGGACAGGTCAGAGTCTACTGTGGGAGAGATGGAGAGACAGCGAGGGGACAGGTCAGAGTCCACTGTGGGAGAGATGGAGAGACGGAGAGGGGACAGGTCAGAGTCCGCTGTGGGAGAGATGGAGAGACGGCGAGGGGACAGGTCAGAGTCTACTGTGGGAGAGAGGGAGAGACGGAGAGGGGACAGGTCAGAGTCTACTGTGGGAGAGATGGAGAGACAGCGAGGGGACAGGTCAGAGTCTACTGTGGGAGAGATGGGGAGATGGCGAGATGACAGGTCAGAGTCTACTGTGGGAGAGAGGGAGAGACGGAGAGGGGACAGGTCAGAGTCTACTGTGGGAGAGATGGAGAGACAGAGAGGGGACAGGTCAGAGTCTACTGTGGGAGAGATGGAGAGACAGAGAGGGGACAGGTCAGAGTCTACTGTGGGAGAGAGGGAGAGACGGAGAGGGGACAGGTCAGAGTCTACTGTGGGAGAGAGGGAGAGACGGAGAGACGGAGAGGAGACAGGTCAGAGTCTACTGTGGGAGAGAGGGAGAGACGGAGAGGGGACAGGTCCGAGTCTACTGTGGGAGAGATGGAGAGTCAGAGAGGGGACAGGTCAGAGTCTACTGTGGGAGAGATGGAGAGACAGAGAGGGGACAGGTCAGAGTCTACTGTGGGAGAGATGGAGAGACAGAGAGGGGACAGGTCAGAGTCTACTGTGGGAGAGATGGAGAGACAGTGAGGGGACAGGTCAGAGTCTACTGTGGGAGAGAGGGAGAGACGGAGAGGGGACAGGTCAGAGTCTACTGTGGGAGAGATGGAGAGACAGAGAGGGGACAGGTCAGAGTCTACTGTGGGAGAGAGGGAGAGACAGAGAGGGGACAGGTCAGAGTCCACTGTGGGAGAGATGGAGAGACAGAGAGGGGACAGGTCAGAGTCCACTGTGGGAGAGATGTAGAGACAGCGAGGGGACAGGTCAGAGTCTACTGTGGGAGAGATGGAGAGATGGTGAGGGGACAGGTCAGAGTCTACTGTGGGAGAGAGGGAGAGACGGAGAGGGGACAGGTTAGAGTCTACTGTGGGAGAGATGGAGAGACAGAGAGGGGACAGGTCAGAGTCTACTGTGGGAGAGATGGAGAGACAGAGAGGGGACAGGTCAGAGTCTACTGTGGGAGAGATGGAGAGACAGAGAGGGGACAGGTCAGAGTCTACTGTGGGAGAGAGGGAGAGACAGAGAGGGGACAGGTCAGAGTCTACTGTGGGAGAGAGGGAGAGACCGCGAGGGGACAGGTCAGAGTCTACTGTGGGAGAGAGGGAGAGACGGAGAGGGGACAGGTCAGAGTCCACTGTGGGAGAGATGGAGAGACAGCGAAGGGACAGATCAGAGTCGACTGTGGGAGAGAGGGCGAGACGGAGAGGGGACAGGTCAGAGTCCACTGTGGGAGAGATGGAGAGACGGAGAGGGGACAGGTCAGAGTCTACTGTGGGAGAGATGGAGAGATGGAGAGGGGACAGGTCAGAGTCTACTTTGGGAGAGATGGAGAGACGGAGAGGGGACAGGTCAGAGTCTACTGTGGGAGAGAGGGAGAGACGGAGAGGGGACAGGTCAGAGTCTACTGTGGGAGAGATGGAGAGACAGCGAGGGACAGCTCAGAGTCTACTGTGGGAGAGAGGGAGAGACGGAGAGGGGACAGGTCAGAGTCTACTGTGGGAGAGATGGAGAGACAGCGAGGGGACAGGTCAGAGTCCACTGTGGGAGAGATGGAGAGAGACGGAGAGGGACAGGTCAGAGTCCGCTGTGGGAGAGATGGAGAGACGGCGAGGGGACAGGTCAGAGTCTACTGTGGGAGAGAGGGAGAGACGGAGAGGGGACAGGTCAGAGTCTACTGTGGGAGAGATGGAGAGACAGCGAGGGGACAGGTCAGAGTCTACTGTGGGAGAGATGGGGAGATGGCGAGATGACAGGTCAGAGTCTACTGTGGGAGAGAGGGAGAGACGGAGAGGGGACAGGTCAGAGTCTACTGTGGGAGAGATGGAGAGACAGAGAGGGGACAGGTCAGAGTCTACTGTGGGAGAGATGGAGAGACAGAGAGGGGACAGGTCAGAGTCTACTGTGGGAGAGAGGGAGAGACGGAGAGGGGACAGGTCAGAGTCTACTGTGGGAGAGAGGGAGAGACGGAGAGACGGAGAGGAGACAGGTCAGAGTCTACTGTGGGAGAGAGGGAGAGACGGAGAGGGGACAGGTCCGAGTCTACTGTGGGAGAGATGGAGAGACAGAGAGGGGACAGGTCAGAGTCTACTGTGGGAGAGATGGAGAGACAGAGAGGGGACAGGTCAGAGTCTACTGTGGGAGAGATGGAGAGACAGAGAGGGGACAGGTCAGAGTCTACTGTGGGAGAGATGGAGAGACAGTGAGGGGACAGGTCAGAGTCTACTGTGGGAGAGAGGGAGAGACGGAGAGGGGACAGGTCAGAGTCTACTGTGGGAGAGATGGAGAGACAGAGAGGGGACAGGTCAGAGTCTACTGTGGGAGAGATGGAGAGACAGAGAGGGGACAGGTCAGAGTCTACTGTGGGAGAGAGGGAGAGACAGAGAGGGGACAGGTCAGAGTCCACTGTGGGAGAGATGGAGAGACGGAGAGGGGACAGGTCAGAGTCCACTGTGGGAGAGATGGAGAGACAGCGAGGGGACAGGTCAGAGTCTACTGTGGGTGAGATGGAGAGATGGTGAGGGGACAGGTCAGAGTCTACTGTGGGAGAGAGGGAGAGACGGAGAGGGGACAGGTTAGAGTCTACTGTGGGAGAGATGGAGAGACAGAGAGGGGACAGGTCAGAGTCTACTGTGGGAGAGATGGAGAGACAGAGAGGGACAGGTCAGAGTCTACTGTGGGAGAGATGGAGAGACAGAGAGGGGACAGGTCAGAGTCTACTGTGGGAGAGAGGGAGAGACGGAGAGGGGACAGGTCAGAGTCTACTGTGGGAGAGAGGGAGAGACGGAGAGGGGACAGGTCAGAGTCTACTGTGGGAGAGATGGAGAGACAGCGAGGGGACAGATCAGAGTCTACTGTGGGAGAGAGGGAGAGACGGAGAGGGGACAGGTCAGAGTCTACTGTGGGAGAGATGGAGAGACAGCGAGGGGACAGGTCAGAGTCCACTGTGGGAGAGAGGGAGAGACGGAGAGGGGACAGGTCAGAGTCTACTGTGGAGAGAGGGAGAGACAGCGAGGGACAGGTCAGAGTCTACTGTGGGAGAGAGGGAGAGACGGAGAGGGGACAGGTCAGAGTCTACTGTGGGATAGAGGGAGAGACCGCGAGGGGACAGGTCAGAGTCTACTGTGGGAGAGAGGGAGAGACGGAGAGGGGACTGGTCAGAGTCTACTGTGGGAGAGAGGGAGAGACGGAGAGACGGAGAGGAGACAGGTCAGAGTCTACTGTGGGAGAGAGGGAGAGACGGAGAGGGGACAGGTCCGAGTCTACTGTGGGAGAGATGGAGAGACAGAGAGGGGACAGGTCAGAGTCTACTGTGGGAGAGATGGAGAGACAGAGAGGGGACAGGTCAGAGTCTACTGTGGGAGAGATGGAGAGACAGAGAGGGGACAGGTCAGAGTATACTGTGGGAGAGATGGAGAGACATTGAGGGGACAGGTCAGAGTCTACTGTGGGAGAGATGGAGAGACGGCGGCAGGTAGCTTAGTGGTTAAGAGCTGTAGCCAGTAACGGAAAGGCGAGTTCTAACCGAGACTAGGTGAAAAATCTGTCGAGCGAGAAGGCAGACTTAAAATTGCTCTGTAAGTCGCTGGATAAGAGCGTCTGCTAAATGACCAATTATTATTATTTATTATTACTGTGGGAGAGAAGGAGAGACGGAGAGGGGACAGGTCAGAGTCTACTGTGGGAGAGATGGAGAGACAGAGAGGGGACAGGTCAGAGTCTACTGTGGGAGAGATGGAGAGACAGAGAGGGGACAGGTTAGAGTCCACTGTGGGAGAGATGGAGAGACGGAGAGGGGACAGGTCAGAGTCCACTGTGGGAGAGATGTAGAGACAGCGAGGGGACAGGTCAGAGTCTACTGTGGGAGAGATGGAGAGATGGTGAGGGGACAGGTCAGAGTCTACTGTGGGAGAGAGGGAGAGACGGAGAGGGGACAGGTCAGAGTCTACTGTGGGAGAGATGAGAGACAGAGAGGGGACAGGTCAGAGTCTACTGTGGGAGAGATGGAGAGACAGAGAGGGGACAGGTCAGAGTCTACTGTGGGAGAGATGGAGAGACAGAGAGGGGACAGGTCAGAGTCTACTGTGGGAGAGATGGAGAGACAGCGAGGGGACAGGTCAGAGTCCACTGTGGGAGAGAGGGAGAGACGGAGAGGGGACAGGTCAGAGTCTACTGTGGGAGAGAGGGAGAGACGGAGAGGGGACAGGTCAGAGTCTACTGTGGGAGAGAGGGAGAGACAGCGAGGGGACAGGTCAGAGTCTACTGTGGGAGAGAGGGAGAGACTGAGAGGGGACAGGTCAGAGTCTACTGTGGGAGAGAGGGAGAGACCGCGAGGGGACAGGTCAGAGTCTACTGTGGGAGAGAGGGAGAGACGAAGAGGGGACAGGTCAGAGTCCACTGTGGGAGAGATGGAGAGACAGCGAGGGGACAGATCAGATTCTACTGTGGGAGAGAGGGCGAGACGGAGAGGGGACAGGTCTGAGTCCACTGTGGGATAGATGGAGAAACGGAGAGGGGACAGGTCAGAGTCTACTGTGGGAGAGATGGAGAGATGGAGAGGGGACAGGTCAGAGTCTACTGTGGGAGAAAGGGAGAGACGGAGAGGGGACAGCTCAGAGTCTACTGTGGTAGAGATGGAGAGATGGAGAGGGGACAGGTCAGAGTCTACTGTGGGAGAGAGGGAGAGACGGAGAGGGGACAGGTCAGAGTCTACTGTGGGAGAGAGGGAGAGACGGAGAGGGGACAGGTCAGAGTCTACTGTGGGAGAGAGGGAGAGACAGCGAGGGGACAGGTCAGAGTCTACTGTGGGAGGGAGGGAGAGACGGAGAGGGGACAGGTCAGAGTCTACTGTGGGAGAGAGGGAGAGACCGCGAGGGGACAGGTCAGAGTCTACTGTGGGAGAGATGGAGAGACGAAGAGGGGACAGGTCAGAGTCCACTGTGGGAGAGATGGAGAGACAGCGAGGGGACAGATCAGATTCTACTGTGGGAGAGAGGGCGAGACGGAGAGGGGACAGGTCTGAGTCCACTGTGGGATAGATGGAGAAACGGAGAGGGGACAGGTCAGAGTCTACTGTGGGAGAGATGGAGAGATGGAGAGGGGACAGGTCAGAGTCTACTGTGGGAGAAAGGGAGAGACGGAGAGGGGACAGCTCAGAGTCTACTGTGGGAGATAGGGAGAGACGGAGAGGGGACAGGTCAGAGTCTACTGTGGGATAGATGGAGAGACAGCGAGGGGACAGCTCAGAGTCTACTGTGGGAGAGAGGGAGAGACGGAGAGGGGACAGGTCAGAGTCTACTGTGGGAGAGATGGAGAGACAGCGAGGAGACAGGTCAGAGTCCACTGTGGGAGAGAGGGAGAGACGGAGAGGGGACAGGCCAGAGTCTACTGTGGGAGAGATGGAGAGACAGCGAGGGGACAGGTCAGAGTCCACTGTGGGAGAGATGGAGAGACGGAGAGGGGACAGGTCAGAGTCTACTGTGGGAGAGAGGGAGAGACGGAGAGGGGACAGGTCAGAGTCTACTGTGGGAGAGATGGAGAGACAGCGAGGGGACAGGTCAGAGTCTACTGTGGGAGAGATGGAGAGACGGCGAGGGGACAGGTCAGAGTCTACTGTGGGAGAGAGGGAGAGACGGAGAGGGGACAGGTCAGAGTCTACTGTGGGAGAGATGGAGAGACAGAGAGGGGACAGGTCAGAGTCTACTGTGGGAGAGAGGGAGAGACAGAGAGGGGACAGGTCTGAGTCTACTGTGGGAGAGATGGAGAGACAGAGAGGGGACAGGTCAGAGTCTACTGTGGGAGAGATGGAGAGACAGAGAGGGGACAGGTCAGAGTCTACTGTGGGAGAGATGGAGAGATGGAGAGGAGACAGGTCAGAGTCTACTGTGGGAGAAAGGGAGAGACGGAGAGGGGACAGCTCAGAGTCTACTGTGGGAGAGATGGAGAGATGGAGAGGGGACAGGTCAGAGTCTACTGTGGGAGAGAGGGAGAGACGGAGAGGGGACAGGTCAGAGTCTACTGTGGGAGAGATGGAGAGATAGCGAGGGGACAGCTCAGAGTCTACTGTGGGAGAGAGGGAGAGACGGAGAGGGGACAGGTCAGAGTCTACTGTGGGAGAGATGGAGAGACAGCGAGGAGACAGGTCAGAGTCCACTGTGGGAGAGAGGGAAAGACGGAGAGGGGACAGGTTTGAGTCTACTATGGGAGAGATGGAGAGACAGCGAGGGGACAGGTCAGAGTCCACTGTGGGAGAGATGGAGAGACGGAGAGGGGACAGGTCAGAGTCCACTGTGGGAGAGATGGAGAGACAGAGAGGGGACAGGTCAGAGTCTACTGTGGGAGAGAGGGAGAGACGGAGAGGGGACAGGTCAGAGTCTACTGTGGGAGAGATGGAGAGACAGCGAGGGGACAGGTCAGAGTCTACTGTGGGAGAGATGGAGAGACGGCGAGGGGACAGGTCAGAGTCTACTGTGGGAGAGAGGGAGAGACGGAGAGGGGACAGGTCAGAGTCTACTGTGGGAGAGATGGAGAGACAGAGAGGGGACAGGTCAGAGTCTACTGTGGGAGAGATGGAGAGACAGAGAGGGGACAGGTCAGAGTCTACTGTGGGAGAGATGGAGAGACAGAGAGGGGACAGGTCAGAGTCTACTGTGGGAGAGAGGGAGAGACGGAGATGGGACAGGTCAGAGTCTACTGTGGGAGAGAGGGAGAGATGGAGAGACGGAGAGGAGACAGGTCAGAGTCTACTGTGGGAGAGAGGGAGAGACGGAGAGGGGACAGGTCAGAGTCTACTGTGGGAGAGATGGAGAGAGAGAGAGGGACAGGTCAGAGTCTACTGTGGGAGAGATGGAGAGACAGAGAGGGGACAGGTCAGAGTCTACTGTGGGAGAGATGGAGAGACAGAGAGGGGACAGGTCAGAGTCTACTGTGGGAGAGATGGAGAGACAGAGAGGGGACAGGTCAGAGTCTACTGTGGGAGAGAGGGAGAGACGGAGAGGGGACAGGTCAGAGTCTACTGTGGGAGAGATGGAGAGACAGAGAGAGGACAGGTCAGAGTCTACTGTGGGAGAGATGGAGAGACAGAGAGGGGACAGGTCAGAGTCTACTGTGGGAGAGAGGGAGAGACGGAGAGGGGACAGGTCAGAGTCCACTGTGGGAGAGATGGAGAGACGGAGAGGGGACAGGTCAGAGTCCACTGTGGGAGAGATGGAGAGACAGCGAGGGGACAGGTCAGAGTCTACTGTGGGAGAGTTGGAGAGACGGCGAGGGGACAGGTCAGAGTCTACTGTGGGAGAGAGGGAGAGACGGAGAGGGGACAGGTCAGAGTCTACTGTGGGAGAGATGGCGAGACAGAGAGGGGACAGGTCAGAGTCTACTGTGGGAGAGATGGAGAGACAGAGAGGGGACAGGTCAGAGTCTACTGTGGGAGAGAGGAGAGACGGAGAGGGGACAGGTCAGAGTCTACTGTGGGAGAGATGGCGAGACAGCGAGGGGACAGGTCAGAGTCTACTGTGGGAGAGATGGAGAGACGGCGGAGGGACAGGTCAGAGTCTACTGTGGGAGAGAGGGAGAGACGGAGAGGGGACAGGTCAGAGTCTACTGTGGGAGAGATGGCGAGACAGAGAGGGGACAGGTCAGAGTCTACTGTGGGAGAGATGGAGAGACAGAGAGGGGACAGGTCAGAATCTACTGTGGGAGAGATGGAGAGACAGAGAGGGGACAGGTCAGAGTCTACTGTGGGAGAGATGGAGAGACAGCGAGGGGACAGGTCAGAGTCTACTGTGGGAGAGATGGAGAGACGGCGAGGGGACAGGTCAGAGTCTACTGTGGGAGAGAGGGAGAGACGGATAGGGGACAGGTCAGAGTCTACTGTGGGAGAGATGGAGAGACAGAGAGGGGAAAGGTCAGAGTCTACTGTGGGAGAGATGGAGAGACAGAGAGGGGACAGGTCAGAGTCTACTGTGGGAGAGATGGGAGAGAGAGGGGACAAGTCAGAGTCTACTGTGGGAGAGAGGGAGAGACGGATAGGGGACAGGTCAGAGTCTACTGTGGGAGAGATGGAGAGACAGAGAGGGGAAAGGTCAGAGTCTACTGTGGGAGAGATGGAGAGACAGAGAGGGGACAGGTCAGAGTCTACTGTGGGAGAGAGGGAGAGACAGAGAGGGGACAGGTCAGAGTCTACTGTGGGAGAGAGGGAGAGAGAGAGGGGACAGGTCAGAGTCTACTGTGGGAGAGAGGGAGAGACGGAGAGGGGACAGGTCAGAGTCTACTGTGGGAGAGATGGAAGAGACGGAGAGGGGACAGGTCAGAGTCTACTGTGGGAGAGATGGAGAGACAGAGAGGGGACAGGTCAGAGTCTACTGTGGGAGAGAGGGAGAGAGAGAGGGGACAGGTCAGAGTCTACTGTGGGAGAGAGGGAGAGACGGAGAGGGGACAGGTCAGAGTCTACTGTGGGAGAGATGGAAGAGACGGAGAGGGGACAGGTCAGAGTCTACTGTGGAAGAGAGGGAGAGACGGAGAGGGGACAGGTCAGAGTCTACTGTGGGAGAGATGGAAGAGACGGAGAGGAGACAGGTCAGAGTCTACTGTGGGAGAGAGGGAGAGACGGAGAGGGGACATTCCATAGTAAGTCCAATAGGCCTGCTCCACCTGACAACTTTTGACGAGCGTGAGCTGCTCCTATTCATTTTAATGAAGCCTGAGTGTCAGCTGGTTGAATTTTCAAGAATTCGTTGCAGATTTATTCAAGCGTATTTCATATTATCTAGTACACAACAACCATCATACCTTGACATAGGCAACAATCTTCAGAGAGATGGTAGCCAGGTACAGAGAGTTCATAACAAAGTCCATGAGGTTCCACCAGTCATGGATATAGTCCTGGAATCCTCCATCCCACATCTGTTTGATCTCTGTCCAGATGAAGCCTATAGGACAGAGAACAGACCAGCAGGGTTAATTATGTCCCAAATGGCATCATATCCCTTACAAAGTGCATTACTTTTGACCAGAGCCCTACGTAAATCCGTTTTGACCAGAGCCCTATGTAACTCACCCTATTCCCTACATAGTGCACTACTTTTGAAGAGGGCCTATGGGGGTCAAAAGTAGTGATCTAAATAGGGAATATGGTGCCATTTGGGACACAGACCTAGAGTTAGGGTTAGGGTTGTCATGTCTGTCTGACGCCCGGCAGAGCTAATCTATCATGTCTGTCTCACTTTTCTGATCTATGGCCACATTCCTCAGGTGAAGAGGGAGTGTTCAAATCAACTCAAATTGTATTTGTCACATGCGCTGAATACAACAGGTGTAGACTTAACCGTGAAATGCTTGCTTATGAGCCCTTCCAAACGATGCAGAGTTAAATAATTATAATAAAAATAAAATAGTAACACAAGAGGAATAAAATACACAAGAATGGAGCTACTGTATGTACAGGGAGTACCAGTACCAGATCAATGTGCAGGGGTATGAGGTATTTCAGGTAGATATGTACATGAAGGCAGGGCAAAGTGACTCGTTATGCATGTGTGTGTACAGATGTAGGATCTTAACTTGACCACTTTTTTGTTGGTGAGAATTTTCCAGCATTGCAGGAAATGCAAACTTGTAGTGTATTTGAGTTTTGAAAAGTATTCTAAAGTTTGTGATTTCCACTTTGAAATTGATTTGCCCTAACGTAAAATATATCAATCCCTACCAAAATGTCCATTCATTATAATCCACATAATCATTTACATTTCCTGTTGCTGCAGGATTATTTTCCTGCTGTAGCAATCTGGCTCAAATTAAGATCCTACGTCTGTATGTATGTTTGTGTTGTCGGTATGCGTGTTATGTGTCTGTTTCTATCTGTTTCGGAGCCTGTTAGTCCAAGAGCCGATGCTCCGGTACCATTTGCTGGACGGTATGTCTTGGGTAGCTGCAGTCTTTGGCAATTTTTCGGGCCTTCCTCTGACATCGCCTGATATAGAGGTCCTGGATTGCAGGGAGCTCGGCCCCAGTGATGTACAGGGCTGTCCACACTACCCTCTGTAGCGCTTTGCTATTGAGGGTGGTGCATTTGCCATATCAAGCGGTGATGCAGGACAGGTAGACAGTTATGAGCAGGTAGACAGGTAGCATACCCATGCATCCTGCCATGCGGTTGTACTGAACAGAACACCATAATGGGAGTTACATCGGAAACACATAGGCTGGGTTGTCTTACAATACAGTGTGCGTTCAATGCATGAAAACCAGCTGTAAAAGGTAGATAGAGTATTTGGCTGAAACACAAGCTTGGTTTCCACCATTTCCTGTCAGAATTGTCATCAACTAACATCATTAACATCAATAGCAGTTTACTTGGTATGTCTCAAATGACACTCTATTATCAGCTGACCTTCTGTGAAGTTGAAATCTTGTTATGTATCATAGTGCAGGAATAAAGCACTAGGGAGGGAGCAGCATGTGTCCGGGTCTTTCCTTTCTTGATCAGCACATCTACGCGCGCACACACACACTCTTACCCAGTACCCAGGGCAGTATCATCCATTCCACCACAGTAGGAGTCGGCCCCTGTCTGTTGGGGTCTGTAGAGACGATGTGCTGAGAGGCCAGCAGCAGCAGGAACAGGAAGGTGAGATACGACGTTGTGTGGCAGATAAACTTGATGAAGGGCTTCCTAATGATGAAGAAGAAGATTACTTTATTGTCCATTAGGTCTAACAGAAATTCAACTTCAGCTCCCTGACAGATTTTTCCCATCAGACCAGGGATTCAAACTGGCAACCCTCTAGTTGCTGGCCTGCCTCTCTAACCTCTAGGCCACTTGCCTGATGAAGTATCCATAGTGGCTCTTAGGAGAGACCAGGTAGCAAAGGGAGAAGACGGGGAAGAGGAGGCCGATGAAGACACAGGTTAGGAATTTCCCTGCCCAGTGACGACGCCTCCACCCAGGGAACTCATCGTACCAACGAGACGCAAGCAACTGCTGACAGTTGGGCTGGGCTACAAACTGGAGGAGGGAGATTGAGGAGGAGGGGAGGGGAGAAGGAGGAGGGGAGGGGAGGGGAGGAAAGGAGAGAGAGAGAGATAGGGAGGAAAAAGAGGAGGGAGAGAGGGATAGAGGTGGTATGAGGGAGGGAGGGAGGGAGGGAGGGAGGGAGGGAGGGAGGGAGGGAGGGAGGGAGGGAGGGAGGGAGGGAGGGAGGGAGGGAAAGAGAGAGTGAGTCAGCCTTTATGATACATTACTGATGAGTTGTTATTGGAGACCTGTGTGTCTAATGCAACTTCACAATGTTTACTATTCTTTCTCACTTGCTTTCCACTCCACATTGACAAACAACTGACACGAAAACAGGCACATCTTAAGCAAGCCTGGGCAGTTGGGTACAGCATACAGCATACTGACAGTTGGACAGTTGGACAGTTGGGCACAGCAGTAAACACACTCAGCTAATGGAGGAGGTCAATTGAGTTCCCAGATTACATTATGTGTGCATCCCAAATGACACTCTATGTGCCATTTGTGACGCAGTCAATGACTGTTCAGTCTGGTTTAGTCCAGCATCACCTCAAGCTGTTAATGACCTTAATGTGCATGATCATTCTGATGAGTGTTACCAGCTGTCCCTGGCCTGGTCCCAAGTGTCCCTCCCTGGCATCTCTGTTCCTCTCTAATATCCTCTTCACACACTGTTCTGCGCTGTGTCGGATGCTTTCTCTTCATATTGTCCTTGTCAGCACGGTTCCAGGAACTGTGGTGGATGTGTAACCAGACCGTTACAGTTAGGCTCAACTAGGCTCAGTAGTGTGAAAAGGGTATGTATCTCAGATCAGCCTCTGCTTACAAGGTTTGATAAGGAACACTCTATTAGTCTCAGGCACTATCTAAAACACTCTCTGTCTCAGTCGCTCTCTGACTGATGACCTCACTAATGACCTCATCCCCCACAATGCCCTGCTCTAAGTGATGGGGATCCATTTGGTTGTAATTTCTTTGTAATTCTGTTAGACTGAGATTAACCTCACCGTCACACAGAGCAGCGCAGATGTTCAGCAGATGGTTCTATCAAATCTCACAGAGACAAAAACATAATCATGTTTAATGAGGAACAGATTTGACAGACAGGCACTCTTTCAAACAGGAACATGGAGTTCTTTATAAATGTCTCTCTATGGAGACTTGAGTCTTATCTCTGTTCTATCCCTAACTCTAAAGCGATATAGCATGTTTTGTATTTTCCACAGTGTCATACAGTAAATGTCCATCTCATGGAAAGGGTTAAAAGTATTTAGCAATGAATTTGTGTTTTTTCTGCAGTTCTCAGTCCACTTCACTCTCTAGGTGAGAACATATGCAGTATCCACTTCTACTCAGGAGGGGGCAACATTTCACAACTTCCATTTCATAACCTTACTGTACCTGCTCATCTACAGTATCCGTGGAAGCAACCAAAAATAAACAAAACATTCACAATACAGTGCTGTACACTTAACATGAGACAATATTCCCACAAACTACTGACGGCATACAAGCCATGAGAAGAGCACAAAAGGTCTGACCCCCACACACTATGTATTCCCTAGTTAGTGCACTACTTTTAAATAGGGAATAGGGTGCCATATGGGACGTGGCCAAGGTTGTTGTTTTCCTGTGCATGCTGCTTTCTGTGTAATTTAGATGTATTGTGAGTTAGTATCCCAAGGAAACATTCAGTCAGAGCATTATCATATTTGTAGCATCATTATTGATGTATCATTATGTTTCATTATGTTCCCATCAAGGGACTGGACAGCAGACTGAGTATTCAGACCCCTTGACTTTTTCCACATTTTGTTACGTTACAGCCTTATTCTAAAGTTGATTAAATTGTTTTTTTCACTTATCAATCTACACACAATACCCCATAATAACAAAGCAAAAACAGGTTTTTAGAAATGTTTGCAAATTTCTTTAAAAAAATAACAAACGGAAATATGACATTTACATAAGTATTCAGACCCTTTACTCAGTACTTTGTTGAAGCATCTTTGGCAGTGATTACTGCCTCGTGTCTTCATGTGTATGACGCTACAAGCTTGGCACACCTGTATATGGGGAGTTTCTCCCATTCCTTTCTGCAGATCCTCTCAAGCTCTGTCAGGTTGGATGGAGTGTTGCTGCACAGCTATTTTCAGGTCTCTCCAGAGATGTTTGATCGGGTTCAAGTCCAGGCTCTGGCTGGGCCACTCAAGGACATTCAGAGACTTGTCCCGAAGCCACTCCTGCTTTGTCTTGGCTGTGTGCTTAGCGTTGTTGTCCTGTTGGAAGGTGAACCTTTGCCCCAGTCTGAGGTCCTGAGCACTCTGGAGCATGTTTTCATCAAGAATCTCTCTGTACTTTGCTCCGTTCAGCTTTGCCTCGATCCTGACTAGTCTCAAGTCCCTGCCGCTGAAAAACATCCCCACAGCATGATGCTGTCACCACCATGCTTCACCGTAGGGATGGTGCCAGGTTTACTCCAGACGTGACGCTTGGCATTCAGGCGAAAGAGTTCAATCTTGGTTTCATCAGACCAGAGAATCTTGTTTCTCATGGTCTGAGAGTCTTCAGGTGCCTTTTGGTAAACTCCAAGTGGGATGTCATGTGCCTTTTACTGAGAAGTGTTTTCCGTCTGGCCACTCTACCATAAAGGCCTGATTGGCGGAGTGCTGCAGAGATGGTTGTCCTTCTGGAAGGTTCCCCCATCTCCACAGAGGAATTCTAGAGCTCTGTCATAGTGACCATCGGGTTCTTGGTCACCTCCCTGACCAAGGCCCTTCTCCCCCGATTGCTCAGTTTGGACGGGCGGCCAGCTCTAGGAAGAGTCTTGGTGGTTACAAACTTCTTCCATTTAAGAATGATGGAGGCCACTGTGTTCTTTGGGCCCTTCAATGCTGCAGACATTTTTTGGTAACCTTCCCCAGATCTGTGCCTCAACACAATCCTGTCTCGGAGCTCTACGGACAATTCCTTCGACCTCATGGCTTGGTTTTTGCTCTGACATGCACTGTCAACTGTGTGACCTTATATAGACAGGTGTGTGCCTTTCCAAATCATGTCCAATCAATTGAATTTACCACAGGTGGACTCCAATCAAGCTGTAGAAACATCTCAAGGATGATCAATGGAAACAGGATGTACCTGTGCTCAATTTCGAGTCTCATAGCAAAGGGTCTGAATACTTATGTAAATAAGGTATTTCTGTTTTTTAATTTTTAATACATTTGCAAAGATTTCTAAAAACCTGTTTTTGCTTTGTCATTATGGGGTATTGTGTGTAGATTGATGAGGATTTTTTTTAGTTCATTCATTTTAGAATAAGGCTGTAACGTAACAAAATATAGGAAACGTAAAGGGGTCTGAATACTTTCCGAACGCACTGTATGTACAAAAGTATGTGGACACCCCTTCAAATGAGTGGATTCGGCTATTTCAGCCACACCCGTTGCTGACAGGTGTATAAAATCGAGCACACAGCCATACAATCTCCACAGACAAACATTGGCAGTAGATGGCCTTACATAGGATGCCACCTTTCTAACAAGTCAGTTCGTGCCCTGCTAGAGCTGCCCCGGTCAACTGTAAGTGCTGTTGTTGTGAAGAGGAAACGTCAAGGAGCAACAACGGCTCAGCCGCGAAGTGGTAGGCCACACAAGCTCACAGAACGGGACCATCAAGTGCTGAAGAGCGTAGCTTTTTAAAAACCATCTGTCCTACCAAGTTCCAAACTGCATCTGGAAGAAATGTCAGCACAAGAACTGTTCGTCGGGAGCTTAATGAAATGGGTTTCCATGTCCAAGCAGCCGCACACAAGCCTAAGATAACCATGTCCAATCCCAAGTGTCGGTTGGAGTGGTGTAAGGCCCGACGCCATTGGACTCTGGAGCAGTGGAAATGCGTTCTCTGCAGTGATGAATCATGCTTCACCATCTGGTAGTCCGACGGACTACTCTGGGTTTGGCGGATACCAGGAGAACGCTACAGTGGCTTGAGAAAGTATTCACCCCCCTTGGCATTGTTCCTATTTTGTTGCCTTACAACCTGGAATTAAAATGGATTTTTTGAGGGTTTGTATCATTTGATTTAAACAACATGCCTACCACTTTGAAGATGTAAAATATTTGTTATTGTGAAACAAACAAGAAATAAGACAAAAAAACAGAAAACTTGAGTGTGCATAACTATTCACCCCCCAAAGTCAATACGTTGTAGAGCCACCTTTTGCAGCAATTACAGCTGCAAGTCTCTTGGGGTATGTCTCTATAAGCTTGGCACATCTAGCCACTGGGATTTTTGCCTATTCTTCAAGACAAAACTGCTCCAGCTCCTTCAAGTTGGATGGGTTCCATGGTGTACAGCAATCTTTTAAGTCATACCCACAGATTCTCAATTGGATTGTGGTCTGAGCTTTGACTAGGCCATTCCAAAACATTTAAATGTTTCCCCTTAAACCACTCGAGTGTTGCTTTAGCAGTATGCTTAGGGTCATTGTCCTGCTGGAAGGTGAACCTCTGTCCCAGTCTCAAATCTCTGGAAGACTGAAACAGGTTTCCCTCAAGAATTTCCCTGTATTTAGCACCATCCATCATTCCTTCAATTCTGACCAGTTTCCCAGTCCCTGCCGATGAAAAACATCCCCACAGCATGATGCTGCCACCACCATGCTTCACTGTGGGGATGGTGTTCTCGGGTGATGAGAAGGATTACCTTTCTACTATTCCAGGTATTCCTTAAAGAGGTAGGGTTTCTTCTCCACAACTTTGTCCCTGACCTGTTTGGAGAGCTCCTTGGTCTTCATTGTGCCGCTTGCTTGGTGTCCTCCCGAGTGGCGCAGTGGTCTAAGGCAGTGCTAGCTGTGCTACTAGAGATCCTGGTTCGAATCCAAGCTCTGTCGTAACCGACCGGGAGACCCATGGGGCGGCACACAATTGGCCCAGCGTTGTCCAACGTAGGTGGAGGGAATGGCTGGCAGGGATGTAGCTCAGTTGGTAGAGCATGGCATTTGCAACGCCAGGGTTGTGGGTTTGATTCCAGTATAAAAAATTAAAATGTATGCACTCACTGACTGTAAGTCGCTCTGGATAAGAGCATCTGCTAAATGTAAATGGTGCCCCTTGCTTAGTGGTGTTGCAGACTCTGGGGCCTTTCAGAACAGGTGTATATATACTGAGATCATGTGACACTTAGATTGCACACAGGTGGACTTTATTTAACTAATTATGTGACTTCTGAAGGTAATTGGTTGCACCAGATCTTATTTAGGGACTTCATAGCAAAGGGGGTGAATACATATGCACGCACCACTTTTCCGTTATTTATTTTGTAGAATTTTTTGAAACAAGTTATTTTTTTCATTCCACTTCACCAATTTGGACTATTTTGTGTATGTCCATTACATTAAAGCCAAATAAAAATAAATTTAAATTACAGGTTGTAATGCAACAAAATAGGAAAAACTCAAAGGGGGATGAATACTTTTGCAAGGCACTGTACCTGCCCAAATGCATAATACCAACTGTAAAGTTTGGTTGAGAAGGAATAATGGTCTGGAGCTGTTTTCCATGGTTTGGGCTAGTGAAGGGAAATCTTAACGCTACAGCATACAATGACATTCTAGACGATTCTGTGCTTCCAACTTTGTGGCAACAGTTTCGGGAAGGCCCTTTCCTGTTTCAGCATGACAATGCCTCAGTGCACAAAGCGAGGTCCATACATAAATGTTTTGTCGAGATTGGTGTGGAAGAACTTGACTGGCCTGCACAGAGCCCTGACCTCAACCCCATCGAACACCTTTGGGATGAACTGGAATGCCGACTGCGAGCCAGGACTAATCGCCCAACATCAGTGCCCAACCTCACTAATGCTCTTGTGGCTGAAAAGAAGCAAGTCGCCGCAGCAATGTTCAAACATCTAGTGGAAAGCTTTCCCAGAAGTGTGGAGGCTGTTAAAGCAGAAAACAGGGGACCAACTACATATGAATGCCCATGATTTTGGAATGAGATGTTTGACGAGCAGGTGTCCACATACTTTTGGTCATGTAGTGTAGCTCCAGTAATGTGTTGTTTCACTAAGGAAGGATGCCATTTTCAGACACAGCCTGGTGATTACCACATAATTACAACTCCCATAGGAAGTCTCCACCCATATCCGGCCATCTACTACTTCTTAATCCTATTTTAGAGATAACAGCAGAAGTTAGCTTCATGCTTTATCCTCTGAAATACAACATGTAAAATCCTCAGCTGTACCAAAGACATTGGGCGGGAGAGTCACCTGGCCAAGCTTCAGCATGCAGAAAAATGACAATAAACATAGGTTCCTGAGGAAACATGAATTATATCTTACCTCTTTCTGTCTGTATTTGATAGCCAGTTTGAGTCTGGCCAGGTCATTGGTGTTCTCATCCAGTATAGGGTTGATGTCATCTCTGTAGTTCAGGATCAGCTCTAGTTCTCTGGAGCTCCTGGTTTGGTCCAACAGGTCCTTGGCAAACTGTTTACACTGCTGAGATAACTCCTCATACTCCGACATAAACTCATTCTCCACCTGAAACAGTCAGAAACTGTTAGTTAACAGTCAATAAACTAGTTAAAAACTCTTTATAAAGCATTTATACTGCTAGGACAACTCCTTATACTCTGACATAAACTCTTTCTCCACCTGAAACAGGAATAAACTGTTAGTTAAAAGTCGAGCACAAATAAACACTGTTATGGAACACCGTCCATCTCCTAAAAGGCAGAAGATTGGTGTCAGTGGCACTCTCTTGTGGAAGCCTTATGTTCCACATAAGAATTAACTAAGTAAATAAATAGTCCATAAACTGCTTATAAAGTACACTGCTGAGACAACTCCTCACTCTTCTTTGACTCAAACTCATCCTCCAGCTCAATTTAATTTAATTTAATAAACTTAGCAAATAGCTGTTAAAAACCCCACCTTGCTGAGCTCCTGTAGTTCCCAGGAGAGCTGGAAGGCTGTGAGGAAAGGGTCTTCACTGGAGAGGGCCACGAGTGATGGGCTGGCAAGGGCCTTGTAGATGTTGAGACGAGAGCGGGAGTGACGCAGACTATCCACATCAGAGCTGGACACACACTCCATGCAGTTACAGCGCACCTGGAACACACACCGGTACTGGAGAGTTAGTGGAGGGAGGGCAGTATTGTAACTATCATACTGTACTCTACTATTGTATCATACTGTATAGTGTAGTGTAGCCTGCTGTGACTATTGTACTGTACTACATTACATACTATATCATACCGTAGCATGTAGTACTTTATCATTTACCATAGTGCTACACCATAGTGTAGCATATATCCTGATTCAGACCCACCTCATGTGGCTGGGGCACGGACACCCCCTTCTGCACCAGCAGTTTGATGATCTCATAGTTGTTGGTGTGAGCTGCCAGGATGATGGGTGTGATGTCAGGAGTGAAGTCAGAGAACTGCTTGTCCAATAGGATGGGAGGAACCTGGAGAGAGGGCGGGGAAGAGATAAATATGGGTTATAGTCAGATAGGGATTATGATGGGCAAGAGACAAAAGATGTGTTCAATCCAGATATCGATTGAGGAAGGAAAAATGAATTGGACAAAACTGAATTCATAACAACATCGTAGGTATTATCAATATCAATACCATAGTGTTTCCTTTATGAACCAATTCAATAGAGCTACATGGTTTAGGTTTTACTTGAGGATAAGCTGTGTGTGTGTGTGTGTGAGTGTCTGTGTGTGTGTGTGTTTGTTGATTACAGAGGCCCAGCTGCTCTATTACAGAGGCCCAGCTGCGCGAGGATCTGTTTTAGGACCACTATTGTTTTCACTATATATACTCTACCTTTTTACACACAATGTCAACATTCACTGCTATGCAGACGACAGACAGCTGTACATTTCGATGAAACATGGAGAAGCCCCAAAAATGGCCTACCCTGGAAGACTGTGTTTCAGACATAAGGAAGTGGATGGCAGCACATCCTTTACTTTTAAACTCTGACAAAACAGAGATGCTAGTTATAGGTCCCAAGAAACAAAGAGATCTGCTGTTTGATATGACAATTAATCTCAATGGTTTTACAATCGTCTCAAATAAAACTGTGAAGGATCTTGGTGTTACTCTGTACCCTGATCTCTCTTTTGACTAATATTTCAAGAGCAGCTTTTTTTCATCTTCGTATCATTGCAAAAATCTGAAACGTTTTGTCCAAAAATGTGCCGAAAAGCTAATCCATGCTTTTGTCACTTCAAGATTAGACTACTGCAGTGCTCTACTCTCTGGCTACCCAGATAAAGCACTAAACAAACTTCTGCTATTGTTAAATACGGCTGCTAGAATCTTGACTAGAACCCCCCAAAGAATATCATATTACTCCAGCGCTAGCCTCTGGCTTCCTGTTAAGGCTAGGGCTGATTTCAAGGTTTTACTGATAACCTACAAAGCATTACATGGACTTGCTCCTACCTATCTCTCCAATATGGTCCTGACATACATACCTACACGTACGCTACAGTCACAAGACACAGGCCTCTTTATTTTTCCTTGAATTTCTAAGCTAACAGCTGGAGGCAGGGCTTTCTCCTATAGATCTACATTTTTATTGAATGGTCTGCTGATCCATGTGAGAGACACAGACTAGTTCTCAACCTTTAAGTCTTTACTGAAGACTCATCTCTTCAGTAGGTC
Source organism: Coregonus clupeaformis (assembly GCF_020615455.1). Classification (NCBI taxonomy): domain Eukaryota; kingdom Metazoa; phylum Chordata; class Actinopteri; order Salmoniformes; family Salmonidae; genus Coregonus; species Coregonus clupeaformis. The sequence continues at coordinate 37,325,531 of NC_059197.1, forward strand.
CTATGATTGAGTAATGTCTGGCCCAGGGGTGCGAATGTGAATGGCAAGGCACTGGAGTGACGAACCACCCTTCCTGTCTATGCCTGGCTGGCTCCCCCTCTCCACTGGGATTCTCTGCCTCTGACCCTATGAGTCACTGGCTTGCTAGTGCTCTCCCATGCCGTCCCTAGAAGGGGTGCATCACATTGAATATCGCTATACTCGACTTGAGTGGGTTGAGTCACTGACGTGATCTTCCTGTCCGGTTTTGCGCCCCCTCGGGCTCTTGTGGTAAGGGAGTTCTTTGCGGTAAGGGAGATCTTCGTGGGCTATATTCCACCTTGTCTCAGGGTAATAAATTGGTAGTCTGTTGATATCCCTCTGGTAGTGTGGGGGCTGTGCTTTGGCAAAGTGGGTGGGGTTATATCCTGCCTGGTTAGCCCTGACCCGGGGTATCGTCGGACGCGGCCACAGTGTCCCCCGGCACCCCCGCCCCTGTCTCAGTCTCCAGTATCTATGCTGCAGTAGTCTATGTGCAAGGGGGCTAGGGTCAGTCTGTCCTATCTTGTGTAATTCTCCTGTCTTATCTGGTGTCCTTTGTGATCTTAAATAATGTATGCTCCCTCTAATTCTTCCATCTCTCTTTCGCTCTCTCTCTCCTCCCGGAGGACCTGAGCCCTAGGACAATGTCTCAGGACTACCTGGCTTGACGACTCCTGGCTGTCCCCGTCCCCAGTCCACCTGGTCGTGCTGCTGATCCAGTTTCTGCTGTTCTGCCTGCAGCTATGGAACCCTGACCTGCTCACTGGACGTGCTACCTTTTCTCTCCCTCTCCCTCTCTCTCTCTCTACCGCACCTTCTGTCTTAACCTCTGAATGCTCAGCTATGAAAAGCCAACTGACATTCATTCCTGAGGTGCTGATCTGTTGCACCCTCTATAACCACTGTGATTATTATTTGTCCCTGCTGGTCATCTATGAACATTTGAACATCTTGAAGAATGATCTGGCCTTAATGACCATGTACTCTTATAATCTCCACCGGACACAGCCAGAAGAGGACTGGCCACCCCTCAGAGGTTTCTTCCTAGGTTCCTACCTTTCTAGGGAGTTTTTCCTAGCCACCATGCTTCTACATATCTGTATTGCTTGCTCTTTGAGGTTTTCATCTGGGTTTCTGTAAAAGCACTTTGTGACATCTGCTTTATAAATCAATTTGATTGATTGATTGACAGGGTCGAATCATTTAAAGTGCGTCCCAAATGGCACCATCATAGGGCTCTGGTCAAAAGTAGTGTACTATATAGGGTATAGGGTGCCATTTGTGATGCAACCACAGTCTAATTGGTCTGCCTCTGGGAGGAGATGATAAGGAAGAGGCACTTGAGTGACCACTTCACTTACAGTATGAGGAAATACTAGCTAACAGGATTACATTACTGTTCCCTTTATCACAACAACTCAGAACCACAGGTCTTCTTGTCATTGATTCCTGATGCTCCTGATGGTGTGCGTGCATTCGTGTGTGGTCCAGATGACGTGTTTGCATAACAATGTAATGTTGAAACAATGACTAGCATCACTGCCAGTTAGGTCATGCTGTTGAGATGGAGTCTGACCTTATTATCACTATCTCTAATCTCCCTCAGAAGAGATGGAGAAAGAGAGGTGGAGATACAGTAGAGAGATGCCACGGTCTCCTCTGATAGAAAGATGAGAGGGTGCAAATACACTCTTCTATTACACTCCTCTCTCTCTCTCTCTCTCTCTCTCTCTCTCTCTCTCTCTCTCTCTCTCTCTCTCTCTCTCTCTCGCTCTCTCTCTCTCTCTCTCTCTCTCCATCTGATGGAGGGACATAATGTTAATTCAGATGTAATACAGTATGGTGTATCTAGACATTGTCCTCTATAGCTAACCGCATGGGTGGCTCTATGCTTTCTTGTCCATCTACTGAAAAGGGCCTCAGTTGTTATATGAAAAGATTTAAATCCAAAGAGTTTCAGAGCAGCTCTGGTGCTGTGGGAGTTTTCTTTGACGTCTTTGAAAATGTGTTTGAGAAGTGTTCAGCCCCCATAGACTTTCTCTGTAATGGTGTGTGTGTGTGCGTGTGTGTGTGTGTGTGTGTGTGTGTGTGTGTGTGTGTGTGTGTGTGTGTGTGTGTGTGTGTTTCTGTGTCAGACCTACTGTATTCTGTTCTATTTCTGTCCTTTGTTTTAAAACTAGCTAAAACATATATGTAACCTTGATAATGCATGCTGTAACTTGATACATTTGTATGCATTTCAGGACTGTGTATGTCTTCCGGTTACATTTCATGTTGTATTTTTGGCCATCTGCAAACGAGAGTAATAGTCACACTAACATTTATTTTTTCAAGATTAAATAGCCTAATATCATAATTCAAGATATTGTATAATTTGTTGGGGGAAATGTTGCCTGGTCGTTTCTATGATGGCCACAGCCCCACTCTCACTTGTGCGCTCTTGAGTTAGGTCTAATTATGACATGACAATATTGTTACTGTTTTAAAAACGTGCACAGCTGCTTAATACTTGTTCGCAAGTGCCCAATTATCTGTGTAATTCGAGTCAAGACATTTTCCTTCAGTTTGTGCATTTATTTCTAATGCTTTGAGTATGTCTTTGTGTGTTGCCGCTTCTTGGAGCTCCCTCGCTCCCCACCCACATATGTGTACTCTCCCCTTCAGAGCATACAGAACACTGCCAAATAGAAGTACCTTGAGCTCCCTCACAGGTGGCTTTGCCAGTGTTCTGTAAGTTCTGATGGGGAGTGTGTCCATATGTGTGTAGGCTGTAGGCCCATTTTGTTGTCATAGTACCCACAGCTTGTTTCCTAATGCCAGTAGGAAAGTTCAGTTTGATTTTGATTACATTTTTGTAGACACTCCAGAGCGACTTACAGGAGCAATTGGGGTTAAGCGCCTTGCTCAAGGGCACAGACAGATTTTTGACCTAGTCGGCTCAGGGATTTGAACCAGTGACCTTTTGGTTACTGTCCCAAGGCTCTTAACCACTAGGCTTATTTTTGTTCCTAGTTTGTTTGTTTTTGCCTATCTTCCCAACATGTTTATTTATTCTGCCATCACTACCGTTACTTTGATAAATGTTTATAATATGCCATTTAGCAGACGCTTTTATCCAAAGCGACTTACAGTCACGTGTGCATACATTTTTACGTATGGGTGGCCCCGGGGATCGAACCCACAACCTTGGCGTTACAAGCACCATGCTCTACCAATTGAGCTACAGAGGACTGCCTGCCTGCCCTTAGGACCGGTAAGAACATGTAACCTTTTCACAGTTTCACATAATAAGATGTTGTCAATAGGCTACAGATATATCACTGTATACACGAATCAGTAGCCTATACAGATGAAAGACAGTACCTGCCTATTGACTCATTTGCTATAGTGATCAACAGAAATGTAAATCAGATGATTAACATATCACTAAGAGAGTGTATAAATGAACAGACTGTAAATAGAGAAATCACAGGAGGGCTAGGAGATGTGGTGAGGACGATCTAGTCTAGTGGATCAGCTGTGATTTAAATAAAGCGATTAGCAGAGTAAAACTTTCTCTTTCAGACCTCAGGGAGCCCCTGTCTGTTTTAGCGTACCTCTGTTCACCTGTTCATGGCTCAAGTCTCAATGGCACCCTTTTCCCTATATAGAGCACTAATTTTGATAAGGGACTATAGGGTAGTGTGCACTAAATATGGAATAGGGTGCCATTTTGGGATGCAACCAAGATCAACACAGAGGGAAGTGAAGAGGCAATTATACTGTAAGAATTATGGTTCAAATATCCAGAGTGCAAGTGTATGTGGAAAATGTGTAAATTGCCCATAGTAGCATATCTCACTGCTGTTCTGAGAGAACCAGTTAATTAGAGTAGACCAACACATACAGAGAAATAAGTGAAAAGGAATTATGTGCAGAAGCAAGAGATGTGAGGAGGAAGAATATGTAATTCACAAACATTATATGGTTCAAATATCCAGTGTGTAATAGCATGGAGAAACATTTCTAAATTGTACATTAACATTTTGTCCTTGTAGCTCTCAGTTGAAAGTTAGGGTTTAATTTTCCACCGAGTCCTCCAACCAGGGGATAGGGGGGTAGGGGCATTATATTTAAAAAAAAAAAAGGGGGATTAGAAATGTTGCAAGTAATGTTATTTGATAGACTTAAATCTGCTAATTTCATAGCTGATCTATCCCCTTAAAAATTAAATATGGTTGAAGTAATCCTTATACAGTAGGAATGAGTATGTGCCTGGGAGGGCATGGTGTAGTGTAATGCATAGGAAACACAAGAAGAGGGCATATAGTAGAGACTGTTCTATGTCAACATGTCAGGTCTAAGGCCTTTTTCAAGACCAATCTGATTGTAAAGCAGATAGCCTATTGGTATGTGATAACAAAAGGACAGTGTGCTGTGCTGTATGCAGGTGAATGTAGGCTAGTCACCCCTCCACCAAGTGACCATAGCCAACACTCAACAACAGGGTGCCATTTGGGAAGCACCCTGTAACTGTCCTACCTGTTTCTCCCCGCTGGGCTTCTTGTGGTTGAGCAGCAGTTCCACGGCCCCCACCACCTCTTTACGGATGGCGTGTAGCAGAGCGTCACCGACACACACGTTATAGGTGAGCAGCAGCTCAATAATCTCCAGGTTCTCATTCTCTATAGCGATCAGCAGAGCTGTGCGGCCCAACGGGTCTATACAGTTAATGTTGATCCGGAAGTAGATCTCTGCCTCCTACAGGCGGGAGGGGGAATGACAACGGATTATTATTTAGTTTTATGGTATCCCTCCCTCCCGCCCTCCCGCCCCCTCCCTCCCTCCCTCTTCCCGTCTCTCTCCCTCCCTCCATTTCTCCCTCCTTTCCCTTCCATTCCCACTCTCTCCCTTCCCTTCCCTTCCCTTCCCTTCCCTTCCCTTCCCTTCCCTTCCCTTCCCTTCCCTTCCCTTCCCTTCCCTTCCCTTCCCTTCCCTTCCCCTTCCCTTCCCTTCCCTTCCCTTCCCTTCCCCTCCCTCCCTCCCTCTTCCTGTCTCTCTCCCTCCCTCCATTCCTCCCTCCCTTCCCTTCCATTCCCTTCCATTCCCTCCCTTCCATTCCCTCCCTCCCTCCCTCCCTCCCTCCTCCCTCCCTCCCTCCCTCCCTCTTCCTGTCTCTCTCCCTCCCTCCCTCTTCCTGTCCCTCTCCCTCCCTCCATTCCTCCCTCCCTTCCCTTCCATTCCCTCCCTCCCTCCCTCCTCCCTCCCTCCCTCTCCCCTCCTCCCTCCCTACCTCTAGAGCTTGTTTGACGGAGGTATAGTATGCTTTCTCCTCCCTCCCTTCTCCCCCGCTCCCTTCCTCCCTCTCTCCACCTCTTTCTACCTCCCTCCACCCTTCCTCCCTCATCCCTCCCTCTCCTCCCTGCATCCCTACCTCTAGAGCCTGTTTGACTGAGGCATAGTCTCCTTTCTCCACTGCTCCCAGGTAGTTCCTCTCCAGGCCAGACAGTTCAGACTCGGCCCTGACAATCCTCAGAGGGATCCGGTCCCTGTAGGAGGAGTTGTCTGTCCTCCGGTAGTACAGTTGAGACATCACTGCTACTGCTAGGCAATCTCACTCACCTAGACAGGTTAGATTAGATAACATTGGTTACCCCTAATCTACATTTTGGGGAGGCAGTGGACAGAGACAGAGACACAGATCAGTAATGGTTGGGTGAATGGTTTGGTTGCTAGTAGGAAAGCTACTTAATGCAGACTGGACTCACTGGACACACATTTGGTATTTTACGTACATCTTTGCACCTCCAATAAGTATGGTATGGTTTTTTTGTGTCCATATTTGTATTTATGTTGTCATTTTTTCATTTGGGGGGGTACCAAGGGGAGGCAGGTAGCTTAGTGGTTAAGAGCGTTGTGCCAGTAACCGAAAGGTCTCTGGTTCTAATCCCCGAGGCGACTAGGTGAAAAATCTGTCGATGTGCCCTTGAGCAAGGCACTTAACCTTAATTGCATTTTACATTTACATTTTAGTCATTTAGCAGACGCTCTTATCCAGAGCGACATACAGTTAGTGAATACATATTATTTTTTTTATACTGGCCCCCCGTGGGAATCGAACCCACAACCCTGGCGTTGCAAACGCCATGCTCTATCAACTGAGCTACATCCCTGCCGGCCATTCCCTCCCCTACCCTGGACGACGCTGGGCCAATTGTGCGCCGCCCATGAGTCTCCCAGTCGCGGCCGGCTGCGACAGAGCCTGGATTCGAACCAGGATCTCTAGTGGCACAGTTAGCACTGCGATGCAGTGCCTTAGACCACTGCGCTCCTGTAAGTCGCTCTGGATAAGAGCGTCTGCTAAATAATGAAAATATATCTTCAATTGCATATTCAGATCATGTTTATTTGTGGGCTGCCACTCCAAAATAAAAATAAAACGTTTTTAAAAGGTACATAAATACAAAGTATTGATCATTATGATCATATTAAAGAGTTAAAAAGTAATAAGACATTTAGTATGTAAAGGAAAAGAAACAAAAAGAGGTGAGCCTCCACCCCCAACCTCCCATCCCATTCCCACAACCCCACCCAACCAACATGTCTCCATGTCTTTTACATAAATTATCCATGTCATTATTCTCCTAACCACCAACGTAAATTCTCCCTGTAATTCTCCTTTGTTGTCACCACGCACAAAGCAACCTGGTCTCAGAGAAAGACATGTAATACTATATGTCTTCCAAATATCTCAAGTTAGGTCATCCAATTTTGTACATACTATACGTCCTGTAATTCATAGGATATTGTACGACTGCTATTCCATTCATAATGTAATGTGTAATACTAAATTGAGTGTATCAGATTTACATACCAAATCTTACTAATTGCCCTGAGGCCAGGTTGATTTATTCCAATGTTCTTGGCAGTAAAGCAAAAATCCAGCGAATCTAAATCAACAAAAATCCAGAGGCTAACAATAAAGTCAGCAAAGCAATTATACACATTTGCTGGATAACATAAGTATTTATTAGTTTATTATCAAATTAGTATGATATCAACTACTGGTAATAACTGAATTTGGGTAAAGCCATTAATTTCCTCAAACGTTCAATGTGGTTGTTCGCAGATCATCCCATCAATGCCGATAGACTATACAAACGCATTATACACGTAAGCAAAAACACACAGCTAAACTTACCCTCTCAGTCCTGTACGTTTTGACTATGACATTTGATTGTCAAAAAATTAAACACCTCTCTTCCATTAATTTACACATATAGGCCTACAACAGGTATTATGTGGGTTGCAGAACAGAAATAGGACGAAGAAAAACTATTCCACCTTGTTCCTTTGGGTATTCCAGTTGACAGAAGTAGCCTATCCTGAATAAGGAGCCTAAAACAACAACGTTATAATTAGAGCAAGGTCTTCCTCTCTGTTCGCGATAAAAGATGGTTGTATAAATTTTATATTGCAGAATTTCCTACATAATTCCATGAGAATTCTCTGGACTCATAACCATTCGATTCAGTAGGTGTGATCTTGGGGAAAAAAATATTTGTTAAAGTGTAAGAAATCCACCCTCGATCAAAACATTCGCAAACACGCAATCAAGTCCACTGGAGACGCACGCATCCTCTTCGCTGCCTCCAGCTTCGCGCGCTCTTCCGTTGATAGACTACAGGAGCATCTCGTGACTCAGTAGGAGTGTGTATGGTCGCAGAAGAAAAGCAATCCACTATCAGCCTTTGAGATGCATGTCCATGTGAATTGATTGATTGATTTAATTATTTTATAATTAAACATAAAAGCTTGTTCCAGCCAGAGACAACATTACATATGGCAACATTGCAGGGAATATCCAAACCACTGCAAATTAAACACAACGACCCTTTTCTAATTTAACACCTTTTCCAATAAATTTAGAGGAGGAAAAACACAAGGTTGAAATATCTCATGAGGTGTAACAGGTGGCATTGAATTTGCCATGGGAGATTGATGCAGCTGATGTAGTGAATAACCTTATGCTGCACCAGACACTTCAATAACTTCATTAGGCTCCATCTGAATAAAGTAGAACTAAGAGAATTGCGATGGCTTTCAAATTAGAGCCTCTGGATAGGGTTATGAAGACTGAACAGAGAGGATGGAGAAGGCAGGACTGTAGAACATTCCTGAGGGAACTTAGTACTGTAAATAATGTTGTAAATTCCCTTGTCAGCCAGGTGATGTTCATCCTGAAGCAAACAGTGAGACAGACACTAACCTCAGTGAAGGAGGACAGGGGCTGAACATAGTGCTACATTTACCATGGGTCTGACAGTTTAACACACGTTCGTGCTGAACAGTTGTCTTTATCACATTAGAGGAGAACTGAAGAGGTGTAGTTGACTTTAATTTAATTAATATTAATCATCTGATTGAGTTGCATTCAATTAGTTTAGTTAGGAGGACTGAGAAACAGAAGGAATTGTGTTAGGACTAATGAACTTCCTGATATTGGAACTTTAAGTTGGGGACATGCAACATTTATGTGCTGTGCACTGTGTCCTCAAATGTTCAGAATTATTTGTCAGTTTTTATAATCCTTACAGCATTTACCATCAGCATGTACTGTAGATGTGCTCACAGTCTTAGTGAACATCTAAGAGCAACTCATCAAGTCCCTACAAGATCAAACTGGATAAGCTTTTCTATAGAAACAACTTATATAAGATGAAACACTGTATAACCAATCCTTACAGTATACAGTTTGGTCCAGCATAATTAATAGACTGCTTTGTTTTACAAGCTCTTGTAAACATAAGGCAACATTAGGTTTTGTTCTCCTCACTATCAGCACTGACAGTGAGAAAGAGCAGAGGCACGAGTTGTGAATATTTCCCATCAGCCAGGCAGCAGGGCCAGGATTCTGCACACTGCACAGCTTCAAAAACTAAGGACAGTCAGGAGGACAGGACAGAGCAGACCCAGAGTTGGTGAAAATGTCCCATTGTCAAGACGATGCTTCATGTCTTTAAATAAGCTGAGAGAGGATAGGAGTGGACAGGAGAGGGAAGTTGATGTGGGACATGCTCCATCTCTTGGACTGACTCTTTTATACAGTGAGGGAAAAAAAGTATTTGATCCCCTGCGGATTTTGTACGTTTGCCCACTGACAAAGAAATTATCAGTCTATAATTTTAATGGTAGGTACATTTAAACAGTGAGAGACAAAATAACAACAAAAAAATCCAGAAAAACGCATGTAAAAATTTTTACAAATTGATTCGCATTTTAATGAGGGAAATAAGTATTTGACCCCCTCTCAATCAGAAAGATTTCTGGCTCCCAGGTGTCTTTTATACAGGTAACGAGCTGAGATTAGGAGCACACTCTTAAAGGGAGTGCTCCTAATCTCATCTTGTTACCTGTATAAAAGACACCTGTCCACAGAAGCAATCAATCAATCAGATTCCAAACCCTCCACCATGGCCAAGACCAAAGAGCTCTCCAAGGATGTCAGGGACAGACAAGATTGTAGACCGAAACAAGGCTGGAATGGGCTACAAGACCATCGCCAAGCAGCTTGGTGAGAAGGTAACAACAGTTGGTGCGATTATTCGCAAATGGAAGATACACAAAATAACTGTCAATCTCCCTCGGCCTGGGGCTCCATTCAAGATCTCACCTCGTGGAGCTGCAATGATCATGAGAACGGTGAGGAATCAGCCCAGAACTACACGGGAGGATCTTGTCAATGATCTCAAGGCAGCTGGGACCATAGTCACCAAGAAAACAATTGGTAACACACTACGCCGTGAAGTACTGAAATCCTGCAGCGCCCGCAAGGTCCCCCTGCTCAAGAAAGCACATATACAGGGCCGTCTGAAGTTTGCCAATGAACATCTGAATGATTCAGAGGAGAACTGGGTGAAAGTGTTGTGGTCAGATGAGACCAAAATCGATCTCTTTGGCATCAACTCAACTCGCCGTGTTTGGAGTAGGAGGAATGCTGCCTATGACCCCAAGAACACCATCCCCACCGCCAAACATGGAGGTGGAAACATTATGCTTTGAGGGTGTTTTTCTGCTAAGGGGACAGGACAATTTCACCGCATCAAAGGGACGATGGACGGGGCCATGTACCGTCAAATCTTGGGTGAGAACCTCCTTCCCTCAGCCAGGGCATTGAAAATGGGTCGTGGATGGGTATTCCAGCATGACAATGACCCAAATCACACGGCCAAGGCAACAAAGGAGTGGCTCAAGAAGAATCACATTAAGGTCCTGGAGTGGCCTAGCCAGTCTCCAGACCTTAATCCCATAGAAAATCTGTGGAGGGAGCTGAAGGTTCGAGTTGCCAAACGTCAGCCTCGAAACCTTAATGACTTGGAGAAGATCTGCAAAGAGGAGTGGGACAAAATCCCTCCTGAGATGTGTGCAAATCTGGTGGCCAACTATGAGAAACGTCTGACCTCTGTGACTGCCAACAAGGGGTTTGCCACCAAGTACTAAATCATGTTTTGCAGAGGGGTCAAATACTTATTTCCCTCATTAAAATGCAAATCAATTTATAACATTTTTGACATGCATTTTTCTGGATTTTTTTGTTGTTATTTTGTCTCTCACTGTTCAAATAAACCTACCATTAAAATTATAGACTGATCATGTCTTTGTCAGTGGGCAAATGTACAAAATCAGCAGGGGATCAAATACTTTTTTCCCTCACTGTAAGTTCCTCTCCCACAGCCCTGTCAGAGGCAGTAGGAGAGAGATGTCAGGAGGTCCTCTCCCACAGCCCTGTCAGAGGCAGTAGGAGACAGAGTAAGGAGGTCCTCTCCACAGACCTGTCAGAGGCAGTAGGAGACAGAGTCAGAAGTTCCTCTCCCACAGACCTGTCAGAGGCAGTAGGAGACAGAGTCAGGAGTACCTCTCCCACAGACCTGTCAGAGGCAGTAGGAGACAGAGTCAGGAGTTCCTCTCCCACAGACCTGTCAGAGGCAGTAGGAGACAGAGTCAGGAGGTCCTCTCCACAGACCTGTCAGAGGCAGTAGGAGACAGAGTCAGGAGGTCCTCTCCCACAGACCTGTCAGAGGCAGTAGAGGACAGAGTCAGGAGTCCCTCTCCCACAGACCTGTCAGAGGCAGTAGAAGACAGAGTCAGGAGGTCCTCTCCCACAGCTTTGTCAGAGGCAGTAGGAGACAGAATGAGGAGTTGGATCCTTTTACGTTGTTAGTGACGTTCAGGAACACCGATTGGGTATGACGGATTGGTTTTGGTTAGGGTTGTATTATGTTCTGAAGCTTGATATGGGTACTAATGCATAACATACATTTTTAGAGTGTCTTCTGTTGTCTGTCTCCTCTCTCTCTCTCTCTCTCTCTCTCTCTCTCTCTCTCTCTCTCTCTCTCTCTCTCTCTCTCTCTCTCTCTCTCTCTCTCTCTCTCTCTCTCTCTCTCTCTCTCTCTCTCTCTCTCTCTCTCTCTCTCTCTCTCTCTCTCTCTCTCTCTCTCTCTCCCTCTCTATCTCTCTCTCTCTCTCTCTCTCTCTCTCTCTCTCTCTCTCTCTCTCTCTCTCTCTCTCTCTCGCTCTCTCTCTCCCTCTCTCTCTCTCTCTCTCTCTCTCTCTCTCTCTCTCTCTCTCTCTCCCTCTCTCTCTCTCTCTCCCTTCTGACATGAGTTGACATGATAGCACAAACAGATCTGGGACCAGGCTACCGTATATTTCCAGCATCATAACAAATGCTGACGTACTTTAGGCCTCCAGCATCTCACTTCTCCTGCATTGACTATAACATGGAACTCTCCAGTCAATGTTGACAGGATTGAAAGAAAGTGCCACCTTGTGTGCTTCATGTCAATCTATTTTTATGGTAGGCTTCTTCCTCTCTGTTAAGGATTTGAGTATAACAGGTTTATCTACTTTATAACACAGGCATGAGCTGATGTCAAGTAACTTATCTAAAGCAAACATCTAAAGAAGACATCCCTGGTCCTGTAATGAGGAGAGGAGAACATGAGCTGTGTGTTTGTGTGTAGTGCGACTGTGCGTGCATGTGTGTGTGTGTTATGAATCCAATTTGTACATTATGTTATGAATTTGTTGTCCTTAAGATCCCGGACTGCATCTTTAACCTGTGAAAGCAGGAACATTGGCTTTCAACCGTGCATTGTCGACAGCACTCCACGGATTGAATACCAGTTACAATGATGAGTTGGAGTCATCTTTATACAACTGTCGTTCTTACACATAATTTGATCAAATGATCATTTGATCAGTCAGAACTGATGTGAACTTGTTTTCTTCATGTCCATCACAACGACATTCTTAGTGTGCATCCCATATGGCATCCTATTCCCTACATAATGGGGAATAGTATTGTCAAAAGTAGTGCACTACATAGGGAATAGGGTCCCATTTGGGACGCGACTGTAATTGACCTTATGTTTGAAAGAACAGCGGTCCTTAAAACAGCCTTCTGACTGTTCTCAAAACTATGGAACTGACCCAAAAAACATTTATAAGACCTTGTGACGCACCACAAATAATGTCTATTAGGTTCTCTAATGAAATTGACATAGATTGATTTAGCGGATCCTCTGTGTTTGGGGCATTCGCTGCAGTAACATGGCCTCAATATGCCCATTACCCACAATGTTAGCAGTTTTGTATATTTGATTATTTTATTTATAGGGAATAATAGAAGCCTACAATACATTTACTCAACCCAGTTTTGAACCACTCTTACCTCCACAGCATAGGAAGCAGTGTATGTCTGTAAGCAGGATGACAGTTGTTTGGGCCTTCTGTTACTAAGCTCTGGGTTGTGTCTGTGTAGGCAGGGTATACCAAACCAAAACACACAGTGACTCCCGAGGTACTCCTGCACCATGACCAGGTGATAAGGCTTAGATAGCTTAAATGTTTCCATCTCTGCATCCCAAATGGCACCCAGGCCATTTCTACACAATTTTACTCTGTATCTATTTGCATTGTTCCCCCCACCTCCTTTTTTACGCTGATGCTACTCTGTTTATTGTCTACAGTCGTGGTCAAAAGTATTGGTCTTCACAAAGTTTGCTGCTTCAGTGTTTTTAGATATTTTTGTCAGATGTTACTATGGTATACTGAAGTATAATTATAAGCATTCCAGAAGTGTCAAAGGCTTTTATTGACAATTACATTAAGTTTATGCAAAAGGTCAATATTTGCAGTGTTGACCCTTCTTTTTCAAGACCTCTGCAATCCGCCCTGGCATGCTGTCAAATAACTTCTGGGCCACATCCTGACTGATGGCAGCCCATTCTTGCATAATCAATGCTTGGAGTTTGTCAGAATTTGTGGGTTTTTGTTTGTCCACCCGCCTCTTGAGGATCAACCACAAGTTCTCAATGGGATTAAGGTCTGGGGAGTTTCCTGACCATGGACCCAACATTTTGATGCTTTGTTCCCCGAGCCACTTAGTTATCACTTTTGCCTTATGGCAAGGTGCTCCATCATGCTGGAAAAGGCATTGGTCGTCACCAAACTGTTCTTGGATGGTTGGGAGAAGTTGCTCTCGGAGGATGTGTTGGTACCATTCTTTATTCATGGCTGTGTTCTTAGGAAAAATTGTGAGTGAGCCCACTCCCTTGGCTGAAAAGCAACCCCACACATGAATGGTCTCAGGATGCTTTACTGTTGGCATGACACAGGACTGATGGTAGCGCTCACCTTGTCTTCTCCAGACAAGCTTTTTTCCGGATGCCCCAAACAATCGGAAAGGGGATTCATCAGAGAAAATGACTTTACCCCAGTCCTCAGCAGTCCAATCCCTGTACCTTTAGCAGAATATCAGTCTGTCCCTGATGTTTTTCCTGGAGAGAAGTGGCTTCCTCACTGCCATTCTTGACACCAGGCCATCCTCCAAAAGTCTTTGCCTCACTGTGTGTGCATATGCACTCACATCTGCCTGCTGCCATTCCTGAGCAAGCTCTGCACTGGTGGTGCCCCGATCCCGCAGCTGAATCAACTTTAGGAGACGGTCCTGGCGCTTGCTGGACTTTCTTAGGCGCCCTGAAGCCTTCTTCACAACAATTGAACCTCTCTCCTTGAAGTTCTTGATGATCCGATAAATGGTTGATTTAGGTGCAATCTTACTAGCAGCAATATCCTTGCTTGTGAAGGCCTTTTTGTGCAAAGCAATGATGACGGCACGTGTTTCCTTGCAGGTAACCATGGTTAACAGAGGAAGAACAATGATTTCAAGCACCACCCTCCTTTTAAAGCTTCCAGTCTGTTATTCTAACTCAATCAGCATGACAGAGTGATCTCCAGCCTTGTCCTTGTCAACACTCTCCCCTGTGTTAACGAGAGAATCACTGACATGATGTCAGCTGGTCCTTTTGTGGCAGGGCTGAAATGCAGTGGACATTTTTGGGGGGGATTAAGTTCATTTTCATGGCAAAGAGGGACTTTGCAATTCATTGCAATTCATCTGATCACTCTTCATAACATTCTGGAGTATATGCAAATTGCCATCATAAAAACTGAGGCAGCAGCCTTTATGAAAATTAATATTTGTGTCATTCTCAAAACTTTTGGCCATGACTATATGCATAGTCACTTTAACTCTACCTATATGTACATATTATTTTAATTTTTTACTTGTCTATTTTTTACTTAACACTTATTTTTCTTAAAAACTGCATTGTTGGTGAAGGGCTTGTAAGTAAGTATTTCACTATAAGGTCTACACCTGTTGTATTTGGCGCATGTGACAAATACAATTTGATTTGATTTGATTTATTCTCAGTCAGCATTCACTCAGTGCTATACTATCTTATATCTTCTATTGCTACAACCACATTAGTATCATAACATCATGGCAGCTTTTAGTGGTTTGAGAACCACTCTGAACCCAGATAGGCTTTACCGGCTATGTAATATTTAAGCAACAAGGCCCAAGGGGGTGTGATATATGGCCAATATACCACAGCTAAGGGTTGTTCTTCGGCACGACGCAAAGCATTGTTATTATATCATTGTTGATAACATAACTGACTGACTGGGCTCTTTGCTGGAGAAAGCATTATTGCTGTTTATAAATATAGCTGGTTATATTGTCCTGTTGCATTACCTGCAGTTGTTGCCATGCCGATGCCATGTTCAGGAAGCGTCTTATTGATGCGGTTCAATGCGTCTCATCTGCATATTCATTCATACGAGGACATTCATTGTTTCCTCTGTCAGTACAGATGGCAGACAGAACCATAGGATAGACCTCACAGCAGAATGACACCTTATTCCCTTGCCTGCTAATCATCCAGTGATAGCTAGCACCATTCACCATCTGACACAAAAAAATAGAATTGTTTGGAAAAGGTCCTCTCTGCAAGCCAGAACTTATTCAAATAAAATAAAATAATATTTTATTTATCACATGCGCCGAATGTGTGTGTGTGTGTGTGGTTAAAGTCCAGTGATTGTACATTGAGCCTTTGCAAGAGAGTCAGTGCAAAAAATAATCATAAATAATCATAAATAAGGGGGTCAACGCAAATAGTCTGGGTAGATTTGATGAACTGTTCAGCAGTCTTATGGCTTGGGGGTAGAAGCTGTTAAGGAGCCTTTTGGTCCCAGACTTGGCGCTCCGGTACCGCTTGCCGTGCAGTAGCAGAGAGAACAGTCTATGACTTGGGTGGCTGGAGTCTTTGACAATTTTTTGGGCCTTCCTCTGACACCGCCTGGTATAGAGGTCCTGTGTGATGTACTGGGCCGTTCGCACTACCCTCTGTAGCGCCTTGCAGTCGGATGCCGAGCAGTTGCCATACCAAGCGTTGATGCAACCAGTCAGGATGCTCTCGATGGTGCAGCTGTATAACTTTTTGAGGATCTGAGGTCTCATGCCTGTCAGAAAGTCCAGGATCCAGTTGCAGAGGGAGGTGTTCAGTCCCAGGGTCTTATGGTGGAAAATTAATTAATTAGTCATGCTATCCTGTGTTTTACTACTTTGAGAATTGTCTCTTGTTATATGCTAGTGTTTTTTTCTAACCTGATACAAACTTGTCTTTGCGTGACTTAGTCACAAGCTGGGTGTATTGCTAAGATCCGTTTGAGTGCGACCGCGGCATGTGAGACATCGCGTGGTTTTACTAACTGCAGGAAGTCAGGTGTATGGAAACTTGCAGGAAGGAGCACATTATAGTGTGAATTATGACAATGCAGTTATACGGTTGAGCCCTCATGCTATCAACCTCGGGCTATCTTCAATCTACACAGACAAACCAAATGCCTTGTACACATTATGTTCCGCCCATGTTTCCACCCATCTGCTAAACTGCCACGAAGACAAAGAGGTTGTACTTTCTATAAAAGCAGAGAGCCAACTCTGTTCGTTGGGCATTTAACTCTGCACTATTTGAGTAATTGTTGATTGCTCCATTTTGCAATACTCATAATAAAGTTGCTGTTGGAAGAAATCTACAGTCTCTCTTCTTCTGGTTAGAATTTCCACCACAATGCTTGGCGACGAGTATGGGATGGCTAACTCCGCCTGCTGATCGCTCCCGGGGAGACTTAGGTTAACCGTGCAGGGGGACTACAGTAGACGTGGCTCAGGGAACCCACACTCTGATTAAGCGGCGCAGAAAGGGACCCGTTTCGGACCCGGCAGGGAGCGTCAGTGGACGGATACGCCATCCCGAACAGACAGAGTTAAGGGTGTGACTGATTTTCTTAAATGCAACCTCCAATTGGGGAAAGTTAACTTCCCGAAAATCCTGTTCTGGAAATAGGTCACGCATGTTAGAGATATCAGGACAGGGTCCTGATGAAAGTGTTCCAGGACAAGGTCCTGAAGAAATATGCCGTGGGTTACGATCGAAAGATGTAAATGCATGAGCTATGTGATTCCAGGACAGGGTCCTGAGGTATAAGTAAGAACATATTCCTGCAGGTTGATTATTTTTTATTTTTTTTGGTGGACTGATAAAACAGTTGGTTATGATTGGGAAAACAGCTGTAAATGTAAACCCTACACGGAAATTGCATAGGAGGAACTACCATGTGGGTACAACATTTTAAATAACATATAGTATTTAAAAATATTTTGATGGAGAAGAAATTACTCCTTGTAAATTATAAGAAAGGAAGACGTTTTTAACCAAATACTGTTTGTTTTGTGTGTTTGTTTGTGTCAAAAAATCAAAAGCTCAATACACTAGCGTTTTGATATTAGCGTTCTATCTTCAGAAAAGCAAAACCGATAAAACAACAATTAGTAGATGTACTCAGCATAACTGCACTAACCGTACTATTAGTGACGTAAATTGAATATGTAGAATGCTTATTAGTCATAGTATGGATAGTATGCCAAATGTTCCCGGATGTCATACTACATTCGTCAAAATACGAATTATACAAGCATTGGACACTATTTCCGTGCTTTTAGGGCCCATAATGCAGTTCTTTAGAAAATGGGCGTGGCTTGACAACATTTTCAGAAGCATCCGAAGTCCGACGAAAGCAGATACAAATTCATTGCTTAACTAGTTATGACAAATGTTAAGAAAATGTTGAGCAATGTAATAAAGTATTGACTTTTCATATAAGTTATGTCACACTTTATGTTGGCTGACAATTTGTTAGTTACCCTATCCTTATGAACCGCATTGCATATCAATACAGTATTGTTATGATGAGTTTCTGGTATTGAGAAGTTCAGGATGCAAGAGAGCAGTTACACAGATGGAGATTGCCCCTTCCAATCTACTTTTATCTTACACAGTTGCTAACCATTATTAAGTGTCACTCATCTAACACCATATCATCCACCTACTTGGTGTCGTTTGGCACCTTAGCCAGGCCATTCCATCACGCATATACATCTCTGCTAGGCAAATCCCTGCCTTATCTTAGCTCATTGGTCACCATAGCAACACCCACCCATAGTATGCGCTCCAGCAGGTATATCCCACTGGTCATCCCCAAAGCCAACACCTCCTTTGGCCGCCATTCCTTCCAGTTCTCTGCTGCTAATGACTGGAACGAACTGCAAAAATCTCTGAAGCTGGAGACTTTTATCTCCCTCACTAACTTTAAGCATTAGTTGTCAGAGCAGCTTACCGATCACTGCACCTGTACACAGCCCATCTGTAATTAGCCCACCCAACTACCTCATCCCCATATTGTTATTTATTTTGCTAATTTGCACCCCAGTATCTCTATTTGCACATCATCTTCTGCACATCTATCACTCCAGTGTTAATACTAAATTGTAATTATTTTGCACTATGCCCTATTTATTGCCTTACCTCCATAACTTACTACATTTGCACACACTGTATATAGATTTTCTATTGTGTTATTGACTGTATTGTTTGACTGTTTTGTTTATCCCACACACCGGATGTTATAAAACGTCTAACTGGTAATTTGTTATGCTAACAAGCTAGCATGACGCTGCATAGCAACAGCATCAACTTCCGGTAGACAGGCGAAGCGCTAGTATGCTCAACTGAAAGGTTACCGTTCGTTTACAGTATACTAAAATGAACTAATATTATGTAGTATACATTAAGTATGTAGTATACAGTATGTTAGTATGGGTATTCGAACACAGCTTGGGTATGTGAGTATATTGATAAAATGTGTACGAATGTTTTGATGGCAGGTTTGAAACCTGTTATCAAAATGGATATTGCGGGTGCAGCGGAAAAATACCGAAGTGTAGTGTGAGGGGCCGTTGGTCATTGGAAGAGTGAGTGTAGCGGGGCAAGGGAGCTCGAAATTGGCAAAATTTACGACAGGGAAAATTATTATATTTAGTGGGGTAACAGGCAGAATCGAAAGCTATACAGCTACTACCCATGTCTCTGACCATAGGACCAGTAGCAATTCCCTGATAATGTTACTGCATGGCGCCGGGTGTGCAACCAATTTTGGGGTTGGAAGAATCTATGCAAAATGCCAGGGGAATGGATTCTAAAAGGTAAATTAAAATTACCAGGCCAAGCACTCCTTGTGAGTCTCAGAAAACCTTGAGGGAGTTTTAATCTCGTGGGACACTTTATTCCATCTTTTTCTGAAATAGATTTATAGAATTGACGAAAGGGAGGGGGTTCACGAGACATTGGAGTGGAGTTAATATTGTGAGTCATTGTTTGTATAGCTTTGAAAAAGCAATTGTGTCAGGCACCAGCATTGGGGCTGCCAAACCTAAAATGACCTTTTAAGATGTTTGTTAATGAACATAACATTTAAATTTTAGTCATTTAGCAGACGCTCTTATCCAGAGCGACTTACAGTTAGTGAGGGGATAAAAAAAAATTCATGCTGGCCCCCCGTGGGAAACGAACCCACAACCCTGGTGTTGCAAGCGCCATGCTCTACCAACTGAGCTACAGGGGACTACACATGAAGGGTATTGTTGTCACGACTTCCTCCAAAGCTGCCTCCTCTCCTTGTTCAGGCAGGCTTCGGCGCTCTTCGTCACCGGCCTTCTAGCCACGGCCGCTCCTCATCTCATCATTCCATTTGTTTTGTCTTTGTCGTGTATTAGGATTATGTCTTTGTTAAATGTTTTTCATGAAGAAATGGAATGTTGTTTATGTTAGGTCAAGAGTAGCCAGTTGTGGGGTGACGCCCCAGGGGAGACTGGTGATTGGCCAGAAGAGGGAGCACCCATCTTTTTGCATTGTTTATAAGTAGGGGCTAGACAAGGAGAGGGCAGAGCGACCATTGCAATCCGGGCCGTCGCTCTCCGGATGTCATGACATCTGTCACTTATGCTGAAACGTGTGATATTAATAAAAGCCTCTAATCACGGTGCAGCCTAAGCGGACTCTTTGTTGACAGCAATAACCACCAGCATTCGACGCGATACCACAAAATGGAGGCTCCACTGAGATTGGCCTGCAACTTCCCTTTGGTTCATTCATAAGCAGCGAGGTGACTACCGCTCAAGCCGGCTAAAAAAGGTGAGATTTCTCACAAATTATTGGGCATTAGTTATTTGGCTGGCTTGTGAATGTGCGCGGGTGAGGGTGTACCATGTAAATTACTTGGGATTATGCTGTGTTATTGTGGTCGACTAAGAGTCTGTAATAAATATTCTAAAATTTGGTTGATTGGTAAACGGCGTAAATAATAGGAAGTCTAGAACAATTGATTGGTAGTGAATAAAGTCAGGAATATGTATACATTAGGGCATTGTGAATCTGTGGAAGACCTCAAAATGGGGCGACTCCTTAGGAGTGGGCCATAAATCCTTGCAACGCGCTAGGTGTGTTGTCAGGTTAGTTCTAGGAACTATGAGGTGGACGGTTATATTGTAAGCTATTCTCATCTTGTAGTCAACGGGGTATTTGCATGGGGTAGCCGCTCATATAATATCCATAACTTACGGCAGCATAAAGTTAGACGGGGATAAATGGACAATGATTTAGGCACAATGCAAGGTTACTTAGGGCGTGGTAGGCCACAGTTAGCTAAAGGCTAAGGCTAATTTTAATGCTAAATGCTGGATTGGGTTTCATGCTACATTGTACATAGCGGCTAATGCTAAATGCTAAGGCTAAATGCTAATTGTGTTGCATGCTACATGCTAACGGGTGTCCTTAGAGGTGTCATTGCGATGACTAAGCCTCTTAAAATATGTCGGTGTGTGTGGAATTCAGAGTTCTACGCAAATGTGAGCTCTGTTAAATGTTATTGTCTGACTATAAGTGTAAAATAGAGAACTGAGGTAGAACGCTGGCGTTCTATTGTGTGGCAATCGTATGGTTAAATGGATTTGCGCATGCGCTTGATTTTACGGCGCTAAAACTACAACATGAGGAGATTGGTTAAACTACAACACGGGATTGTGGGTAAAGGGTCATATTTCTGTGGGGTTGCGTGCTGCAGGAAGAGACAGAGAAATAGCCACAGACAGGAGAGATTTGGACACGAATCTTCTAATCGTTAAAGTGACTATTGTTCGAAAAGGAAACTATTTGTTGAGATGTAGTGCATTTATAAATTAGATATATTGTGACGGATTATAATAAATTGAATTAAAAGACGATTAAAATAAATAAAAATAAAAATAAAAATGTTTTTGAGCGATCTATTTAATCCTGAGTTAAGTCTTAAAGCGAATGTGAGTGGGGGAATATTGAATGTGGTTGAAATAACTCAGTGATTGCATTAACTACAAAAATCTTTTTGTGTCTCTGTTCTTTTGTCATATGAGAGGAACAATGGAGAGAGAAAGAGAAGGGGTGCTGACGTAACGTCGTAACGTCACGTGACGCGACAGATGATCAAGTCAAAAAGGTTTTGGTACTGGTCTGGTTACAAAATCTTCCCCTACAGGATATTTGATGTTATGACAATTTCACATAGGCTTGGCAACAGACTGATCATTTGAATAAAATTTGCATTTTGGAGGCTATGTTCATCACTTGGGTTGATTGGAGTTGTGTTGGGAATCAAGGACTGACATTATTCTGTAAAATATAAATAATTAGGTGCTTATAGAGCAAGGGGGTTTATGGGAATTGTAGTGTTGTAAGGTTAGAAGGCTTTGTTTTTGGGATTGCTTTGAAGTTGACTAACTTACATTTACTCTACTGATGGGTTGTGGTAAGATAACCACCACTAATATTAGAACATATAAATTGGTAACATAAGATATAAAAATTAAAATTGGTTTTAATTATTCATAATTTTTAATTGATTTTTTAATTGATTTTTTATTTTAATTAGAAATGGTTTTTGAATAAAAAATGTAATTGAATTTTTTCATATTCATATTTTTATTGATTGGGTTGTTTGGTTTATATTAATAATTAAAGGGGGGAAGCCATAGGCTATATAGTCTAAAATAAAATAATTCACGATAAAGGAATATAAAAGGGGTAGTTACAATGGGGAGAAAGGACAGCAAGGCTATGAAAGTCATTACACCGGTTGGTATAGTACAAAAGAGTAACCCTTTAACTAAAGTATTGCTAGGTTATCCGGCAAATGAAACAAAAGTTGCCCTTCATTCTCAAACAAAAACTGATAAAAGATTCCAGCGATAAGATAAACAAAGGTATAGAAAAGGCGACAGGAAAACTAATGGCAGAAGTTAGTACACCTTTCTCACATACGGATTCAGCAAAAAGACACCCACCTTATGAGAAGGAAGTAGAGCTTAGGGATGCTGATCCTCAGCTTCCAGTGATCATCCAGCAGGGTGATTGTTGCATCGGAGAGGAAGATGAACGAATAATAATCAAATCAAATCAAATCAAATCAAATTTTATTGGTCACATGTGCCGAATACAACAAGTGCAGACATTACAGTGAAATGCTTACTTACAGCCCTTAACCAACAGTGCGTTTATTTTAAACAAAAAAAGTAAGAATAAAACAACAACAAAAAAAAGTGTTGAGAAAAACAAAGAGCAGAAGTAAAATAAAGTGACAGTAGGGAGGCTATATATACAGGGGGGTAACGGTGCAGAGTCAATGTGATTAGATGTGTAATGTGTAATAGATAGAGGACAAGCAGAAACGACCAGAAAGATGAATCCAAAACTCCAGAAGGAAGAAAATGAGATGTCTGGAAGAGAAGAGTGAGGTTAAGGAAGATGGAACTTGAAGAAGATGATGAAGATGAAGATCAGAGTGATTGAGAAGAGATCATGGGTGGATATGACTCTGTGATCAGAAGGAAGTTGGCAAGAGAGGAAAGAAGGATACTAGAGATTTGATCTCTGATGGAAGTTGAAGGAAGAAGGATACAAGAGATTCGAGTTCAGATGAAGACAGCGATAAAGAGAAGACTAAAGGTGCTGTGTATTCAAAAGGAGTTTATCCTACAAGGACTGGCACAGAAGAAATAGAAGAAGATATAGACCGATGCTTATCATGCCTGGATAAAGCGACTAGTTTAGAAGAATTAACACAACTGGATGAACAACTCAAGAAGAGAAGATACAGAAGGAGAAACTGCTGAGAAAAGGATCCCAAGAATTGGAGGAGAAGAATACATTGAGGAGGAAAAAGGCCAATAGTAAGAAGATGATGGAAGATGATATTTCGAGGACAGAACTTAGAATATAAGCTTTTGAAGAGTCCTGATGTGTCGACGGCAGGAAAGAACGGGATCAAGAAACTCTCCGAAAACTCAATCATACAACTGGTGGAGAAGAGAAGCTTTGGTTATGAAGAATCAGAGTGAACCAAATCAACAATCACTGTTACAGCTTCAACTGAACAATATCAAATGCAATTGTACCAGCCACCAAGGGGGGTACCAGGTGTTCCATATCCACAGCCAGTTTCTGGACAGACACAGAATTGGAGAGGAAGAGGACGAGAAGGCTTAGAAGGAGGAGGAAGATTTCAGCTACACTTCCAGCAACTTTCAGAAGACTGTTATAATTATGGACAGGTTGGTTACTTTACCTGTGAGTGCAATGGGCCAGTAGGAAACAACAGAGAACATTTTTAAGGAAGATACAGGGGCCAGTCAAGATCACCTGTTCTCCAGGTGAACCCTAAGGATTCTAGAGTGCCTAGAAGGTACGAAGGGGGGTGTCAGCTGATAGCACCGATTAGAGAAGAAGAGAAAATATCTAACATTTGGGAAGATCATATTAATAATGTTAGTTATACTTTGAGTCCAGATAGTTCAGATATTATCACTAGGGTTATATATGCATTGAAGAATATAAGGGATGCATTTGGTAGATCTGAAGGAGCTGGATGGTCAGCGAAGACTTGGTTGCAAGATCAGGTAGGCCAGTAGGAGCAGTGATGTATTACATTTTAATAGCAGCTTTGATAACACTGTGTGTGATGTTTGTAATATGTTACTGACCTTTGAGAAAGCTATGATATTGAGATAGGTTGGAGTAGTGATGCCTGGAGACAACACTCAGATGCCGTTGTTGACTGTTCCTGATCGGGATGAAGATGGACAAGTGGAACTGGATGGATAAATATCCTTTTTGATTATTTGATCTTTTTTTTTTTTTTTTTTTCAATATTAGTGTGATTTTAGTATGATTTTATGAATCAAAAGGGGGGAAGTGTATGAATGAATAATTATCCTATTTCATTATTCTATCATTTATATTGATTCATACATCATTTATATATAATTTTTATATTCTTAGTTGATATTGATGTTTAAGTTGAAAGGGTTGTTTTGCAAAAGATACTGTTTGGTCTTTTCTTTTCTTCCAGAAGCATTTGGGGGAATATGTAGAGATTGAAATACTCAAACAAGGACAATATGAAGGGACAATGTGAAAGGACAATGACTGGAGGAGATGAAACAAAGAGGGTGTGGAAAGATTCCGATTCCATCATCAACAATCCATTGGAAGTCGAGACTACGGGGAGATGAAGTGTAGTGGACTACATTCCAGTGTCTGCAATGAAATATATACATATTTGCATGGGTAATACATAATTTGTGTCATAGTCTTAGGTATTAATTTTTGTAGAATGATATTTGATGTTATTGAATACATGTGAGGATCTTAGATGTTTTTGTTTATTTCGTTGATGCTTAGGGACAGGGAGTCTAGGCAGGGAGAGGTCCACTATAGGGTCCAATGGGTTGACCAGCCTTAGAGTGGATATTTTTTGGATAGGATTTTGTTTGCAGGGGCTTACATGTGTATTTAATTGCATCATAGTTTCAAATGCATTTACATTGTTTATGAGTTTATCTGGAGTATCTAGGTGGTTGCCTGGGGCAGAGGGACCGTGAGAGAATTTTACTGTCTTGATTGATGGATGGATTTGGAACGAAGGTTGCCGGACAGTTTTTCGCTCTCACACTCCATAAAGATTTGTTCATATTTCATAGTAATGTATTCACACTTCATAAACAGTTATTCATATTTCATAGAAAGGTATTTACACTCTAGAGGAGAATGTTTTTGGTTTAATGTTAAAGATACTCAATAAGATAAATTGTTACTTGTCATAATCCTATTCTGTTTGGTTTCGAGACTTTTAGTTAGTCTCGAAGGGGGGAAATGTCGTGTATTAGGATTATGTCTTTGTTAAATGTTTTTCATGAAGAAATGGAATGTTGTTTATGTTAGGTCAAGAGTAGCCAGTTGTGGGGTGACGCCCCAGGGGAGACTGGTGATTGGCCAGAAGAGGGAGCACCCATCTTTTTGCATTGTTTATAAGTAGGGGCTAGACAAGGAGAGGGCAGAGCGACCATTGCAATCCGGGCCGTCGCTCTCCGGATGTCATGACATCTGTCACTTATGCTGAAACGTGTGATATTAATAAAAGCCTCTAATCACGGTGCAGCCTAAGCGGACTCTTTGTTGACAGCAATAACCACCAGCATTCGACGCGATACCACATCTTGTTTTTACACACACCTGGTTCATATCCCCTCATCAGTACCTGTATAAGTATTCCCTCTGCCCCCCATGTCTTTGTGTGTGATTGTTTTCATGTAGAGGTGACGATAGCTCGGTGGAGCTTTATTGTATTGTATCGCCGGGATATTCACCCGTGTGTTTTGTTTTCTCCAGTGCGGCGTATTTTTTTTGGCGCATTGCTGCGTACCGCTGTATCTGCTGAATAAACCATTTATTCTGTGATTTATCCTCCTGCACCTGACTCCGAATCACCCGCTACAATTGTAGTGCGGTGGTTACGTAAAATCATTGGGGAGAAGAGAGACTAGTCATATACGGGAGAAAATTGTCAGACTCGGTGGCGAGATAAATGTCGCTGTGTCTAAGTGTAGTACAGGCTACATAAAGGGTACATAAATGTTGGGATGGATTAAAACACAAACGATTAATGAGTGGAGGGAGGACAGTGGCCTCCCTGTGAACAGAAGTTAACATGTTTTGTTTTGTCTCTAATTTAAAACTTTTTGTCCACCGGGAAAAGTAATGTTAGACGGAAAGACAGAGGTAGAGTATAGCAGAGATTGTAGAGGGAAACAAGTGTTAGAGTGGAAGAGAAATATGCTGGGTGATGGTGATTGAGAGGGCTTCTGAGTTAAAGGAAACAGATATGTAGATTAATTGGAAAACTAACTTTTTTTTCTTCTCTTCTCTCTTTTAGGAGAGGATGGGGTGTCCCTATCTCTTCCTTTGAAATGTTTCCCAAGGCTTTTGCCTTGGGAGAGTAGTTAGTGAAATTCTGCAGTTGTATAAAGTATAAAGGTATCCAGATTCGGCCATAAATGGAGCTCCCAAATAAGTAAGGCCTGGCCATTGGTTTCTTTGTTCTTGCCCTACGTTTTACCACACATACCAGCATATGCACACACAACCCACCGGTTATGAATATTTGTTAGGTGGTGTTAATACCGTGTTTCATTTATTGTGTGGGGTCTTTTTAATTATTGTGTGGGGTCTTTTTAATTTGGTTGTAAACCGGGCAGAATGATGGAAATGTTTGAAATGGTTTCGGAAGTACAGGGAAAGAAAAGGCAAAGAAAATACTTAATGGTGTTGAATGACCTTTGTCCTGACTTTCTGGTGAGGCCTGATCAACCTCACTAGAAATGATAGAGACATTAGGTGAGATTTAAGTATAATATGAAGAAGTGTATTGCTGTTGTTGTTTTGGTTTGCTGTTGTTCTTGTCTTTGTTTTGATACAAATCTCACCAGATTGGGTCTCCTGTATGGTCGGGATTTCTCCCTAAGGGTTAGCTCTCTAACTCCCTGACCCTGTAACTCTGCGGTGAGGTCGCAAGTATGATAAGGGAGTATAAGCAAATTTGCGAAATGGTTTCAACAAGTGTGTTGTTATGCTCTTTGACATTTGTCTTAGGAATTTTGATATTAAGAAAATTGGAAATGTAATAATTTGTCATACGGTGAATAGTTGGTCTGGATTTCCAGAATCAGAAATGTCTTAAACTGTTGTTTTGGTCTGTCCTCTCTCGAAGTTATGGCGATAGTGACTACAGATGGTATCTTGATGCATGGAAGGAATAAATCGACGGAGAACAGTGTGAACTTCCCCCCCTCTAACCGGCTGAAGTAATGGCGGAAATGGCATTCAATATGGTCCTTCACCACTTCTACCGTGAGACCTGAGTCCGAGCCAGCAACCTGTACACAGCATCCAGTCGAAGTTATCAACTGCCTTTTCTCTCATGCCTTTTCCCTCAGGAGTGTGACATGAGTCCACGTGGAGTGAGCATGGAGAGAGATCCCGTCCAAACTTCTCTCATGCTTCTGGTGTACTGGTGGGAAAATGGACAAGACATAATGGACTGTAAAAGACAGTGGCGGCTCAGGTGAGAGACATTATCAAGGGCCATCCACTTTGAACATGTGCCATTGGGAGGACGAACTGAAACAATATCTGAAGCAGAACATGAAGAAACACCAGAAGAAGAGTGCCGGGAAGGAGGGGGGTGGTAAACTGTGCCTGTAAATTGATTTAGGGTTGTCCTAAACTGTTTATTTGGGGATTCATGTTGATTTTGGAGGTCTACACACTGGGAAGCTTATTGTAATTTAGATAAAAATGCATCGAGATAACGATCTGTCATTAACATGCCACTCCAGTAAAACAGGGACAAATGGGGGCTGTAATGAGAAAAGTTAATACTGGTAATATATGATCCCCTGTTTGTAAATGTACATTCTAACCATGTTGGTGTGTGCTAAGTTGAGGGTCTTGCATTTGAGTGATAGATTCAACGTGAAGCACTAAGGACTGTCATTCTAAATTTGGGTTATATAACGATGATGGGGAAATTGATAGTAGGGGTTTTGTTTTACCATGTTATCAGAATTCAAATGTTAAAGTGCATTAATGCGCAGAGGATGAGGATGAAGGAGACTGGCATGGAGACTAGCATCCCATTGGCATAGAACAGAATCAATCTCATTCGCATCAAGGGTGGTGTGAAATGATTAAACATGTATTTTCTCTCTTCCCTGTTCAAGTCAATATGTTTTCTAGGTGTCGTAGAACGTGAGTGATCATTGTTACAGAGGAGGGATTGTTGGAAATTGACTAATTGATTTTAGCATGTTTTAGTATGTTTATAACTATAGAAGTGGAATAGCAGTAGTGACTAACATGTTATGGGTTAGATGGAATGATTTATGTGCAAATGTATTTGTAACCGGAGGCTAAGTACATACGGGCATGTGTTTGAGACAGAATGTTTGCATAAGGGTGTTAGTTGCAGATTCTAGCAGAGATAGTGTTGTCATGTCAGACACTATCGTCAACTTTCAGTGAGGGGTTTGTCAAAGAAGGTACAACGCTTGAAAGAATAGCCACAGATCCCTGTATAGAGGAGGCCATATCACCGGAAAGGGAAGTTTGCTGTAGTAGTAGCATCACATCTCCTGCAGAGTGTGCCAAATGATAGGTGACCATTGCTGTACATTCATACCCCAGGGTAAGGGTAACTTGACTATTGTAGTGGAACATCTGAAAGAGCTCAACAGTGATCTCGCAAACAATCACCAAACGACGCGATTGCCTTGTGTGTGGTGATGACGCGTGTACTGATGTTTAATTCATTTGTTCCTTTCCCCCTCTGAGAATGAATTGCAATATGTGAAGGTTGGAAACTCAATGACAACGGAGGTCATTTACAATTGTAATGTATTAAGTGTAAGAAAGTCTTCCTTTTCCCTCTTTTCAAATCATGTTAACGCTTGTTTGATGAAAATGCTTGTAAGTACATTTCTATTAGGTTGAGACTTAGTCTCAAATGGGAGGATATATAGTGGAAAATTAATTAAGAGCGTCTGCTAAATGACTAAAATGTAATGTAAATGTAATGTAAATGTGTTCAGTCCCAGGGTCTTATAGTGGAAAATTAATTAATTGGTCATGCTATCTCGTGTTTTACTACTTCGAGAATTGTCTCTTGTTATGTGCTAGTGTTTTTTTCTAACCTGATACAAACTTGTCTTTGCGTGACTTAGTCACAAGACTGGGCGTATTGCTAAGATCCATTTGGGTGCGACCGCAGCATGTGAGACATCCTGTGGTTTTACTAACTGCAGGAAGTCAGCTGTATGGAAGGAGCACATTATAGTGTGAAATTTGACAACGCAGTTATACGGTTGAGCCCTCATGCTAACAACCTCGGGCTATCTTAAATCTGCACAGACAAACCAAATACCTTGTACACATTATGTTCCGCCCATGTTTCCACCCATCTGCTAAACTGCCACGAAGACAAAGAGGTTGTACTTTCTATAAAAGCGGAGAGCCAACTCTGTTCGTTGGGCATTTAACTCTGCACTAGTTGAGTGATTGTTGATTGCTCCATTTTTGCAAATCTTATAAGAAAGTTGCTGTTTGAAGAAATCTACAGTCTCTCTTCTTCTGGTTAGAATTTCCACCACAGTCCTTAGCTTAGTGATGAGCTTGGAGGGCACTGTGGTTTTGAATGCTGAGCTGTAGTCAATGAAGAGCATTCTCACGTAGGTGTTATTTTTGTCCAGGTGGGAAAGGGCAGTGTGGAGTGCAATAGAGATTGCGTCATCTGTGGATCTGTTGGAGTGGGCCCAGGCTTTCTGGGATGATTGTGTTGATGTGAGCCATGACCAGCCTTTCAAAGCATTTCATGGTTACAGATGTGAGTGCTACGAGGTGATAGTCATTTAGGTAGGTTACCTTGGCGTTCTTGGACACAGGGCCTATGGCGGTCTGCTTGAAGCAGGTAGGTTTTACAGACTGGGTCAGGGAGAGGTTGAAAATGTCAGTGAAGACACTTGTCAGCTGGTCAGCGTATGCTCTGAGTACGCATACTTTTAATCGGTCTGGCCCTGCAGCCTTGTGAACGTTAACCTGTTTACAGGTCTTACTCACATCGGCTACGGAAAGCGTAATTACACAGTCATCCGGAACAGCTGGTGCTCTTATGCATGGTTCAGTGTTGCTTGCTTCGAAGCGAGTATAGAAGGCATTTAGCTCGTCTGGTAGGCTTGCATCACTGGGCAACTCACGGCTGTGTTTCCCTTTGTAATCCATGATAGTTTGCAAGCCCTGCCACATCCGACGTTGTGATTGTCTGGGTTTGTTCGTTCTCATTCAGCGGGAAATTTGATACAAAATATCCACAGGAAAGTATTGGGAACCAACTTCTCAAAATGCTGGCAATGCCACAGAATTCTATTACCTGAAGCACTCTGAGACACTCAACATATACCTGGAAACATTACACACTTCTTTTGTACTGATTTCGGAACGTTTTCCTTTGATGTGAATTACATCATTATTATTTCCATGCCAATCACTTTTAGTTTTGTTAGTTACAGTGTAATGGAGATAATGATTTCGGGGTGTTTCATCAGTATGATCTGCTAAAGCCACCCAGATGGAGCTCACACTGGTGGTGAGATTAATAATATCATTATTGAGAGATAGCTTTACATTCTCTACAGCAGACGGGTAAATATATCTCTCTCTCTCCCTCCATCCATGTCCCTCCCTCTCTCTCACTCTCTATCTCTTTCTCTCTCGCTGCCCTGTCATGTTTCTCTCTTCAGGCAGCCGCAATACAGATCAGTCCTTACATTCTGTAGTGATCTGAAGAGAGTAAGAGGCATCTGGCAGCTTAAAGATGAAAGATACTGGCAAGATACCCCGACTGTTTTATAGTTGATGGATCCTCACAGGGGTGGGAGGTGTTTGGCAGCAGATTCCTTATGACGGCTCAAATCAAATCAAATTAAACTTTACTAATATAGCACATTTCGTACAAAAATGCAGTGCGGAGTGCTTCACATACAGTGGGGAAAAAAAGTATTTAGTCAGCCACCAATTGTGCAAGTTCTCCCACTTAAAAAGATGAGAGAGGCCTGTAATTTTCATCATAGGTATACGTCAACTATGACAGACAAAATGAGAAAAAAAAATCCAGAAAATCACATTGTAGGTTTTGTAATGAATTTATTTGCAAATTATGGTGGAAAATAAGTATTTGGTCAATAACAAAAGTTTCTCAATACTTTGTTATATACCCTTTGTTGGCAATGACACAGGTCAAACGTTTTCTGTAAGTCTTCACAAGGTTTTCACACACTGTTGCTGGTATTTTGGCCCATTCCTCCATGCAGATCTCCTCTAGAGCAGTGATGTTTTGGGGCTGTCGCTGGGCAATACAGACTTTCAACTCCCTCCAAAGATTTTCTATGGGGTTGAGATCTGGAGACTGGCTAGGCCACTCCAGGACCTTGAAATGCTTCTTACGAAGCCACTCCTTTGTTGCCCGGGCGGTGTGTTTGGGATCATTGTCATGCTGAAAGACCCAGCCACGTTTCATCTTCAATGCCCTTGCTGATGGAAGGAGGTTTTCACTCAAAATCTCACGATACATGGCCCCATTCATTCTTTCCTTTACACGGATCAGTCGTCCTGGTCCCTTTGCAGAAAAACAGCCCCAAAGCATGATGTTTCCACCCCCATGCTTCACAGTAGGTATGGTGTTCTTTGGATGCAACTCAGCATTCTTTGTCCTCCAAACACGACGAGTTGAGTTTTTACCAAAAAGTTCTATTTTGGTTTCATCTGACCATATGACATTCTCCCAATCCTCTTCTGGATCATCCAAATGCACTCTAGCAAACTTCAGACGGGCCTGGACATGTACTGGCTTAAGCAGGGGGGACACGTCTGGCACTGCAGGATTTGAGTCCCTGGCGGCGTAGTGTGTTACTGATGGTAGGCTTTGTTACTTTGGTCCCAGCTCTCTGCAGGTCATTCACTAGGTCCCCCCGTGTGGTTCTGGGATTTTTGCTCACCGTTCTTGTGATCATTTTGACCCCACGGGGTGAGATCTTGCGTGGAGCCCCAGATCGAGGGAGATTATCAGTGGTCTTGTATGTCTTCCATTTCCTAATAATTGCTCCCACAGTTGATTTCTTCAAACCAAGCTGCTTACCTATTGCAGATTCAGTCTTCCCAGCTTGGTGCAGGTCTACAATTTTGTTTCTGGTGTCCTTTGACAGCTCTTTGGTCTTGGCCATAGTGGAGTTTGGAGTGTGACTGTTTGAGGTTGTGGACAGGTGTCTTTTATACTGATAACAAGTTCAAACAGGTGCCATTAATACAGGTAACGAGTGGAGGACAGAGGAGCCTCTTAAAGAAGAAGTTACAGGTCTGTGAGAGCCAGAAATCTTGCTTGTTTGTAGGTGACCAAATACTTATTTTCCACCATAATTTGCAAATAAATTCATTAAAAATCTTTATTACAGGCCTCTCTCATCTTTTTAAGTGGGAGAACTTGCACAATTGGTGGCTGACTAAATACTTTTCCCCCCCACTGTACATAAATACATAACAACAAGTGATAAAGATAAAAATATTATATATTTCTAAACAAGTGGAAATAATACAGTAGAATAGAACAGGAAAACAACAGTGGACCTGAGAGACTAACGCAGCCGGTTATGCTTGTTACCAATGTTCCCTCTAAGCTGCGCGCGTGCCCCTGGACTGCCACAGTAGAATAAATATCAGCCTGAGCAGAGATACAGGAGATTGAACTTCACTCAACTTTCTAGAGTTTCCCCGTTAGTTAACACTATCAATGTTTCCTTTTACTGTGGGAATTGTGATCGAATCAACGCAATATTAGCCACTTTCAATGCAGCATACGGAACAAAATGAACTATGCAAGACTTAGTATGCAAAACTAACTATGCAAGAGATTTTGTTGTAGGCAGAGCGCATCGGAGTAGGATTCTATTGCATTGACAGGCACTACTCAGGCCTGTACTCTACACAGACCTACAGACCGGTGCACCATAACCAATCAGAGCTCAGTAGGCCTATATCCAAATAGAGCATAGCCATTTATGGATTTGTGCAGTTCACTTTGAACTGGACTGTTTTACAGCGTAAGCTGTCACGATTATTATGAACATGTTTTGAGATCAAAGCAAGAGCTGCTTGTAGCCAATTCATATTTTTTGCTAGTTAGTGAGTTATTAGCCCAGTCATAGCTAATTTGAAGTCAGAAATTTGGGAGTGATTGCTTCCTACAACAGCACAAAATGTGAACATTTCTAATCATCTTTGAAAAGTCAGGTAAAGAGGTATTTTATGTCTTAAAGGGGCAGTGTTCTATTTTGAGACAGGCTTGAATTGGCTAAGGAGCCAATAGGCAGAGGGTAGCATAATTTGTCTGATTCTCTGTAATAATGGTATGCGAATAATAATGCATTTTATTTTGTAAAGTGGTTTCTTGCATCAAACAACACAACAAAATGTTCAGTCACCTCCTTGTCTGAAGGACAAGTGGACAAACACATTAATGTCAAGCCCTGCATGTTTTTTTCTAAAGTCTCATGGAATGTGGGCCTACATTGAACACCACACATTGGCTGCTACTGTAGGCTGAATGATAGAACCGCTATTTCCATGTTCAAATGTTATGTGATGCATTTTCGCCATTGTTTTTTAAAGGGACAGTAGGCCACTCTGATAGGCCTACATTATGATCAAATAGCCACAGTAGCCTACTTGGCCACCGTTATAACTAACTTAAAGTAGGTACAGCCTCAGTGTTCACAGTAAATGCGTGCCGGAATTTTCACAGAATTTTCACAACATTCAAGTTTGCGCTCAGCAGACCAGAAATTTGCTCAGATCCCCCCCAAAATTGAGGGAACATTGCTTGTTACTGACTGTTGCGTTCTCTGCTGCTAGGTGTACTGTAACGACAACGTGTTTCATTGAACTGAAGTGAAAACGTAGTTTCTCCAGTGTTACGTTTTATCTCCATCTTTACATTCAAAGACTCAATCATGGACACTTACTGACACTTGTGGCTGCTTCGCGTGATGTATTGTTGTCTCTACCTTTTTGCCATTCGTGCTGTTGTCTGAGCCTAACAATGTTTGTACCATGTTTGTGCTGCTACCATGTTGTGTTGCTGCCATGTTGTGTTCTTGTCTTAGGTCTATCTTTATGTAGTGTTGTGGTGTCTCTCTTGTCCTGATGTGTGTTTTGTCCTACATTTTTATTTTAAATCCCAGCCCCGGTCTCCGCAGGAGGCCTTTTGCCTCTTGGAATGCAGTCATTTTAAATAGGAATTCGTTATTAATTGACTTGCCTACTTAAATAAATGTTTAAAAAAGAAACAAAAGAAACAAAAGAAAAGTATGTCATTCTTGTTCCATTTGACATCCTTTTCTCCCTTTTGTTGTGTCTGCAGTAAACAGTACTGTATATGCAGTAACTTTTTCAAGGGAAAAACAACTCACGGACTCTAACTGTGTCCCAGTCACTTATATCAGTATCATGTATCATGACTGGGAATAATTGGTGGATTTCAAGTTTCAAGTTTTATTGTCACGTGCACTAGTACAGTGAAATCCCACTGGGCACAGACGTCAATTCAACATCTATTCCACGTTGGTCCAAAGTTAATTTATTGAAATGACATAAAAACAACGTTGATTCAACCAGTGTGTGCCCAGTGGAATGCCTTTCTTGCAAGCTCTTTTCTCAACAATGTGGTAATCAATATCAATATACTGTACAGTTGTATAAAATACATTTTGGAGCCACATTACCACTTTCTGCTGTTTAAGATTTATTGTATTAGAACTGAATGTATTTATTCTTTCACTTTATACAGTCTATAATATATTCTCTCTATATTCTCTCTGTAATGGTTGATTAAAATACCACATAGACTCTATAAATTATATACAGTATGTAATTCTATGGAAAAAACTAATGGAATACAATATTGTAATGGTCAATGTAAACACACCAGATTCCCCATGGAAACCATCTATTCTCAGACCACAAAGGCTGCTTCCTCAGACCTAGTTGTGCACATAAAAATTCTATAATTCATGATTCTACATGTAATTCTATACTCTAGGGTCCAGCCTTCCTTCCATGGGGTCCTGTCCTGTCCTGAGCTGTTTAAATCATCAGACTATTAGATGTATTAAATGTACTGTACAGCATAGAGAGGTTCTGTGCAGCATTGAGAGACTCGACCCCCAGCTCTAAAAATGAACACTCAAAGGGCCCTGACGCAATACTCCAGCTCAGAGCAGCAATTCAAACTTCACAAGGTATAGTTTTTAGCCGAGTTATGAAACTGAATATAGTTGGTCAGCCATACTGCATTGCTGTGAAAGTAACTCCTTGTGTGCACAGAGAAGAAGCACAGAGGAGTGCAAGGCAGTATGAACCAAGTTCCTCCTGGCAGAAAGCTGATACAAGCAGAGTGGTGGACTGTTGACACACTGAACTACAGGATAGATCTGAGGCACGTCCCAAATGGCACCCTATTCCTTTATTAGTGCACTACTCTGGTCAAAAGTGGTGCATGTGGCTCCTAAATTGCCCAAGTCTATCCAGGGGCTAATATAAACCCACACAGCCAGGAAACCAAATGATCTCACTCTGTTTATCTCTCTCTCTCTCTTTACCTCATTCTCTCTTGTTCTGACTACCTGTCTGTCTTCCACTCTCCTGTTAGACTTCAGACATTGATTAGTGGTCTGACTCTGACCAAACAACAGACATTGATTAGTGAAAACCACAGAGCTCAGAGAGAGACTGGATCAGCTAGTCTGTAACACTCAGACTGTTACTCCTCCTCTACTCTCTGAGTTGCCTTTAGGTTCCTCTGTAAAACCAGCTAGTGATGTCAAAGGAATGTGTCCCAAATGGCACCCTATTCTCTTTATAGTACACTACTTTTGACCAGGACCCCATAGGCCCTCGGGTCAAAAGTAGTGCACTATATAGGGAATAGGGTGCCATTTGGGATACATACAAATACTGATGGCACTTAAAGGCATGTCTTATGGTGTCTCAGAGACTTGAACAGCTTGTTGCTCTATAGCTTTCCATTCTGACTCAGTTTTCCATTAGTCATCCTCTGCTAATAACAGATATCTCATATTGGATTTGACTGGAAATCCATTTGAGTAAAATAGGTAATGAAGGCACTGGCTCATCACTTCCTATATAGAAATGCAAAGCAGATTGAAGTGAAAATCATGCAACAATACAGATTTAAAATGTTATATTGCTATCTTCTGGCATCAAGCATGAAGTACAAGTATATTAGCTGTTTGTATAAAAACGTAATGCCTCTCTTCTGTTTACCACAGAGGAGAGGGAGGTAGGATTCGGTCTCTGTGGCAGTTCTACCAAAAACAGTAAGATAAGAAATACCTTGTCCCTTGTCACGGCCCCACAGTCAGAAAGTGTGAGCTGTCGGTGTCCTTTACGTGTGAGAGAGAATGTGTGTGTTATGTGGGTTTTTTATGTGTGTGTGTTACTAAAGTATTTAGTCAGCCACCAATTGTGCAAGTTCTCCCACTTAAAAAGATGAGAGAGGCCTGTAATTTTCATCATAGGTACACGTCAACTATGACAGACAAATTGAGGAAAAAAAATCCAGAAAATCACATTGTAGGATTTTTTATGAATTTATTAGCAAATTATGGTGGAAAATAAGTATTTGGTCACCTACAAACAAGCAAGATTTCTGGCTCTCACAGACCTGTAACTTCTTCTTTAAGAGGCCCCTCTGTCCACTCGTTACCTGTATTAATGGCACCTGTTTGAACTTGTTATCAGTATAAAAGACACCTGTCCACAACCTCAAACAGTCACACTCCGAACTCCACTATGGCCAAGACCAAAGAGCTGTCAAAGGACACCAGAAACAAAATTGTAGACCTGCACCAGGCTGGGAAGACTGAATCTGCAATAGGTAAGCAGCTTGGTTTGAAGAAATCAACTGTGGGAGCAATTATTAGGAAATGGAAGACATACAAGACCACTGATAATCTCCCTCGATCTGGGGCTCCACGCAAGATCTCACCCCGTGGGGTCAAAATGATCACAAGAACGGTGAGCAAAAATCCCAGAACCACACGGGGGGACCTAGTGAATGACCTGCAGAGAGCTGAAACCAAAGTAACAAAGCCTACCATCAGTAACACACTACGCCGCCAGGGACTCAAATCTTGCAGTGCCAGACGTGTCCCCCTGCTTAAGCCAGTACATGTCCAGGCCCGTCTGAAGTTTGCTAGAGTGCATTTGGATGATCCAGAAGAGGATTGGGAGAATGTCATATGGTCAGATGAAACCAAAATAGAACTTTTTGGTAAAAACTCAACTCGTCGTGTTTGGAGGACAAAGAATGCTGAGTTGCATCCAAAGAACACCATACCTACTGTGAAGCATGGGGGTGGAAACATCATGCTTTGGGGCTGTTTTTCTGCAAAGGGACCAGGACGACTGATCCGTGTAAAGGAAAGAATGAATGGGGCCATGTATCGTGAGATTTTCGGACAGAATCTCCAGAAAGCTGTTGTTCTTGTTATAGTGTATGACCCAGAAGTGTCAGGTTGTGAACAAAACATAGAACCATGTTATGCTGCTCAGACTGCTGCTGTCCTCCCACCAGGCATTATGAAACTCTACTTTCACAACTAGAGGTGTGATTCTTAATGACAAAGAGAGCGTTATCTGTTAATTGTATGATGTACAGGGTGTAGGATCTTAATTTGACCAGTTTATCACATTAGGAAAATAATCCTGCAGCAACAGGAAATATGAATTATTGTGTTGATTATAATGAATGGACATTTTTGTAAGGGTTGATAAATTTTTTGTTACGGCAAATTTAGCTGAGAATTCTCAACCCCAGAATGGAGTTGAGTGGCCATGAGTTTTGAGTGTACCACCGACTACATCGAGTCGGTATCAGTTGAAAAGGTGATATTTTCTTTGGGTGCTGCAATCCAGAGTTTTTGATAAAAATAGCATTTTACGCGACCTCCAACAAGGGAGCTGTTGTTTGTTAACAGAGAAGGAGGAACACAGTCATTGCACAGCATATTTTTAAATGTTGGCTAACTTCATACTCCATTGGAACAGCGGCTTACGCGACGCAATTTGACAGAGGACACATAGAACTACGTTTTTATCAAGACTACGGATTGCAGCAAGCAAAGAAAAGACCACCTCTACACAAGACAAACATAGGTACAAGGTATGCATTAAAGAATGGATTTTTTAAATAAGTATCGTCTGATACCGAATGGATATGGAAGATAAGTATTGGCTGTATATGTAGTCGGAGGTACACTCCGCCAAAACTCATCGCCACTGAACTCCATTGAGATATGATGTATATCGTGGAGTTGAGAATTCTCAGCTAGGGCAAATAAAGTCTGACATTTTAAAGTGGAAATTGCAAACTTTAGTAGCCTTTTTAAACCTTGAATACACTACAAGTTCGCATTTCCTGCGGTGCAAATTTCCTGCAACAACAGGTGATTACATAAAGATCCTGTAGTATGTTAAAGGGTGGTCTGGGCTTGGTACATCCATGAGGTGGCCTGTGGGTTAAGTGCTTTGGGTTTAAAACTCATCAGCAGAGCTACAGCCTGCGGGGGATCTAGGTAGAACTTGCACAAACCGGATTAAACACTGTGACCTCTGAACTCTAGGTGACTACAGCCCAGCAAGAAACCCTCAGGAACTTTTTAATAACTTCTATAAAACCTCACAGCTCTGGGCAAGAGTTAGACTGTGGTTTTCTATTGTGGTTGAATAGTCACAGCAGTGATATTATTGATGCGTCAGTCATTTAGACCCTGCAGGGTCTTTATTACCCTAACCCAGGCTGCATCCCAAATGGCACCCTATATAGTGCACTTCTTTTGACCACTTGTCAAAAGTAGTGCACAACATTTGGGATGCACCCGAAGCCTCTCAGCAACTAGTCAAACACCGGAATGTGAGGAGGTTAGTTGTGAAAGAACTCGATTCCCTGTCCTTGGTGTTTTTAGATTGTGTTTTGGCTCAGAGGGATTTAATAGATGGTTAGGGGTGAATAGGGATGGGCAGCCAGTCAGTGGAAATAATTAGGATGTAGCTAACATGTTATTTTCAGGGGAAAAACAGGTGTATGTGTTTGAGTCCAAAATGGCACCCTATACCCTTTAAAGTGTACTACTTTTCAACAGCGCTCTGGTCAAAAGGAGTGCACTATATAGGGAATATAGTGCCATTTGGGATGCATCATGTGTCTCTCACATTTTCACAACATCAGCAGTAATGGGTTCAGATTTGTGTAAGTCATCGACAGGGCCTTCTCAAAAGTAACGCACTACATACATGGGGAATGGGGTGCCATTTGGGAAACACCCACCTACAGAGCGGTCTGATTTGGAAGAGGAACTCTCCTACCATTTACCCCCTACCCCTGTTATTACAGATATCAGAAGAAATAGTGTTGCATGTATTTGCCCTGGAAATGTCTAATGTCTGTGTTCATGTTGAGACGCCTCGGTTCCTAATAATAACCATTATACCCTCCCCTGTCTGTTTGATCTCACTGCCTTTACTTAAAGTCCCATGTCTTAAAATAGGATAAAGCGTAAAGAGGTAGTAAAATGGATAATTCCATCAAAATAGAATAGAACAGAACAGCTGTCTTGTTCCTTGCATGCCTCACATCTTTTATTTTATGAATTGTCCACTACATGCCTCACACCCAAACATTGTATGTACTGTATACCACAAAAGGGTGAACACTTTATGTATGGTTTTTGGTGTGTGACCTTTAGTATAGTTTTACTGGCATTCTCAGCATTGTGTTTAACTATAGCACTTATAAAAGCAGATGTTGTAAACAAATTCTACCAGAGACACCTTGGGAATCTGCCATTTATATCAACACCCCCAGCATTTTAGATGGATGGGAAGAACTTTTAAAGGGTTTTATTTTAGTGCAACTGTAAAGAAAAAAGAACTGTATACATCTGTCTCTCTCCACTCCATTTAATTTTTTCTCTGCTACAAATGAGTCTACAGAATGTCTATCTTGTGTTTCATGTATTGCATTGTGTTGGATAGTGTGTTAGTATGAACTCTGACATATTAGTCCTGATGTATTACTGGGTATCTGAATAAACTAAACTATTGCTCTGGACAATGAAACGTATGTAGGACCAAGCCTCAATATTAAAATACTGCACTGTTCAGGTCAATAGAACCACTTTTCCTTGTCTACCCTGTGTGTGTCCCAAATGGCACACCCCTCTAACTCCTCAAGGGTCCTTGGATTCTGCACCCTGTTTGTTATGGTACGGCTGTAGGTTATGTGTGTGTGTGCATGCCTGTGTGTGCATGTGAGTGTGCGTGCTTGTGTGTCAACCCCACCAGCATTAGTGATCAAAGCCTGGTCCCTGGCTGTGAAGTAATTAACTGAAATAGCCCTAATGAGCAGAGTGGGGCCCAGCCAGCCCTGTCTTTCTAACAACCCAGCAGCTAAAATAGACCTGATAAGCCCCAACTATTGTTCCACTGGAATCAACATGAATGACTTTTACACTGAGGCCAATGGGGGGCTGATGCCTGGGTGGGCAATTAACAGGAATAGATATCAGCAGGAAGATCTAGACCCCATCCCAAATGGCACCCTAGTGTACTATATAGGGAATAGGGTGCCATTTGGGACACAGCCCTGTGAGAGGGGAGACTGCTGTTATGTTACTACAGCTTTCAACAAATCATAAATGGATGGACAACACACAGACACATGCTTTCAACAATACCACACACAACTCAGACTAAACATTCAACAATACCAAGGATGGAGAACAAACACATGCTTTATACAGTACCACAGACAACACACACATCTTTGTTTGTCTGTTATTATTGTGGATACACTATAACCAGTGCTTGAAGTTAAATGAAAAGGATGATAGTGCTCACTTTAATTTGACTGTAACAGAGTTTGTGTTTTAGAGGTTTTCTATAAGAGGTGCCAGGTGTTGGTTCTCTACCGGTCTGCAATGATCCACTGCACCTCAACTGTTGACTAGATAATGGCTTTAGTTACTATCAAATCCAACATGTTCATCTCCAGGACCCGTAATCATGATGCGTGTTAGAGTAGGAGTGCTGAGCTAGGATCATATTCCCCCTTGTCCATTCATTATAATCTCAAAGGCAAAACTGATCCAATATCAGCACTCATACTGTGAGAGTGTGATTTGAAGGAGTCAGGCGCAGGAGGGTAAATCACAGAATACAGAGTTTATTCCGTAGTACACAGTTACGCTGGATAGCGTCAACAGTCCAGTGCGCAAAACAGGCGCACTGGAACAAATACAGGCACACAGGGAAAATATACCCCGGCAATACAAAGTACAGGTAGCTCCACCGAGCTACACTCATCTCACATGCAACAATCACCCACAAGGACAAGGGGGCAGAGGGAACACTTAAACACATACTAATGAGGGGAATATGAACCAGGTGTGTGTAATTGACAAGACAAGACAAATGGAATGATGAGATATGGAGTGGCAGGTGGCTAGAAGGACGGTGACGACGAAGGCCGAAGACTGCCCGAACAAGGAGGGGAGGCAGCTTCAGAGGAAGTCGTGACAGTACCCCCCCCCCCTTGACGCGCAGCTCCAGCAGCACGCCAAATCCGGCCTCGGGGGCGGCCAGGAGGACGCGGAGCAGGGCGTG
The DNA here is from genome assembly GCF_020615455.1 of Coregonus clupeaformis. Classification (NCBI taxonomy): domain Eukaryota; kingdom Metazoa; phylum Chordata; class Actinopteri; order Salmoniformes; family Salmonidae; genus Coregonus; species Coregonus clupeaformis. The sequence goes on from NC_059197.1 coordinate 37,366,993, forward strand.
CCGGATGGCGACGGTGGAAATCCTGCAACAGGGAGGGATCGAGGATATCCCTCACCGGGACCCGGCACCTTTCCTCCGGACTGTACCCCTCCCACTCCACGAGGTACTGAAGGCCTCCCACCCGACGCCTCGAATCCAGGATGGAACGGACGGAGTACGCCGGGGCCCCCTCGATGTCCAGAGTGAGGCGGAGGGACCTCCCGCACCTCAGACTCCTGGAGCAGCCCAGCCACCACTGGCCTGAGGAGAGACACATGAAACAAGGGGTTAATACGGTAATCATGGGGGAGTAATAACCTATAGGTAACCTTGTTGATTCTCCTCAGGACTTTGAACGGCCCCACAAACCGCGGGCTCAGCTTCCGGAAGGGCAGGCGGAGGGGCAGATTACGGGTCGAGAGCCAGACCCGATCACCTGGTACGAAGACCTGGGCCTCACTGCGGTGGCGGTCAGTGTTGGCATTCTGACGACGCACGGCGCGTTGAAGGTGGACGTGGGCAGCGTCCCACGTCTCCTTCGCGCGCCGAAACCAGTCATCCACCGCAGGAGCCTCGGTCTGGCTCTGGTGCCACGGTGCCAGAACCGGTCGGTAACCTAAAACACATTGGAATGGCGTTAGGTTAGTGGAGGAGTGACGGAGAGAGTTCTGGGCATATTCGGCCCATGGCAAGAACACCGACCACTCCCCCGGCCAGTCCTGGCAGTAGGACCGCAGGAACTTACCCACATCCTGATTTACCCATTCCACCTGCCCATTAGACTCGGGGTGGAAACCAGAGGTCAGGCTGACCGAGACCCCCAGACATTCCATGAACGCCTTCCAGACCTTGGATGTGAACTGGGGACCTCGTCAGACACTATATCCTCTGGTACCCCGTAGTGCCGGAAGACGTGTGTAAACAGAGCCTCCGCAGTTTGCAGGGCCGTGGGGAGACCGGGCAGAGGAAGGAGGCGGCAGGCCTTGGAAAAGCGGTCCACAACGACCAGGATGATGGTGTTACCTTGGGAGAGGGGAAGATCGGTAAGGAAATCAACACTCAGGTGAGACCATGGTCGTTGTGGAACTGGTAAAGGTTGTAACTTACCCGCTGGGAGGTGCCTAGGTGCCTTACTCTGGAAACACACTGAGCAGGAGGAGACATACACCCTCACGTCCTTAGCCAAGGTAGGCCACCAGTACTTTCCGGTCAGGCAGTGCACGGTACGACCGATACCTGGGTGACCAGAGGATAGTGACGTGTGCCCAGTAGATCAGAAGATCAGACGATCACGGATAAGAGCAGGCACGTACTGCAGCCCAGCTGGACACTGAGGTGGAGATGGCTCTGTGCGTAACGCCTGCTCTATATCCGCGTCCATCGGCCATACTACCGGTGCCACAATGCAGGAGGCCGGGAGTATGGGGGGGTTGTCTCTGGGCCTCTCCTCTGTGTCATACAGCCGTGACAATGCGTCTGCCTTCACATTCTTCGTACCCGGGATGTATGATAGTGTGAAATCAAACCGAGTGAATAATAGGGCCCACCTGCCCTGGCGAGGATTCAGCCTCCTCGCTGCTCAGATGTACTCCAGGTTACGGTGGTCCGTCCAGACGAGGAAAGGGTGTTTCGCCCCTTCGAGCCAATGCCTCCACACGGTCAGGGCTCGGACAACAGCCAACAGCTCCCGATCACCAACGTCGTCGTTCTGCTCCGCTGGGCTGAGCTTCTTAGAGAAGAAGGCACAGGGGCGGAGCTTGGGTGGTGTTCCCGAGCGTTGAGATAGGATAGCGCCTATCCCTACCTTGGACGAATCCACCTCCACTACGAACGATAGTGATGGATCGGGGTGGGCCAGTACCGGGGCTGAGGTGAACAGACCCCTCAGATTACTGAAGGCCCTGTCAGCCTCAGCAGACCAGCGGAGCCGCGATGGCCCACCATTCAACAGAGATGTAATGGGAGCTGCAACCTTGCCAAAGCCCCGGATAAACCTCCGATAGTAGTTGGCGAAGCCAAGAAAGCGTTGCACCTCCTTAACCGTGGTTGGAGTCGGCCAATTACGCACGGCTGAAATGCGATCTCCCTCCATCTCCACACCTGAGGTGGTAATGCGGCATCCGAGGATGGAGACGGACTGCTGGAAAAACAGACACTTCTCTGCCTTGGCATAAAGGTCATTTTCCAACAGTCGGGCCAGCACTTTGCGAACCAGGGACACATGCTCGGTGCGCGTAGTGGAATACACCAGAATGTCATCGATGTAGACCACTACACCGCGACCAAGCATGTCCCGAAACACCTCGTTCACAAAGGACTGGAAGACGGATGGAGCATTCATCAAACCGTAGGGCATCACCAGGTATTCATAATGCCCCGTGGTTGTGCTGAATGCTGTCTTCCACTCATCCCCCTCTTGGACACGCACCAGGTTGTACGCACTCCGGAGAACTAATTTGGTGAAGAAGTGTGCCCCATGCATTGACTCGATCACTGAAGGAATGAGGGGGAGAGGATAACTGAATCGTATTGTGTCCTTGTTCAGTGATCGATAATCAATGCAAGGGCGCAGACCGCCGTCTTTCTTCTTCACAAAAAATTAACTTGAGGAGGCGGGCGAAGTGGAGGGACGTATAAACCCCTGGCACAGGGACTCGTGACGTATGTTTCCATAGCCTCCGTTTCAGCCTGTGACAGGGGATACACATGACTCCTGGGAGGCACAGCGTCTACCTGGAGGCTTATCGCGCAATCCCCCGCCTGATGAAGTGGTAACTTAGTCGCCTGCGTTTTGGAAAACGTGTGCGCCAAATCGAGGTATTCGGGGGGAATGCGCACGGTGGAGGTACTGTCTGGACTTTCCACCGTGGTTGCACCAACGGAAACACCTAGACACCTACCCTGACACTCTCGCGACCACCCCGTGTGAACCCTCTGCGGCCATGAGAAGGTGAGGTTTTGGAGTGCTAACCAAGGGATACCTAATACCACAGGGAAAGCAGGAGACTCAATAATAAAAAAAAGTGACTTGCTCGCAATGAGTCTCGTGGGTAATCATGGTGAATGGTGCTGTAACTTCCCTAACAAACCCGGACCCTAATGGTCGACTATCAAGTGCTCTGATGGGGAGTGGAATGGATAGGGGAACCAATTAAATGCCTAGACTGTGTGAGAATGCCCTGTCCATAAAGTTCCCAGCTGCGCCTGAATCGACTAGCGCCTTACACTGGGGAACTACCATGTGATCAGGAAAGTAGATGGGTAGGGTACAGTGCAGTCCTCGTCCCCTGCCTCAGGTGGACCAGCCACTCGCCCGCCTCTCGGGCGGGTGATCGAAGACAGCCCGAAAGAGGCGAGCAAACTCCCTGTAGTTTCCCAACGCAGCTCCTCCTTCGTTCCAGACCGCGTTGGCCCACTCCAGGGCTTTCCCTGAGAGGCAGGGGACGAGGGCAGACAACTTCCCCTGCTCCGATGGGGCCGGGCTAATGGAGGAATAATGAAGCTCGAGTTGGAGGAGGAATCCCTGGCAGAGAGCAGCTGTCCCGTCGAACTCCCATGGTCAGGACATATGGATCCCTCTAGGTGCTGGAGTGTGGGTGGCTGGATCCGCTTCTCCCAAGCAGGCTAGCATCATTGAATGCTCCTGGACCCGTGCCACGACTCCAGGCATGCGCTCCTCTCCCGCTGACCATAGCAGGTGGGTGATTCTGTGAGAGTGTGATTTGAAGGAGTCAGGCGCAGGAGGGTAAATCCCAGAATACAGAGTTTATTCCGTAGTACATGGTTACGCTGGATAGCGTCAACAGTCCAGTGCGCAAAACAGGCGCACTGGAACAAATACAGGCACACTGGGAAAATATACCCCGGCAATACAAAGTACAGGTAGCTCCACCGAGCTACACTCATCTCACATGCAACAATCACCCACAAGGACAAGGGGGCAGAGGGAACACATAAACACATACTAATGAGGGGAATATGAACCAGGTGTGTGTAATTGACAAGACAAGACAAATGGAATGATGAGATATGGAGCAGCAGTGGCTAGAAGGCCGGTGACGACGAATGCCGAAGCCTGCCCGAACAAGGAGGGGAGGCAGCTTCGGAGGAAGTCGTGACACATACTCAGTGGTGGAACTGGAAAAAGTACTAAATAGTCATACTTGAGTAAAAGTATAGATACCATAATAGAAAATGACTCAAGTAAAAGTGAAAGTCACACAGTAAAATACTACTTGAGTAAAAGTCTAAAAGTATTCGGTTTTAAATATACTGTCAGGAACTGATGTGGATGTGGTGTAGGAGTCAGGCGCAGGACACAGAGGCTTAGTCCAACAGACTTTACTAGTCATAAAATGACAAAATACAAAACACGGGCCTCGAAACAAACAGAGGCGAGCGATTACGCAAACTGTGCGTAAAACACCAAACAAAGTAAACAGAGCAGAAACTCGCAGCTCCTACCGACAGGCGGACAATAACACACAACACCAGACTAACCAAACGAGAAACTTATAGGAGACATAATCAACCAAACAGGAAACAGGTGTACACAATCAGACAAAACCAAACAGACATCGAAAACATCAAACGGTGATAGCTAGTACTCCGGGGACGACGACCGCCGAAACCTGCCCGAACAAGGAGGAGGAGCCGCCTCGGCCGAAACCGTGACAGTACCCCCCCCCCTTGACGCGCGGCTCCAGCCGTGCGCCGACCCCGGCCTCGGGGACGACCAGGAGGACATGGAGCAGGCCGCGTAGGGTGTCCACGGTGGAACTCCGTCAGGAGAGACGGGTCTAGGATGGCTCTCCTCGGAACCCAGCACCGTTCCTCCGGACCGTACCCCTCCCACTCCACGAGATATTGGAGACCCCCCATCCGACGTCTCGAATCCAAGATGGACCGAACTGTGTACGCCGGAGCCCCCTCGATGTTCAGTGGGGGCGGAGGAGTCTCCCTGATCTCATCGTCCTGGAGTGGACCAGCTACCACCGGCCTGAGAAGAGACACATGGAACGAGGGGTTAATATTCTTATAATCAATAGGCAGTTGTAACCTGTAACACACCTCATTCAATCTTCTCAGGACTTTAAAAGGCCCCACAAACCGCCAACCCAGTTTCCGGCAGGGCAGGCGGAGGGGTAGGTTTCTGGTAGAGAGCCAGACTCGATCACCAGGTGCGTACACCGGCCCCTCACTGCGGTGGAGATCGGCGCTCGCTTTCTGACGACGGATGGCCCGCTGCAAGTGGACGTGTGCAGCGTTCCACGTCTCCTCCGAGCGCCGCACCCACTCATCCACCGCAGGAGCCTCGATCTGGCTCTGCTGCCACGGTGCCAGAACCGGCTGGTAACCTAACACACATTGGAAAGGGGTTAGATTGGTTGAGGAGTGGTGGAGAGAGTTCTGGGCCATCTCTGCCCAGGGGACATACCTCGCCCACTCCTCCGGCCGGCCAGAGTGAGGCGGAGGGACCTCCCGCACCTCAGACTCCTGGAGCAGCCCAGCCACCACTGGCCTGAGGAGAGACACATGAAACAAGGGGTTAATACGGTAATCATGGGGGAGTAATAACCTATAGGTAACCTTGTTGATTCTCCTCAGGACTTTGAACGGCCCCACAAACCGCGGGCTCAGCTTCCGGCAGGGCAGGCGGAGGGGCAGATTACGGGTCGAGAGCCAGACCCGATCACCCGGTACGAAGACCTGGGCCTCACTGCGGTGGCGGTCAGTGTTGGCATTCTGACGACGCACGGCACGTTGAAGGTGGACGTGGGCAGCGTCCCACGTCTCCTTCGCGCGCCGAAACCAGTCATCCACCGCAGGAGCCTCGGTCTGGCTCTGGTGCCACGGTGCCAGAACCGGTCGGTAACCTAACACACATTGGAAAGGGGTTAGATTGGTTGAGGAGTGGTGGAGAGAGTTCTGGGCCATCTCTGCCCAGGGGACATACCTCGCCCACTCCTCCGGCCGGCCCTGGCAATACGATCTAAGAAACCCACCCACATCCTGGTTCACACGTTCCACCTGCCCATTACTCTCCGGGTGGTAACCCGAGGTCAGGCTCACCGAGACCCCCAAACGCTCCATAAACGCCCTCCAGACTCTGGAGGTAAACTGGGGACCTCGATCAGACACTATATCCTCGGGTACCCTGTAGTGCCGGAACACATGGGTAAGTAGTGCTTCGGCGGTCTGTAGGGCAGTAGGAAGACCCGGCATTGGGAGCAGACGACAGGCCTTAGAGAACCGATCCACAACGACCAGTATAGTAGTATTCCCCTGTGAGGGGGGAAGGTCTGTGACGAAATCCACCGAGAGGTGAGACCATGGTCATTGTGGAACGGGCAGGGGTTGTAACTTACCCCTGGGCAGGTGTCTAGGCGCCTTACACTGGGCGCACACCGAACAGGAGGAGACATAAACCCTCACATCCCTGGCTAACGTTGGCCACCAGTACTTAGCGCTAAGGCAGTGCACAGTCCGGCCAATACCAGGATGTCCAGAGGAGGGTGACGTGTGAGCCCAATATATCAGTCGATCCCGAACCTCGAGCGGAACGTACGTCCGACCCACCGGGCACTGTGGAGGACTAGGGTCGGTACGCAACGCCCGCTCGATCTCAGCATCGACCTCCCACACTACCGGTGCCACCAGACAAGACTCCGGCAGTATGGGAGTGGGCTCAACGGACCTCTCCTCCGTATCATACCGCCGAGACAGTGCGTCTGCCTTACCGTTCTGGGACCCAGGGATGTACGTGATCTTAAATACGAACCGGGCTAGAAACATGTTCCACCGCGCCTGGCGAGGGTTCAATCTCCTAGCTGCCCGGATGTATTCCAGGTTACGGTGGTCAGTCAAAATGAGAAAAGGGTGTTGAGCCCCCTCAAGCCAATTCCTCCACACCTTTAGGGCCTGTACCACGGCTAACAGCTCCCTGTCCCCTACGTCATAATTTCGCTCCGCCGGGCTGAGCTTTTTGGAGTAAAAAGCACAGGGGCGGAGTTTAGGTGGCGTGCCGGACCGTTGTGAAAGTACGGCCCCAATACCGGCCTCTGACGCGTCAACCTCTACCTGAAATGGTAAAGCGGGATCCGGATGCGCCAGCACCGGAGCCGAAGTAAACAGGTCCTTCAGTCTCCCAAAAGCCCTGTCCGCCTCGACTGACCACTGCAAACGCACCGGACCCCCCTTCAACAGAGACGTTATGGGAGCTGCCACCTGTCCAAAACCCCGGATAAACCTCCGGTAGTAATTTGCAAACCCCAAAAACCGCTGCACCTCTTTAACAGTGGTTGGAGTTTGCCAATTACGCACGGCTGACACTCGGTCAACCTCCATCTTCACCCCTGACGCAGACAACTGATAACCCAAAAAGGAGATCGACTCCTGGAAAAACAGACATTTCTCTGCCTTGACATACAGGTCGTGCTCCAACAGCCCCCTCAACACTCGGCGCACCAGGGCTACATGCTCGGCTCGGGTAGAAGAGTACACAAGAATGTCATCAATGTACACGACCACACCCTGCCCCTGCATGTCCCTGAAGATCTCATCTACGAAGGATTGGAAGACTGACGGAGCGTTCATCAACCCGTATGGCATGACGAGATACTCGTAATGACCTGAGGTGGTACTAAATGCTGTCTTCCATTCATCGCCCCCTCTAATGCGCACCAAGTTGTATGCGCTCCTGAGATCTAATTTTGTGAAGAAACGCGCCCCGTGCAATGACTCCGTCATAGTCGCAATCAGCGGGAGTGGATAACTGTATTTCACCGTGATCTGATTGAGACTACGGTAATCAATGCACGGGCGCAAACCTCCATCCTTCTTCTTCACAAAAAAGAAGCTTGAGGACGCAGGGGAAGTGGATGGCCGTATGTATCCTTGTCTCAGAGATTCGGCTATGTAAGTCTCCATAGCTCTCTTCTCCTCTTGAGACAGAGGATACACATGGCTCCGTGGAAGCGCTGCTCCTGCCTGGAGGTCTATCGCACAATCTCCCTGCCTATGAGGAGGCAACCGCGTCGCCCTCGATTTACTGAACACGATTGCCAAATCCTCATACTCAGGAGGAATGTGCAGCGCGGGCACCTGGTTTGGACTCTCCACCGAGGTCGCCCCCACGGAAACACCTAGACATCGCCCCACACACTGAGCAGACCACTCCTTAAGAGCCCTCTGTTGCCACGAAATAGTAGGATTATGGGTAATCAACCAGGGAGAGTCAATCAGATATAGCTGAATAGTTTCCTCATGACCCCCCTGCGTCCTCATCCTAAGTGGCGCTGTGACCTCCCTAATCAACCTCGATCCCAGGGGACGGCTGTCTAACGCATGGACAGGAAATGGGACGTCGACTGGAAGAAGGGGAATTCCTAGTTTCAAACAAAAATGTCGATCAACAAAATTCCCAGCTGCGCCTGAATCTACTAGCGCCTTATGCTGGAAATGAGGTGCAACCTGTGGAAAATGTACAGGTAAACAGACGTGCACAACAGAGAGCTCTGGGTAAGTGGGACGCCTACTCACCTGGAATGACTCCCCAGTGCGTAACCTGTCGTCCTCTCCCCTAGGAGACCCTCCCCAGCACCTGGCCGCAGTGTGCCCTCCACGGCCACAGTTGGTGCAGGGGACAGCCCCCCTCGGGCTCCTCCTCCTCCCTTCTCTAGCGCCAGCACCTCCGAGCTCCATAGGGCTCGGCTCGGAGGTGCTGGAGGGTGGAATGGACGACCCCCACTCGGAACGTCCGCGGGTTGCCAGCAGGGTGTCAAGCCGGATGGACATGTCCACCAGCTGGTCGAAGGTGAGGTGGGCATCCCTGCAGGCCAACTCTCGACGGACGTCCTCCCGTAGACTACAACGGTAGTGGTCGATGAGGGCTCGCTCATTCCACCCTGCATCCGCCGCTAGAGTCCGGAACTCCAGGGCGAACTCCTGTGCACTCCTCCTCCCCTGTCGGAGGTGGAACAGACGCTCCCCCGCCGCCTTCCCCTCAGGTGGATGGTCGAACACTGCCCTGAAGCGGCGGGAGAACTCCGCGTAGGTGATGGTGGCGGCGTCTATTCCCCTCCATTCGGCGTTGGCCCACTCCAACGCCTTGCCGGTGAGACAGTAGATGAGGGCGGAGACGCTCTCGTATCCCGAGGGCGCTGGGTGTATGGTAGCCAGGTAGAGTTCCACCTGCAGGAGGAACCCCTGACACCCGGCTGCGGTACCATCATATGCCCTCGGGAGCGAGAGCCGAATACCACTGGGTTCCGGTGCTGGAAGAGAAGGACTGGCCGATGGTGATGGTATGGTGTGCGGAGGTGTGGGCACCTCTCCGGTGACCAAACGGCGCAGAGTGTTAGACACCTCGTTCATGGCGGCCCCAAGTTGCCGGATCATGGTGTCCTGATCGCCAATCCATTCCTCCAGCGACTTGGGTGCCGCCGCTGCTCCTGCTGACTCCATGGGGGTGTGTTATTCTGTCAGGAACTGATGTGGATGTGGTGTAGGAGTCAGGCGCAGGACACAGAGGCTTAGTCCAACAGACTTTACTAGTCATAAAATGACAAAATACAAAACACGGGCCTCGAAACAAACAGAGGCGAGCGATTACGCAAACTGTGCGTAAAACACCAAACAAAGTAAACAGAGCAGAAACTCGCAGCTCCTACCGACAGGCGGACAATAACACACAACACCAGACTAACCAAACGAGAAACTTATAGGAGACATAATCAACCAAACAGGAAACAGGTGTACACAATCAGACAAAACCAAACAGACATCGAAAACATCAAACGGTGATAGCTAGTACTCCGGGGACGACGACCGCCGAAACCGGCCCGAACAAGGAGGAGGAGCCGCCTCGGCCGAAACCGTGACATATACTTAAGTTTCAGAAGTCAATGGAATTGCTAAAATGTACTTAAGTATCAAAAGTAAAAGTTTAAACCATTTCAAATTCCTTATATTAAGCAAACCAGACAGCACAATTGTATTTGTTTATTTTTATTGACGGATAGCCAGGGGCACACTCCAACACTCAGATATCAAATCAAATCAAATCAAATCAAATTTTATTGGTCACATGCGCCGAATACAACAGGTGCAGACATTACAGTGAAATGCTTACTTACAGCCCTTAACCAACAGTGCATTTATTTTAAACAAAAAAAGTAAGAATAAAACAACAACAAAAAAAGTGTTGAGAGAAAAAGAGCAGAAGTAAAATAAAGTGACAGTAGGGAGGCTATATATACAGTAAAATAAAGTGACAGTAGGGAGGCTATATATACAGGGGGGTACCGTTGCAGAGTCAATGTGCGGGGGCACCGGCTAGTTGAGGTAGTTGAGGTAATATGTACATGTGGGTAGAGTTAAAGTGACTATGCATAAATACTTAACAGAGTAGCAGCAGCGTAAAAAGGATGGGGTGGGGGGGGCAGTGCAAATAGTCCGGGTAGCCATGATTAGCTGTTCAGGAGTCTTATGGCTTGGGGGTAGAAGCTGTTGAGAAGTCTTTTGGACCTAGACTTGGCACTCCGGTACCGCTTGCCGTGCGGTAGCAGAGAGAACAGTCTATGACTAGGGTGGCTGGAGTCTTTGACAATTTTGAGGGCCTTCCTCTGACACCGCCTGGTATAGAGGTCCTGAATGGCAGGGAGCTTTTCCCCAGTGATGTACTGGGCCGTACGCAGTACCCTCTGTAGTGCCTTGCAGTCAGAGGCCAAGCAGTTGCCATACCAGGCGGTGATGCAACCAGTCAGGATGCTCTCGATGGTGCAGCTGTAGAATTTTTTGAGGATCTGAGGACCCATGCCAAATCTTTTTTTGTCTCCTGAGGGGGAATAGGCTTTGTCGTGCCCTCTTCACGACTGTCTTGGTGTGTTTGGACCATGATAGTTCGTTGGTGATGTGGACACCAAGGAACTTGAAGCTCTCAACCTGTTCCACTACAGCCCCGTCGATGAGAATGGGGGCGTGCTCAGTCCTCTTTTTTTTTCCTGTAGTCCACAATCATCTCCTTTGTCTTGGTCACGTTGAGGGAGAGGTTGTTGTCCTGGCACCACACGGCCAGATCTCTGACCTCCTCCCTATAGGCTGTCTCATCGTTGTCGGTGATCAGGCCTACCACTGTTGTGTCGTCGGCAAACTTAATGATGGTGTTGGAGTCGTGCCTGGCCATGCAGTCATGGGTGAACAGAGAGTACAGGAGGGGACTGAGCACGCACCCCTGAGGGGCCCCCGTGTTGAGGATCAGTGTGGCAGATGTGTTGTTACCTACCCTTACCACCTGGGGGCGGCCCGTCAGGAAGTCCAGGATCCAGTTGCAGAGGGAGGTGTTTAGTCCCAGGATCCTTAGCTTAGTGATGAGCTTAGAGGGCACTATGGTGTTGAATGCTGAGCTGTAGTCAATGAATAGCATTCTCACGACTGATGATATGATTTACAAACTAAGCGTTTATGTTTAGTGAGTCCGCCAGATCAGAGGCAGTAGGGATGACCAGGGATGTTCTCTTGATAAGTGTGTGAACTGGACCATTTTCCTGTCAAAATGTAACAAGTACTTTTGGGTGTCAGGGAAAATGTATGGAGAAAAAGTACATTATATTCTTTAGGAATGTAGTGAAGTAAAACTAAAAGTTGGCAAAAATATAAATAGTAAAGTTAAGTACAGATACACCAAAAAACTACTTATGTAGTATTTTAAAGTATTTTTACTGAAGTACTTTACACCACTACTCATACTCTGAGACGCTTTATGAATAGGTGCCCATGTATGTTAGGTGGGTTGTGTGGTGCATTACACCATTCAGAGACAGAGATGTACAGTCGTGGTCAAAAGTTTTGAGAATTACACAAATACTAATTTTCACAAAGTCTGCTGCCTCAGTTTTGATGATGGCAATTTGCACATACTCCAGAATGTCATGAAGAGTGATCAGATGAATTGCAATTAATTGCAAAGTCCCTCTTTGCCATGAAAATGAACCTAATCCCCTAAAGAAAAATTCCACTGCATTTCAGCCCTGCCACAAAAGGACCAGCTGCCATCATGTCAGTCATTCTCTCGTTAACACAGGTGAGAGTGGAGAGGCTGGAGATCACTCTGTCATGCTGATTGAGTTAGAATAACAGACTGGAAGCTTTAAAAGGAGGGTGGTGCTTGAAATCATTGTTCTTCTTCTGTTAACCATGGTTACCTGCAAGGAAACATGTGCCGTCATCATTGCTTTGCACAAAACGGGCTTCACAGGCAAGGATATTGCTGCTAGTAAGATTGCATCTAAATCAACCATTTTTCGGATCATCAAGAACTTCAAGGAGAGAGGTTCAATTGTTGTGAAGAAGGCGTCAGGGCGCCCAAGAAAGTCCAGCAAGCGCCAGGACCGTCTCCTAAAGTTGATTCAGCTGCGGGATCGTGGCACCACCAGTGCAGAGCTTGCTCAGGAATGGCAGCAAGCAGGTGTGAGTGCATCTGCACGCACAGTGAGGCGAAGACTTTTGGAGGATGGCCTGGTGTCAAGAAGGGCAGCAAAGAAGCCACTTCTCTCCAGGAAAAACATCAGGGACAGACTGATATTCTGCAAAAGGTACAGGGATTGGACTGCTGAGGACTGGGGTAAAGTCATTTTCTCTGATGAATCCCCTTTCCGATTGTTTGGGGCATCCGGAAAACACCTTGTCCAGAGAAGACAAGGTGAGCACTACCATCAGTCCTGTGTCATGCCAACAGTTAAGCATCCTGAGGCCATTCATTACATTTTACATTTTACATTTTAGTCATTTAGCAGACGCTCTTCTCCAGAACGACTTACAGTTAGTGAGTGCATACATTTTTCATACTGTGGGGTTGCTTCTCAACCAAGGGAGTGGGCTCACTCACAATTTTTCCTAAGAACACAGCCATGAATAAAGAATGGTACCAACACATCGTCCGAGAGCAACTTCTCCCAACCATCCAAGAACAGTTTGGTGACGACCAATGCCTTTTCCAGCATGATGGAGCACCTTGCCATAAGGCAAAAGTGATAACTAAGTGGCTCGGGGAACAAACCATTGAAATTTTGGGTCCATGGCCAGGAAACTCCCCAGACCTTAATCCCATTGAGAATTTGTGGTCGATCCTCAAGAGGCGGGTGGACAAACAAAATCCCACAAATTCTGACAAACTCCAAGCATTGATTATGCAAGAATGGGCTGCCATCAGTCAGGATGTGGCCCAGAAGTTAATTGACAGCATGCCAGGGCGGATTGCAGAGGTCTTGAAAAAGAAGGGTCAACACTGCAAATATTGACTCTTTGCATAAACTTAATGTAATTGTCAATAAAAGCCTTTGACACTTTTGGAATGCTTATAATTATACTTCAGTATATCATAGTAAGATCTGACAAAAATATATCATAACACTGAAGCCGCGGACTTTGTGAAGACCAATACTTGTGTCATTCTCAAAACTTTTGACCACGACTGTATACTTACAGATAGCCTACAGATAGAGTATGTATAAACATAGCTTAAACATAGTACACAGCATCTAATGGTTCCAAACATTCATGTTCATACTAGTGGAGTGATTACAGGGTGATGTAGCGTAGTCTTGTATGACCCACTTTGAACACAAACGTGTCTATTTTAAGGACATTTCCGAAATGTAAAAAAAGCTATATTTTCTTATTGTAAATGTAGCCCATGTGTGTGTTGTCCATCCAGGATATTTGTGAACAAACAAGTAACCTGCTCTTCAGTAACTTTTTTAAACATCAGAAATTATGTCTTTTTGGTCAGTAGAATGGAACAATCTTCCTCTACAACCGCTGTCTGCACCAGGCACTAGTCCATACTTCTCTCTCTCTGTCTATATTTTTCCTCCAGGCCCTGTATGGCTGGGGGCTTCGCTCTGCAGTCAACCTCTTTTGATGTGTTTCTAATTGGGCCCTGATGGAAAGGCCTGAAGCACCCACGATGTGTTCCTTCCTAACATCCTGGTGTGTTCTGGTATACAGAATTCAACACGCGTTAGCTGAGAGAGGGTTTATCTGCTTTTCGAATCCAGGCTCTGTCGTAGCCGGCCGTGACCGGGAGACCCATAGGGCGGCGCACAATTCATAATCCAGGATCACATTTTCTAAACCCAATGTCCATCTCTCCTGCCAGCCAGACAGAGAGGCTGAACCCAGGAGCCAGTGGATGGAATGATGGCAGTTCTCTAAATGGGAGGAGCCACAGTGGAGCCACAGCCCAGTGACAGCTCCTTCAGTGGTAGCATACTGTATGTCAAACTCTCTCAGCTCATCTAAAGCTCCAGGGACATTCCAACTGGAGGGAAGCATTAGGTATGTACACTAATCTAAGTAGATAGTCTACATCCCAAATGGCACCCTATCCTCTACTGTATATAGTGCACTACCTATGGGCCCTGGTCAAAAGTAATGCACTATATAGGAAATAGGGTACTATTTGGGATGTACAATACATAAACAGGGCGTGAACCTCTCTACATCAGTAGAGGCTGCTGAGGGGAGAACGGCGCATAATAATGGCCGGAACGGCGGAAATGGGATGGCATCAAACACCTGGAAACCATGTGTTTGATGTATCTGATATCATTCCACTGATTCCGCTCCAGTCATTACCACGAGCCCATTCTCCCCGATTAAGGTGCTACCAACCTCCTGTGCTCTACATGTACAGTAGAAGACAGTGGATGAGGTGGTGAATGACAGCCTAAGGGTCTGTATGGCTACAGTAAGTATACTGTCAAACTGACTGGAACACTATACCACTGTTTAACTTTATTACTTTTAGCATCAGATAGGGCCTTGCAAAGGACATCTCCTTTTCAGTCTCCTTTTCTTCGTTAAACAAAGTAATGATGTCTAAAAGCCTCCCTCCAGCATGTCTACAGACATGTCACAGCTTCTGGTCTGTTGGGTACACCACTCCAGTCTCAGGGTACACTTAAGTTTGAAAATGTTGTCATTTTAAGACATTAATAGGACACCTGCTCATAGAGGAATGTACATGGTTTGTTTGAGTGTTATATGTATTTTGTGTTTGCAGGGCTCACTTGAAAAATACATCTGGGTCTGAGTGTTGAATCGCTGAATAAAAAAAGGTTATACCCATGTCCTATACTGCATACTGAAACTAAACTGAATAGTAAACGTGACCATGAAAAACTGTGGGCCTATCTATAATATCTATATCTATAACCACCAGGTTAGTCTATGCATGCACTGGGCTAATGAGCTCATTTAGATGAGCTGGCGGTATAAGTATCATATCATACTTTCCATTATCTTTGACTGACTGTAGCCTCTTGATCAATATTCAGCTGCCAGCCAAAGGGTGTGGAGAGAGAGATGAGAGAGAGAGAGAGAGAGAGAGAGAGAGAGAGAGAGAGAGAGAGAGAGAGAGAGAGAGAGAGAGAGAGAGAGAGAGAGAGAGAGAGAGAGAGATGAGAGAGAGAGAGAGAGAGAGAGAGAGAGAGAGAGAGAGAGAGAGAGAGAGAGAGAGAGAGAGAGAGAGAGAGAGAGAGAGAGAGAGAGAGAGAGAGAGAGAGAGAGAGAGAGAGAGAGATGAGAGAGAGAGAGAGGGGAGGACGGCTTATAATAATGGCTGGAACGGCGCAAATAAAATGGCGTCAAACACATGGAAATCTTGTGTTTGATGTATTTGATACCATTCCACCTATTCTGCTCCAGCCATTACCACGAGCCCGTTCTCCCCAATTAAGGTGCCACCAACCTCCTGTGGTGTGGAGAGAGGTAGAGGCACCCTGACTGTGCCTGACAGCTGTTGGAGCAGAATGCTCTGTTTAAGAAACATCTGACAGCTAGAAGACCTGGGTGATGAGAGAGACGGATGGAGGGAGGGAGGGAGGGAGGGAGGGAGGGAGGGAGGACACAGATTGAGGAAGTCACTGCATGGCTCTTAGCACTGCTAAACTCTGCAGGATAGAGTAAATCAACCACAACTAAGACATAGGGCTCTAGTTAAAAGTAGTGCACTATGTAGGGAATAGGGTGTAATTTGGGGACGCATGCATAGAGACATTACTCAACCGTGTGCCAGCAGACTAGAACACTCAATACATCCCTTTATGATGGTGTTGACCTCAGCCTGTTGTCCATGCCCTCTCTCACATTCATTATAAGCAGCTGGCTGCCTACTCATTTTTACATTTTCGTCATTTAGCAGACACTCTTATCCAGAGCGACTTACAAATTGGTGCATTCACCTTATGATAGCCAGTGGGACAACCACTTTACAAATATATATATATATATATATACATGTTTTTTTATATTTTCATTTATTTTATTATTAAATTGGGGGGTGGGGTGGGGTAGGGGGAGGGTAGAAGGATTAATTTGATCCTATCCCAGGTATTCCTTAAAGAGGTGGGGTTTCAAGTGTCTCCGGAAGGTGGTGAGTGACTCCGCTGTCCTGGCGTCGTGAGGGAGCTTGTTCCACCATTGGGGTACCAGAGCAGCGAACAGTTTTGACTGGGCTGAGCGGGAACTGTGCTTCCGCAGAGGTAGGGGGGCCAGCAGGCCAGAGGTGGATGAACACAATGCCCTCGTTTTGGTGTAGGGACTGATCAGAGCCTGAAGGTACGGAGGTGCCGTTCCCCTCACAGCTCCGTAGGCAAGCACCATGGTATTGTAGCAGATGCAGGCTTCAACTGGAAGCCAGTGGAGTGTGCGGAGGAGCGGGGTGACGTGAGAGAACATGGTAAGGTTGAACGCCAGACGGGCTGCAGCGTTCTGGATGAGTTGTAGGGGTTTAATGGCACAGGCGGGGAGCCCAGCCAACAGCGAGTTGCAGTAATCCAGACGGGAGATGACAAGTGCCTGGATTAGGACCTGTGCCGCTTCCTGTGTAAGGTAGGGTCGTACTCTGCGAATGTTGTAGAGCATGAACCTACAGGATCGGGTCACCGCTTTGATGTTAGCGGAGAACGACAGGGTGTTGTCCAGGGTCACGCCAAGGTTCTTTGCACTCTGGGAAGAGGACACAACGGAGTTGTCAACCGTGATGGCGAGATCATGGAGCGGGCAGTCCTTCCCCTGGAGGAAGAGCAGCTCCGTCTTGCTGAGGTTCAGCTTGAGGTGGTGATCCGTCATCCACACTGATATGTCTGCCAGACATGCAGAGATGCGATTCGCCACCTGGTTATCAGAAGGGAGAAAGGAGAAGATTAATTGTGTATCGTCTGCGTAGCAATGATAGGAGAGACCATGTGAGGATATGACAGAGCCAAGTGACTTGGTGTATAGAGAGAATAGGAGAGGGCCTAGAACTGAGGCCTGGGGGACACCAGTGGTGAGAGCACGTGGTGCGGAGACAGATTCTCGCCACGCCACCTGGTAGAAGCGACCTGTGAGGTAGGACGCAATCCAAGAGTGAGCCGCGCCGGAGATGCCCAAGACGGAGAGGGTGGAGAGGAGGATCTGACGGTTCACAGTATCAAAGGCAGCAGATAGGTTTAGAAGGATGAGAGCAGAGGAGAGAGAGTTAGCTTTAGCAGTGCGGAGAGCCTCTGTGACACAGAGAAGAGCAGTCTCAGTTGAATGACCAGTCTTGAAACCTGACTGGTTTGGATCAAGAAGGTCATTCTGAGAGAGATAGCAAGAGAGTTGGCTAAAGACGGCACCCTCAAGAGTTTTGGAGAGAAAAGAAAGAAGGGATACTGGTCTGTAGTTGTTGACATCGGAGGGATCGAGTGTAGGTTTTTTGAGAAGGGGTGCAACTCTCGCTCTCTTGAAGATGGAAGGGACATAGCCAGTGGTCAAGGATGAGTTGATGAGCGAGGTGAGGTAAGAGAGAAGGTCTCCAGAAATGTTCTGGAGAAGAGAGGAGGGGATAGGGTCAAGCGTGCAGGTTGTTGGGCGGCCGGCCGTCACAAGTCGCAAGATTTCATCTCTCAGATCTGCTGTTGGCTCAATAAAAGCCATGCTATGCATGACATGTCAGTCAACGACACACATATCCCACATCATATATTTCGGATGATTGTCCTGGGCTAGACCCATTGGGTCATAATGTAAGCCTAGTATGTGGAATATGTAGAATGAGGAATATGTATGTGTATTGGTATTAGGAATTATTAGTATTATGACTTTGTAGGTGCAATATGTCCTTATACAGTAGGCCTAGTTAGCATTGTTGGGGAGTAGTGAACTACATGTAGTTCAACTAGTAATGTAACTACATTTTGCAGTAGCTTGGTGGTAGTTTAACTAAATTCAAATCTAGGTAGTGTTTTCAGTAGTTCATATTTTTTTGGGCCATGTAGCGGTGTAGCTAACTACTGGAACTACACACTACTTTTTTTGCAAAAATAAAATAAAATGTGGGGGAAGTAGGCAATTATTTTATTATATTTTTCGGCATCAGACCTGCCTAATTCTCACTTAAAATATATGGTTTTGTGTTTAATAGGCTAAACAACACATTCTATTAACATCTGACTCCAGGGAGATGTGTTCTCGCAATTTGTAGTCTATGATTTTTCAGATTTAGATATGATAGTTTTTTACGAAGTAGTTTTGTGAACTACTTTTTCAAAGTAACTTTAGTTAAGTCAACTATATTTTTTCTTAAGGGTAGCTTTAGTGTAGCTTAACTTCTTAGAGTGAGAAGTTATTGGTAGCTTAAACTATATTTTCAAAGTAGCTTCCCCAACACTGCTAGTCAGTAAAAATGTTCTGCTATTGTATTGATCTATTAGCCTATACAAGTAATTCCATTCTGATTAAACATATATTTTACAAGATAAAGGTATATAAAAGGTATATACTGTATATATGCATTACGCACAGTTTACCAGTATTTTTTATACCCAATGGAACTATTATGGTGGGCAGACTACTAGCCCAAACCATAGCTCTGGTCCAGGGTGTTTATGTGCGCCTTGCCAAACATGCTCAATGGGTGACATGTACGGTGACTATGCAGGCCATGGAAGAACTGAGACATTTTCAGCTTCAAGGAATTGTGTACAGATCCTCGCGACATGGGGCCGTGCATTAACATGCTGAAACATGAGGTGATGACGGCGGATGAATGGCACTCAGGATCTCGTCAAGGCATCTCTGTGCATTCATATTGCCATTGATAAAATCCAATTGTGTTGGTTGTCCGTAGCTTATGCCTGTCCATACCATAACCCCACCGCCACCATGGGGCACTCTGTTCACAACGTTGACATCAGCAAACCGCTCCCCCACATGATGCCATACACACTGTCTGCCGTCAGCTCGGTACAGTTGAAACCAGGATTCATCCGTGAAGAGCACACTTCTCCAGCGTGCCAGTGGCCATCGAAGGTGAGCATTTGCCCACTGAAATCGGTTACGACGCCAAACTTCAGGTAGGTCAAGATGACGAGCGCGCAGATGAGCTTCCCTGACAGTTTGTGCAGAAATGATTTGGTTGTGCAAACCCACAGTTTCATCAGCTGTCTGGGTGGCTGGTCTCAGACGATCCCGCAGGTTAAGAAGCAGGATGTGGAGGTCCTGGGCTGGCATGGCTACACGTGGTCTGCGGTTGTGAGGCCAGTTGGACATACTGCCAAATTCTCTAAAACTACATTTGAGGTGGCTTATGAACATTCAATTCTCTGGCAACAGCTCTGGTGGACATTCCTGCAGTCAGCATTCCAATTGCATCCCTCAAAACTTGAAACTGTGGTATTGTGTTGTGTGACAAAACTGCACATTTTAGAGTGGCCTTTTATTGTCCCCAAGCACAAGGTGCACCTGTGTAATGATCATACTGTTTCTTCTTTCTATCAGCTTCTTCATATGCCACACCTGTCAGGTGGATGGATTATCTTGGCAAAGGAGAAATGCTCATTAACAGGGAGGTCAACAAATTTGTGCACAACATTTTAGAGAAATAAGCATTTTGTGCGTATGAAAAATGTATGGGATCTTTTATTGCAGCTCATGAAACATGGGACCAACACTTCACATGTTGCATTTATATTTTTGTTCAGTATATACCGAATATGGCTCTGAACTGGACCAGAGCTACCCAAAACGATACATTCCATTACACCACAAGAGGGAGCTCGAACATGTCGCCTTAAACTCTACCCTCTATATTGATTTTCATCCACATAGAATCCTCTATTTTAGGGTATAATGTGTAAACTATTTGATGCAAATCGAAATGCTTTGTTAAAATATCTTCATGAAATGTTGATGGAGATTCGTTATAATGTAGCGTAGTTATTTAATATTTATTGATTTACTGTATAGACTTGTTATAGATAGGCTTATTATCAAAATGTTTCAAATATTTTGGCAATAATAACCGACTTACATACAGCGTTTCCATTGCTGGTGAAGAGGGCCAATTAAGTCTAATATGTTTTGGACATTTGTGTTTAGGTCTACTGTCAACTAATTACAAAAGAAAGAGATTAAAGTGGCAATCTGTGATTGCAACACCCATTTGTGGACTTTTAAGTTTATGATATATGCCCATTGATTCTTGAAGAATATAACTTATACATGAGCCTAGTTCAATTGTGTTTAAACATAAGCTTGTTTTACTGCTTTGTTTGTAAACAATGTAATTGTAAACAAACACTGTGTAGCCTCAAAACATGGTTAAAACTATCATTTTGATCTCATGGATGGTCAGTCCTTGCATCCATAGCTCTGTCTATGAATTTGAGTGGTAACATTTCTCCAGCCCCATCACGCAGTTATTTACCAAATCAGTGGCGGGCTGCCTGACTGCGTTGTTATTGTTTGAACTGCAGATTGCCACTTTAAGGAAAAGTGGTTTATTAGGCCTACCTGACCGCACACATCACTCCATTTATTATCGCTCCGTATTCAACCTGCTTCTTCAAGTCCAACCCATGCAATATCGTTTTCGGGTTTTGATTGACATCTTTCTCATCCATTCAAAAATCAAAAAACGCATTCCACCCTAAATATTCTCCAATCGGCGGACAAGAGGGCGTATCTCTCACTCCGGGGCTCCAAGTGCATGAAGTTTACCCTGAATAGAAGAGAGCAGCGGAGAGAGAGAGTATGGTACACCTCATCACTGATGCGTGTGAGATATTTATCAACACTCATTTTATACTCTCATAACTTTAGCTGCACTGCTCTTAGTTTTTCTGAATTTTATGTGCAAAATTCAACGTGTCTTTGCAGTGGCTTCTCTCTCCAAATGGCTTGGATTATTTCCCCGCCGTGGCAACACGAAGGGACCTGCGCTGTTTTTTTGCTCTCTGCTTTGATCGCAGTGATTGTGACAGGTGACTCCGCCGCGCAGGTTTTCGACAGTTATGGATTATCATATGCATTGAGATCGGAACTATCAGAGGATGCTATATTGGTGGCCAACAATGGAATACGCGTGCCTTTCGGGAGAGCAGTATTCATTGATCCTATAAATGATCTGGTAATCCAAGTACAACCGGGAGACAGATGTAGTATAACCGTTCTGGATAACGACCCGCTCTCCCAGAGGCCCGGGCAGCTCTCTCCCAAAAAGTTTCCCTGTGAGTTTGGACCCAATGACATAAAGTATTCTCACTTCGGGTCCAGGAGCCCCCCGCGGGATAGGGTGAGGCTACAGCTCAGATATGACACTAATACCGACACGATAATCATTCCGTTTATGATGGAGGTGGAGGTGATTTTCACACAGTTGGAAGTGTTAACCAGAAACATACCTCTGACTGTTGACAAACTGCTTGGCACTAGTAATCCCATTGACAGGAAGATTCTGGAGTTCACCTATGATAGGAGTGAACATCAGTGTAAAATAACATCTCTCTCCAGTGGCAGTGCATTACCCAGGTATGGAAAACTTGTGGATGAGGGAAAACTTGGAAAAATGGTGGACTGTGATGAATTTATTAAGATGAATATCTGCTATCAGCACACTTTTGCACACAAATCACAGAATAGAGATTATTTCCCAATGATTGTGGAATTACAAGATAAAGAGGGTAATCTTCTGAAGCAGGAGTTTTTCCAGATTATGGTGCGTATAAAGGATGGAGAGGAGAACACGGCTCCTAAACCCAGCTTCGTGGCCATGATGATGATGGAGGTGGATCAGTTTGTGATGACAGCCATCACCCCTGACATGCTGGCTGCCGAGGACATTGAGTCTAACCCTGACAACCTTATCTTCAACATCACCACCCCCCTCTCCTTTGAGGAGGGGTATGTAGTCAGCACAGATGACCGGAACCTGCCCATCACCTCTTTCTACCAGGGAGACCTCAAAGAACTAAAGATAGCCTACAAGCCTCCGTCTGTGGACTCTGAGACGGAACGTATCTTCCAGATAGAGTTTGAGGTGGTGGACACTGAGGGGGCTGTGTCTGACCCGTTCGCCTTCATGATTGTAGTGAAGCCTATGAACACGCTTGCTCCAGTAGTCACCAGGAATACGGGTCAGCTTCTCTACGAGGGTCAGTCCAGACCACTGTCCAGCTCTCACAACCTAGGGATCAGTGACGAGGACAACCTGGATGATGTCAGGATCACGGTGGTCGACGGGCTGCGGCATGGCCAGCTGACAGTGCTCGGGTCACGCAGGAAGTTCTTCACCCCGGCCGATCTGGACGGGGGCGTGGTCATCTACCAGCACGACGGCAGCGACACGTACAGCGATAACATCATCTTCCGGATGATGGACGGCAAGCACGAGGTGGAGTTCCTGTTTCCCCTGACGATCGTTCCCACGGACGACGAGCCGCCAATTATCAACGCCAACACGGGGTTAATCCTCTTCAAGAACCAGATTATGCTCATTTCGCCACTCACACTCAGCGCTGCAGACATCGACTCTGAGGACTCCACTATCAGGTTCACCATAGAGGCCCCGTTCTCGTCTATAGGGGAGGTGCTGCTGAGGCAGTCAGAGGCCCCAGAGGACCCCTCCACCTGGAGGTTCAACGCTGAGGATGAGCTGTATGAGAAAGAGGTTACGGAGTGGCTGCAGCAGGATATCACAGACGGGAAGCTGTTCTACAGACACACCGGGCCTCACAGCACTGACACAGTCATGGACCAGTTTGTATTCCGGGTCCAGGATGATAACGATGCCCCTAACCAATCAGAACAGAGCTCGTTCATCATCAAGGTTCTGCCCGTGGATGACATTCCCCCTGAGCTGTATCCCGGCACCACCCTCCAGATGACCGTACACGAGTACCAACTCACCTACTTCCGTAAGAAGTTTCTCCGCTACACTGACCTGGACTCAGAGGACCGCGATCTAAAGTACACCGTCACCCAGCCCCCGACAGACACAGACGAGAACAGCCCTGTGGTACTGGGGTCTATTGTGTTAACAGAAAGTCCAAACACTGTAGTTACTGAGTTTACTCAGGCTCAGGTTAACCACCATAAGATATCATACAAACCACCTGACCTGGAGCTGGGGATCACAGCCCACGTTCTGCAGTTCCAGTACACGGTGGAGGATACGTCAGGGAATACTGTCACTGGAACGTTCTCTATATTCCTGCAGCCTGTCGACAACAAGCCGCCTCAGATAACCAACACTGGCTTCACTATATTAGAGCGGGGAACGCACATAATCACCAGAGCTGAGCTGGATACTGTGGATTTAGACACGGACAGTAGCCAGATCTCCTTCACTCTCACTCAGTCCCCTCAGCACGGAATGGTCCAGTACACCTTCACCGACCTGACCAAAGGAGACGCGTTCAACCTGTTGGACATCGCTAATGACAGGATCTCCTACATCCACAATGGAGACGAGTCCACCAGCGATTTCTTCCAGCTGGATGTCAGTGACGGCGTCCATGTTGTGACCATCACCATCAGGGTTACCGTGAAGCCCATCGATGACGAGACCCCAACCATCAGCCTCCCGGCCGGAACCATCGGCTCCTACATCGATGTCCTGGAGAACGGAGCCACGGAGATCACGACTAACGTCATCCAGGGGCAGGACGAGGACACGGACAACCTCCGTTTGACCTTCATCCTGGAGGACCCACCGGTTTTCGGGGAGATCCTGGTGAACGGGGTCCAATCAGGAAGCTTCACCCAGGCTGACATCATCAACGGACTGGTGGTGTACACCCACACCAGCGGAGAGATCGGCCTCACCACTAAATACGACTACTTTAACCTGACGCTGACAGACATGTCTGATGAGTGGACGGTAGGGGGCAACAGGGTCACGGGGGTCAGGGTACAGATCACCATCCTCCCCATGGACAGTCAGGCTCCAGAGGTGTTCGTAGGCCCACAGTTCACTGTCGTAGAGGGAGAGAAGAATGTGATTGAGATTCTTCACATTAGCGCTGATGATATTGACACTCCTAATGACGACCTGCTTTGTACCATCATCGTCCAGCCCACTTCAGGCTATGTGGAGAACATCTCCCCGGCCCCAGGCTCAGAGAAGTCCAGGTCTGGGACGGCGATCAGTGCATTCACCATCAAGGACATCAGACAGAACCACATCTACTACGTCCAAAGCATCCATAAGAGAGTGGAGCCGGTCGAGGACAGGTTCACGTTCAGATGCTCCGACGGCATCAACTTTTCTGAGAGACATTTCTTCCCCATCGCTATCATCCCGTCCAACGATGAGAAGCCGGAGATTTATATGAGGGAGTTTGTCGTCATGGAAGGGATGAATATCGTCATCGACACGCCCATCCTGAACGGAGCTGACATGGACATCCCCTCGGACGAACTCACGTTCATCATCACCAAACCACCCAAGCACGGTTTCATCCTCAACCAGCTGACCACTGGCACCGTCACAGTCACCAACTTCACCCTGGACCAGATCAGGGAAGCCTCCAGTATAGTGTATGAACACGACAACTCGGAGACGAAGGAGGACAGCTTTGACTTAATCCTGACGGACGGTAAATATACCGTGGAGAAGACCATCATTGTTATGATCATCCCTGTAGATGACGAGACACCTAGGATGGCCATCAATGACGGTCTGGAGATAGAGATAGGAGATGTTAAATTGATCGATAACAATGTTTTAAAAGCCACCGACCTGGACTCTGAGGATAGTACTCTGACGTACGTTGTTCGCTACGGGCCGGGCCAGGGGTTGTTACAGAGGAGAACCCCTTATGGGACGTTAGAGAACATCACAGAGGGGATGAACTTCACCCAGTACCAGGTGGACCAGGCTCTCATTGTCTATATCCACAACGGGCAGGAAGGAATCCGGGACCTTATCAAGTTTGACGTGACGGACGGGATCAACCCTCTGATCGACAGGTACTTCATTTTTACAAATGTGTTTTCTAAAATACAAACAATACACTACAACAATAGAATAAACAACTTGAAAAAAATGATAAATCCATTAAAATAAATCTATTGTACATCAATACAAGACTATAATTCTGGATATAGCACTATGCTTATAGAACAATGATGATTCTTTCTAGGTATGACATTTCAGTTTGTCAGGTTGTCTCCTAACGAATTGTCTTGCAATTGTTTGTTTTGTTTATTTGTTATATTCTTTTTGTCAATTGACAGGTACTTCTACGTGACGGTGGGCGGCATCGACATGGTGTTCCCTGACGTGGTCAGTAAGGGGGTCTCTCTGAAAGAAGGCGGTAGAGTAACGTTGACCACAGACCTGCTCAGCACCAGTGACCTCAACAGTCCAGACGAACACCTGGTGTTCACCATCACCAGAGCCCCACAGAGAGGCCATCTGGAGTGTACCGACGGGCCTGGCATGCCCATCTCCTCCTTTACCCAGCTCCAGCTAGCTGGGAGCAAGGTACTACTGTTTTTTTCCTTTGTGTTATTCTCAACCATTTTTTTCAATACTCGTGATTTTATTCATTGATTTTCTGTAAACATTTTTAAATGGCGTATTGTTTTGTCTTTTCATGTGTGCAATTTTTAAAAATAATAATACAGGTTTACTACATCCACACGGCCGATGATGAGGTCAAGATGGACAGCTTTGAGTTCCAGGTCACCGACGGTTACAACCCTGTGTTCCGCACGTTCCGTGTCTCCATCACCGACGTGGACAACAAGAAACCAGTTCTAACGGTTCACAGCCTGGTGGTTAACGAGGGAGAGAACAAACTCATTACGCCCTTCGAGCTGACTGCTGAGGACCGCGACACAGCTGACCGCCTCCTGAAGTTCACGGTCACCCAGGTCCCTGTCCACGGTCGCCTCCTCTTCAACAACACCCGTCCCGTCACCTCCTTCACCAAACAGGACCTGAATGAGAATCTCATCAGCTACAAACACGACGGTACTGAGTCCTCCAAGGATTCCTTCTCCTTTACCGTGACTGACGGGACGCACACCGACTTCTACGTTTTCCCAGACACCGTGTTCGCGACACGGCGCCCCCAGATGATGAAGATCACAGTCCTGTCTGTGGATAACGGGGTGCCCCAGATCGTGGTGAACAAAGGGGGGCCCACCCTGAGAGTGTTAGAGACAGGTCACCTGGGGTTCCTCATCACCTCTAAGACTCTTATGGCAGAAGACAGGGATAGTCTTCAGCTGTCTGTCACCTTTAAGATCACTGTGGGACCAGAGCATGGATACCTCATCAACCTGGGTACAGGCAACGCTACCGTCACCACATTCACTCAAGGTAAGACGACCGTTACTTTAAATAGAAAGTTATAATCTACTATACTTTAGTCTTTTACAATACAACTTTATTGTCCAATGTTTTTTATTTTTATTCTTCATAAGTGATTGAGCAATTCTCACTTAGAGCTGTAGCGCTGTTGCTCTTATAATGGCTTAAGAGCTTACTATAACACCTACCTGTATAATGGTACTATGTAACTAGTATGGCCATTGGCCGCAACTGCACAGAGGTGTACAGAAATCAAGTATTGTGAAAATGCTTAATTTGACAGAGAAATCTTTTGTCTTTCTAGAGAGAGTCCATGAATGGAGTTCCACAAGTTCCTCAGGCAGACAGATAGATAGGGTTTCACCGGGCAGTGGTTTCTCCTACCCCAGACCTCATCTAGCAAACCTCTGCAGAGTATTAGAGCTCTTGAGTAAATACCAGCATATTTTACCTTACGTGAAGGCAAGGGGCCACAGACATGAAGAATAGCGAGTGAGAACATTAATACCCTGTCTGAGAGAGAGAGAGGCAGAGAGAGAGAGCGAGAGAGGTAGGGAGAGAGATACAGTAGAGAGAGAGTGGGGGAGAGGGAGAGAGAGAGGTAGGGAGAGAGATAGAGAGAGAGGGTGTGAGAGAGAGATGTGTTAGCTTCACTCACAGTGAATGCAGGCCAATGTTTGTTTAAGCCACAGAAATAGCTACAGTATAGAACAACTTCATACATACAGCCCAGTTTACAGTACAAATGAAAAGGTGCAAACAGTAACACAGTCAGTAAGGAATGTATGAACAAGGCCCCAATCGAACTCAAATGGCAGCATCCCAAATGGCACCTTATTCCCTATATAGTGCACTTCTATGGGCTCTGGTAAAAAGTAGTGCACTATACAGTATAGGAAAAAGGGTGCCATTTGGGTGGGATGCAGCTCCATTCTCTCCTTTATTTAATGACCCCCCTTCATCCCCATTCTCCTCTCCTTCTGCAGACCTGTTAAATATTTCAGGCAGATCAATCGCTATTAAACAGACAGTAAATAACGCTAGCTAATCCAGCATAGCCGGCGGCAGTGTCCCAAAACTGGCTTTATGTGCCGGCCGCTTTGAAGGGAAATGTTTTGACATCAAATATTGAAGATAGCAGGGGCAGTAATACACCTCACACCCTCCTCCCTGATATCAGTCTCCCAGCCTATAAAGAAGCCACTCCAGAACCAACCCTCCTCCTAGATAGTATCAGTCTTAAGAACCCAATCCAGCATAGCGTTGTTAGCCGATGCGGCAGACAGACGTGATGTGGTGTAGCTACTGCAGTCTGCCTCTTCTTTATGCTTCCTGTCTTTCAGCAGACTAATAGATAGATAGACACTAAACAGCCTGAGTTAAATCAGCTCTCCTTCCCTGCATCTCA
Source organism: Coregonus clupeaformis (assembly GCF_020615455.1). Classification (NCBI taxonomy): domain Eukaryota; kingdom Metazoa; phylum Chordata; class Actinopteri; order Salmoniformes; family Salmonidae; genus Coregonus; species Coregonus clupeaformis. The sequence continues at coordinate 37,395,009 of NC_059197.1, forward strand.
ATAGCCATTTCTTCTTCTTTTGTTTTCTTCTTCTTTTTTACTGGTGAGGCTTCATCCAAATAAGTTGTCCAACAGTGTATAAATAGGTTGTAGTAGTTCAGTAATATGACATGTGGAAGTAGTTTTAAGCCACATCAGAAAACCTATAATAGAGAACTGTCTAACAACTGTTCATCGCAGATATGCATATCAAATGTTGTAATATTGTATTGTATTATACCCTGCCTACCATATCAGCATTATTCATTTTCTCAGTCTATTTTCTTAGAGTCTATTAGAAAACATGCAAGGCATGGCAATGACATGAACTATACATGTAAGGCCAATATGTTTCAAGATGAGTATAAGAGTAAATTACATCAATATGATTTTCTTTTTCAGCTGAAATTGATGACATGAAGATTTGCTACGTGCTAAGAGATGGTGACAATGCTACGAGTGACATCTTCTATTTCTCCATTGAGGACAATGGTAAGTCATTCTATAAATGTTTTACTGATGGTACTGATGGTTTACATCGAATAATACCACAATTAAAGACTTTAAGTCCGGGAAAACTCCAGGGTTGGTTGGCATACCAGTCGAGGTATACCAAACCTGTTTTGATATATTCAGAGGACCGTTATTAGCATGTTTTAACCACTCCTATGTAAATGGTAGATTATCAGAAATTCAAGAAGAAGGTCTGATTTAATTATTACTGAAACAGGATACAAGTGGGAAATATAAAGATCCAGTCCATAAAAAAAATTGGAGGCCCTTTACACTTCAGTGTTGTGATGCAAAAATTCTAGCAAAATGTATAGCACATAGAATTAAAAAGGTATTGTCGGACATTATTCATTCTAATCAGACAGTATTTTTACATGGATGATACATTGGAGATAATATAAGGTAAGTACTGGAAACAATAGAACACTATGAAAAATCTGGGAAACCAGGCCTGCTATTCATAGCAGACTTTGAAAAGGCATTTGATAAAGTACGACTTGAGTTTATATATAAATGCCTGGAGCATTTCAATTTTTGAGAATCTCTTATAATATGGGTTAAAATCATGTATATTAACCCTAGGTGTAAAATAGTAAATAATGGCTATTTCTCAGAAAGTTTTAAACTGTCAAGAGGACTAAAACAAGGTTGTCCACTATCGGCATATCTATTTATTATGGCCATCTAAATGTTAGCTATTAAAATCAGATCCAACAATAATATCAAGGGATTAGAATTCCAGTGCTTAAAAACAAAGGTGTCATTGTACGCTGATGATTCATGTTTTCTTTTAAATCCACAACTTGAATCCCTCCACAGCTTCATAGAGGATCTAGATACATTTTCTAACCTCTCTGGATTACAACCAAATTATGACAAATGTATTATATTACGTATTGGATCATAAAAAAATTAAAATTTTACATTACCATGTAGTTTACCAATAAAATGGTCTGATGGTGATGTGGATATACTCGGAATACATATCCCAAATGAAATAAATGATCTCACTCCAATACATTTCAATAGAAAGTTAGCAAAAATAGATAAGATCTTGCTACCATGGAAAGGTAATTTTTTTAAATATTTTTATTTTATTTTTTATTTTTTGTCATTTAGCAGACGCTCTTATCCAGAGCGACTTACAGGAGCAATTAGGGTTAAGTGCCTTGCTCAAGGGCACATCGACAGATTTTTCACCTAGTCAGCTCGGGGATTAGAACCAGCAACCTTTCGGTTACTGGCACAACGCTCTTAACCACTACGCTACCTGCCGCCCTAAATACCTGTCTATTTGTGGAAAAATCACCCTGATTAACTCTTTAGTATTATCCCAGTTTACCTTTTTACTTATAGGCTTGCCTACGCCTAGCGAACAGTTTTTTAAATTATATGAGAAAAAAATATTCCATTTTATTTGGAACGGCAAGCCAGACAAAATTAAACGGGCCTATTTATATAATGAATATGAATTCGGAGGACAGAAATGATTAAATATTAAAGCATTAGACCTATCACTAAAAGCTTCAGTCATACAAAAGTTATACTTAAATCCGAACTGGTTCTCTAGCAAATTAGTAAGATTGTCTCACCCCATGTTCAAGAATGGCCTTTTCCTCTTTATTCAGATTACAACCTCTCACTTTCAATTATTTGAAATGGAAATAATCTCCCAAATATCACTATTTCTAAAACAAGCCATAGAAAGTTGGTTGCAATTTCAATTTAATCCTCCAGAAACGACAGAACAAATAATGCAACAAATATTGTGGTTAAACTCAAATATACTAATTGATAAAAAAAAAACATTATTTTTTGAATAAAATAAAAAAAAGTATAATCTTCGTAAATGATATTATAGGTAGGACTGGTGGAGTTATGACGCACATGCAGCTAACAAAAACATATGGAAATGTCTGCTGTACCCGAAATTACAACCAAATAATTGCAGCATTACTGCAAAAATGGAAGAGGAAAGTGGTAGGGGGAAAAAGTAAGGAACTTGTCTGTCAGCCTTGCATTAAAGAATATAACTGGTAAAGAAAATTGTGATAAATAAAAAAGTATATCAGTTTCATTTACGAACCAAAGGATTGACAGCCGTCCCATATAGATTGCAAAATAGTTGGGAAGAGATTTTTGACGTACCGATTCTATGACATAGTGTTTATGAACTGATACGCAAAATGACGCCGGATTCAAAACTTAGAATTTTTCAATTAAATTACTATACAAAATTCTTGCTACCAATATAATGTTATTTATATGGGGGATACAATCTTCCCAACTCTGCAGATTTTGCTGCGAAGAGACAGAATCATTAGATAATTTGTTTTGGTACTGTCCATTTGTAGCTTGTTTTTGGTCACAGGTCCAGGAATGGCTGAAGGATTGCAATATTTACCTGGAGCTAACCCTGCAGATAGCACTTCTGGGTGATCTGAAAAGTCATAGTCAATCGATCAATAATATAATAATACTTTTAGCAAAAATGTTTATTTTAAATTTACAATCTGTAGAAACAATGAGAATAGAAGGCTTCAGAACTTTTGTGAAACATCACAGTACAGTTGAAAAATATATGGCAAATAGAAATCCAATATGGATGGTGTTAAGAGATAGATGGGAGGTGTTGAATGGAGCTGAAGGATGGGACTAATAACTACTAACAACAACTAATAACAACAAGATAACTAATGTAAAGCATACTGTGTCCATAATAAGTATATATTGGTTATAGGTTAAGAGCTTTTGTGAAAGAGCACAGTTAGAAAGATATGGCATATAGAAGCAAACCGGATGGACATCATGAAAATGATCGGAGAGTTTGAGGGCAGAGGAAGTTCAGGAGTAAAAACAAACAAAATAGAATTATTGTAAAATTGACTGTGTCCATAAAATGTATATAGTATGTATAACCTGGAAGTAGAGGCCTAAGTGTTGTTGTTCACGAGTTTACTCCTGTCACGTTCGTTGAAGGACGGGTCAGATCAAGGCGCAGCGTGAAATGCGTACATGTTTATTACACTGATAAACACACAACAAACCAAACGAAACGTGAAGTCCTAAGGCTGAACAAGCCTATACACGGAACAAGATCCCACAACTAATGCATGCCAACAGGCTGCCTAAGTATGATCCCCAATCAGAGACAACGAGCGACAGCTGTCTCTGATTGGGAATCACACCCGGCCAAACACAGAACTACAACACCTAGACTGAAACATAGAAAACACAACATAGAACACCACACCCTGACTCAACATATAAGAGTCCCCTGAGTCAGGGCGTGACACTCCAATTAGGGAAGGGGTCGTGGGGTTGGAAAGTAATAAAGAGAAATATATTTTTTTTAAGGATATTTATAAATATGTATATGTACTTATATGTATGTATGTGTATATGTATGTGTATGTATATATATATATATATATATATATATGTGTGTGTGTATATATATATAAATATAAATATATATGTATATATATATATTTGCTAGGAAAAAAAAACATATGGGGGATTGGAAGTGATGCAGACAATTACATTGATGGAAGTTACAATCTATCTGCAATATTAAAGCTGATCTACCCCCCAAAATACAAATAATAATAATAATAATAATACCACATCTAACTATTTTAGTAGTTGAGAGGCTTTTTGTGAGCCAACATTGTGGATGCAGGCTTTTCCAGCTGTAGCCTAACCTATTCAGTGAAGGAGAAAATCTAAGCTGCAGTGGATGAGTGCATTGGTGTGAATGGGGCTTTAAATATATCATAGTGATATAGAACCGTAGCAGCAGGTAATCCCTTTAAACAACAGCAGCGGTATACAAAACAACGTTGAAGTCCCCCCCCTTGAAGTTCTGTGAGGCCAGAGAGAGGACTCTGTTGGAAATCTGTTTAAAACGTGACATCAAACCTTTCTTTAAGGCAGGAACTGTTCTTTGAGACAGGAAGGAATTTTCAGTTGCTCCAGCAGCTTGTTGGGACATGATTTTATCACGTTTAGCATGTAGGCCTACAGTACTGTGAGGTTTCTCTAAGGGGGATGTGGAAGCAGGCTGGAATTGTATACGTACTGTATGTTGGATCATTTATGTAGCACAAGTCCAATTCAGAGGTCCCCTGTTGAACATCTCTCAGCAATGTAATAAAAGTAACATTCATTGATTCACAGAGGAAACTAGGGTTGCGTCTCAAATGGCACCCTATTCCCTATGCAGTGCACTACTTTTGAACAGGCTATTGAATAGGGGTGCCATTTGGTACGCAACCTAGTTGACTGTCTTCAGGGCAAATACTATAAGTCATGTTTGTGGTCCTCTGTAGCTCAATTGGTAGAGCATGGCGCTTGTAACGCCAGGGTAGTGGGTTTGATCCCCGGGACCACCCATACGTAAAAATGTATGCACACATGACTGTATGTCGCTTTGGATAAAAGCGTCTGCTAAATGGCATATTATATGTTTTGGACACATCATAGTATTGAAGTGTGGGAAGAGTTGCTGAAAACAGACTAACAGCTAAACAGCTGGGAGTGGACGGAATTAGAATTTCAATCATTCTTCTTCTTGTGTTCTGTGTTCCAACCAGTCATTCCCTGACCTAGCCAGTCAGCCAGTCAGCCAGCCAGTCAGTCAGCCAGCCAATCACTCACTCAATCATTCAGCCAGCCAGCCAGCCAGTCAGTCAATCAGCCAGCCCAGCCAGTCTAGTTGCATGTCTGTTTGCCTGCCTGTCCGCATGTCTGTCTGTCTGTCTTCTAGACAAATAGATGCTCTGTGAAGTCTGCATTACACCATCCTACTACACCAGCCTACCCAGGCCTCCAGTCCTCCCAGGGCCTCCAACAGACACCCCAACATGATTGGCCCATTCAGTTTCTCCATGTATGGAATGGGCCACTTGAATTAGCAGAAAAATACTCTCACTTTGAGCACTGCCTGCGATGAGAGGCAGTGCCTGCGATGAGAGGCAGTGTCTGCATCCCAAATGGCACCCTACTCCATACATAGTGCACTACTTTTGATTAAAGCACTATGGGCCCTGGTGAAAAGTAGTGCACTATATAGAGACTAGGGTGCCATTCAGGATGCAGTTGCAGTGTGAGGCGGTGTGAATGGGGGTGGATGCGGCTGGGGCTTCGGGATTCATTTAAGTACAGTGTGTCCTTTCTTCTGCTCTTCTGCTCTTCCACGGCCGTGACGGTCTGACGGAATACAAAGGGGTCCTCAGACAAGGGCGTCTTTTCCCACAGGCACCTCTCTGACCCCCAACCCCACCCACCCACCCTTTCCCTTGACCTGGGAGTAATCTGGGGGTTCAGTGAGGTAATACACAGGTTATTACAGCAATCTGCTACTCTATGTGTGGCTGAATGAGGAGCTAATGGGGGTGTTAACTGGTGTCAGCCATTCAATCTTCTCTATGATAAAACTTGCAATACTTTTGAGGCTTTATCATAGAGAAGATTGAATGGGTTTTTATCATGCTGGTGATTCAGTCCTTCCCGTCGCTCTGGAATCAAGTTCAGTCAATACCTGTATTATCCACTCAGTTGGATCTGCCTCTCTCTTTATCTTCTGTATCTCTCACGCCTTTCCCTCTCGCTCTGTCTCTGTCTCCGTCTCTCTATCCTCTCCTCTCTTCCTTCCTCCCTCACTATCTCTCCCTCAATCTCTCTCGCTCTCGCTCTCTCGTTCTCTCTCTCTTGTACTCTATCTCACTCTCTCTATCTCCTCTTATAAACCATGAAGGTGCTTCTCTATTCCCACAAGAGGAGTTTCTCTGTCGGCTCTCTGTCTTTCAGACTCATTCATTAGCTGAGCTTGTTTCATCAGTCATTTAGTAGTCAGACAGGCACTTCACAAGGAGTAGGTGAATGTCAAATGCAATCAATAATTGTTATCTTGCTGCTTATCTTTCATGAGTTGTTTTAGTAATGATCTGAGCAGTGCTGGAGGTTGCCTCCCCTGTATGTATGTGTGTATGTGTGTGTGTTTGTGTGTGTGTGTGTTTGTGTGTGTGTATGTTACGGCTTTCACAGCCAACATAAACCTCTACATAAAGCATGCAGCAGCCGCAGCCCACTCACTCACAGCACTCATTACAAGACATTAGTGCTCTCATTTGCTCCCCGCTGTGGTAGAATGTTTATGAAATTCCAAGCTTTCCATAATGCTGTATTACAAGACTGATGTTAGTTCTTATCTATGTTGGCATGAAGCCACAGGGCTATTCATCGTGTCGAAGTTGAAATCTTCAGTTCCATAAATTAATGCATTAACTTGATAAACGACGCCACTTTACACTGGGAGTTGACTACATATTTTACCTGGCAGAGATGAGCTGACTACTGATGAGTTGTGTGCTATAGAATGTACTGGGAGTTCCTGTCAGATGCATGCTCAGGTATGCTGCCACAAATGTCTGCCCTGCTAGAGCTGCCTCGGTCAGCTGTAAGTGCTGTTATTATGAAGTGGAAACGTCTAGGAGCAACAATGGCTCAGCCGAGAAGTGGTAGGCCACACAAGCTCACAGAACAGGACCACCGAGTGCTGAAACGCGTAGCGCGTAAAAATCGTCTGTCCTCGGTTGCAACACTCACTACCGAGTTCCAAACTGCCTCTAGAAGCAACGTCAGCACAATAACTGTTCGTCGGGAGCTTAATGAAATGGGTTTCCATGGTCGAGCAGCCGCACACAAGCCTGAGATCACCATGCGCAATGCCAAGCGTCGGCGGGAGTGGTGTAAAGCTCGCCGCCATTGGACTCTGGAGCAGTGGAAACGCATTCTCTGGAGTGATGAATCACGCTTCACCATCTGGCAGTCTAACGGACCAATTTGGGTTTGGCGAATGCCAGGAGAACGCTACCTTCCCCAATGCATAGTGCCAACTGTAAAGTTTGGTGGAGGAGGAATAATGGTCTGTTTTTCATGGTTCTGGTTAGGCCCATTAGTTCCAGTGAAGGGAAATCTTAGTGCTACAGCATACAATGACATTCTAGACGATTTTGTGCTTCCAACATTGTGGCAACAGTTTGGGGAAGGCACTTTCCTGTTTCAGCATGACAATGCCCCTGTGCACAAAGTAAGGTCCATACAGAAATGGTTTGCTGAGATCAGTGTGGAAGAACTTGACTGGCCTGCACAGAGCCCTGACTTCAACCCCATCGAGCACCTTTGGGATTAATTGGAACGCCGACTGCGAGCCAGGCCTAATCGCCCAACATCAGTGCCCGACCTCACTAATGCTCTTGTGGCTGAATGGAAGTCCCCGCAGCAATGTTCAAACATCTAGTGGAAAGCCTTCCCAGAACAGTGGAGGCTGTTATAGCAGCAAAGGGGGGACCAACTCCATATGAATGCCCATGATTTTGGAATGAGATGTTCGACAAGCAGGTGTCCACATACTTTTGGTAATGTAGTGTATATATGTTTGTTTGTCTGTGTGTCTGTGTGTCTGTGTTTATCCAGGCAAGGTTGTAGCTGCTAATAACCTTTGTCCTGGTTAGATTTGGGTCGCTGCCAGATGCCGTCCCTGCTGAGTGATTGATGTCATTCCGAAAGGGGATGAACACTGGCCAACCTGCAGGGGAGATTTTGGGGGATTGGGGCTGTAGATAACCTAAATATGTGTGGTTGTTTTACCTAACTTAGTTGAAAGCACTGACTGTAAGTCACTGCTAAATGCCCAAAAGTAGATGTAAAATATCACCATGCTGAAATGCATTATAAGGTTGTAATAACCTTGATCTTGACATAAAGATAATAAAATATCATCACTATTACCTCTTTTACTTCTATTACCTTGATAAACTTCTGCGTGTGTGTGTGTGCATGTGTATGTACAGTGGGGGAAAAAAAAGTATTTAGTCAGCCACCAATTGTGCAAGTTCTCCCACTTAAAAAGATGAGAGAGGCCTGTAATTTTCATCATAGATACACGTCAACTATGACAGACAAAATGAGAGAAAACAATTCCAGAAAATCACATTGTAGGATTTTTAATGAATTTATTTGCAAATTATGGTGGAAAATAAGTATTTGGTCAATAACAAAAGTTTCTCAATACTTTGTTATATACCCTTTGTTGGCAATGACACAGGTCAAACGTTTTCTGTAAGTCTTCACAAGGTTTTCACACACTGTTGCTGGTATTTTGGCCCATTCCTCCATGCAGATCTCCTCTAGAGCAGTGATGTTTTGGGGCTGTCGCTGGGCAACACAGACTTTCAACTCCCTCCAAAGATTTTCTATGGGGTTGAGATCTGGAGACTGGCTAAGCCACTCCAGGACCTTGAAATGCTTCTTACGAAGCCACTCCTTCGTTGCCCGGGCGGTGTGTTTGGGATCATTGTCATGCTGAAAGACCCAGCCACGTTTCATCTTCAATGCCCTTGCTGATGGAAGGAGGTTTTCACTCAAAATCTCACGATACATGGCCCCATTCATTCTTTCCTTTACACGGATCAGTCGTCCTGGTCCCTTTGCAGAAAAACAGCCCCAAAGCATGATGTTTCCACCCCCATGCTTCACAGTAGGTATGGTGTTATTTGGATGCAACTCGGCATTCTTTGTCCTCCAAACACGACGAGTTGAGTTTTTACCAAAAAGTTCTATTTTGGTTTCATCTGACCATATGACATTCTCCCAATCCTCTTCTGGATCATCCAAATGCACTCTAGCAAAATTCAGACGGGCCTGGACATGTACTGGCTTAAGCAGGGGGGACACGTCTGGCACTGCAGGATTTGAGTCCCCTGGCGGCGTAGTGTGTTACTGATGGTAGGCTTTGTTACTTTGGTCCCAGCTCTCTGCAGGTCATTCACTAGGTCCCCCCGTGTGGTTCTGGGATTTTTGCTCACCGTTCTTGTGATCATTTTGACCCCACGGGGTGAGATCTTGCGTGGAGCCCCAGATCGAGGGAGATTATCAGTGGTCTTGTATGTCTTCCATTTCCTAATAATTGCTCCCACAGTTGATTTCTTCAAACCAAGCTGCTTACCTATTGCAGATTCAGTCTTCCCAGCCTGGTGCAGGTCTACAATTTTGTTTCTAGTGTCCTTTCACAGCTCTTTGGTCTTGGCCATAGTGGAGTTTGGAGTGTGACTGTTTGAGGTTGTGTACAGGTGTCTTTTATACTGATAACAAGTTCAAACAGGTGCCATTAATACAGGTAACGAGTGGAGGACAGAGGAGCCTCTTAAAGAAGAAGTTACAGGTCTGTGAGAGCCAGAATTCTTGCTTGTTTGTAGGTGACCAAATACTTATTTTCCACCATAATTTGCAAATAAATTCATTAAAAATCCTACAATGTGATTTTCTGGATTTTTTTTCCTCAATTTGTCTGTCATAGTTGACGTGTACCTATGATGAAAATTACAGGCCTCTCTCATCTTTTTAAGTGGGACAACTTGCACAATTGGTGGCTGACTAAATACTTTTTTTCCCCACTGTATCTGTGTGTGTCAGAGAGACTGTGTGTGGATAATCTATTGGTGTTCTTAACCCCATTGACAAGAACAAACCTCAGAGGTTTACAAACACATCCTTCACCTAATTGCTGTGCTTGACATATAATTGGAACATATTGAAAATAATAGGAGCTTAACCATTCATCGTCTGAACTTTTCATCGGAAACCATTTCCTTTAGTATTATGAAATAAAGGAAGCACAGCCTGTCTTTAGACTTGGTTTTGCGGTGGATGAATCATGCGCTAAAAGAGATGACACAGGTCACAGTCACAGTCACAGAGGTGTGTGTGTGTCTTGCTATTTGTCAGGCTTGTCAAGGTTTTGAATGAAAAATCACTGAGAGTTGAAGTTACACACATTCATTTGTGGCTTCATGTTTTTTTCTGTTTGGAGACACTTCACAGCTGTTTTCCTCTCCTCTAAAGGAAATGCATTTGCGCACACACACACACACACACACACACACACACACACACACACACACACACACACACACACACACACACACACACACACACACACACACACAGTCTTGTACAGCTAACCTTGTGGGGACACACAATTCAGTCCCATTCAAAATCCTATTTTCCCTAACCCCTAACCCTAACCCTAACCCGTACTCTTACCCTTACCCTAACCCTAACCTTAACCTTAACCTTAACCCTAACCCTAACCCTAACCCTAACCTTAACCAAAATACCTAACCTTAAACCTAACACTAATCCTAACCCTAGCTCCTAACCCTAACACTTAACGTAATTCTAACCCTAATACGAATTCTAACCTTAACCCTAAACCCCCTAGAAATAGCATTTGACCTTGTGGGGACCAACATAATGTCCACAGTTGGTCAAAGTTTTGTTTGTTTACTATTCTTATGGGGACTTCTGGTCCCCACAAGAATAGTTAAACACGTCCACACACAAACACACACATACACACAGAAACGACGCCCTTCAATAGGAAACTGCTTTAATTACTTAGAAAGTGTCAGAACTGTTTTTAGACCAGGGCATGACGGGGGTAGAGAGGAGGAGGGGAGAGGGGGATGAGCACCTGTCATGTTTAAGCCGGTTAATTGTAGTGTTTTGGAGCTCCTTCACCTCTTCATCTGTCGGGGCATTCAGGTGGGCTTACCTGAGCACACAGACACACAGGCCCTGGCAGCATCTCTCATTCCCAGACAGGAGGGTGTTTGTGGAACTGAGCTGAACTGAACTGGCTCCCTGTTTGTCCCAGTCTGTCCCAGACACACACCCTGCCCTGACTTTTGTTTTTCATTCCAGGGCTTTCTTTCTTACTTTCTTTCTATCTCTATCTCTCTTTCTCTCCCATTTTCCCTCTCTTCAGAGCATACACTCCCTCCCTCCCTCCTACTGCTCCAGGGCTCAGCTGACAGGTCTTTGAGATTTTTCACTCACTTCATAACCAGTACCTGCCTTAAAAAGTCACAGTCAACAGTATGCTCATCATATCCCAGTTGTAGCTAAAAGTCTTCAAGGTGAGCTATGAGAATGCAAGTGTTACAGTGGGTTTGCTTAAACCGTATCTAAGGATTTTGAGTTGTCTAATAGAGTAGGGCTGCTGGGTAGAGCAGTACATTCCAGACAGGACCATTGATCTGTACACTCAGGTACGCATGCACACAGTACCTGAGAAAAATAGGAATATGTCTCTCGCCTATCCAGTTACCATCGCATGACTGTCTGCAGCACCAAGCGCCAGAACCAGCAGGCCAGTTCTAGGTGTTCCTTAGTTCTGTCTCGTGAAACTGGATCAGTTCAGGTCACCACCGTAAACACCTTGATGTTCCTCCCCAGGTTCTCAGAACCATCCAGGAGCTGATGTCTGTAGCAACGTCTGCCAAAACCTTGTTTACGTCCCAAATGGCACCCTATTCCCTACATAGTGCACTACTTTTGACCAGGGTGCCATTTGGGAGGCTGTCATTGGTACTGTATGATCAATATTAATCACTGTTGACTCTGAAGACATATATGGACCGTCTCTGTCGCTCTCTGTCTGTCTTTGGCTGTGTAATCTCAGGGAATTTTGGCTGTAGCTGGTTGCGTGCTGTGGTTACAGGGAACAAGCACTCACACGCCAGCAGGAGGTCAGGGAGTGTGTGTGGGATGGGGGAATAATAGGAATGTGTGTTTTTCATCCCATAATTAATTGAACCACCACACACACAGACACACACACACATACACACACATACACACACTCACACCAATGGAGCGTGTATGCGTCCTTAGGAAATAAGACTTCTATAAGCATTACTTTTGGGCTCACAGTTACACAGGAAGGATCGTTCTACATGTTTTACGAGGTTCCAGACAGGATTCTGTTTTAAGATGTCAGCATCTCCTCACACCCCACCTGTGCTGCTGTCTATCTGTCTGTCTGTCCCTCTTTAACCATTTGGTTAGTGATCCTGTGTTGTGGAACAGTGTGTGTTGATTACAGACTGATGCTCACAGTAACAGCTGCTCTGCTCCTGAACCAGTGGCTCCATTACATGCAGTTTACCCTGCCTTTATATCCCTGCAGGAACATGATTCTCAGTTCCTCCACTTCCTCTCCTCTTCTCTCACTATCAAAGTCACAGATTAAGACGCAGATGAATAAATATCTTGTTAGATAAAAGCCTGTTTGTGGTAAAGTCAGTCAAAACCACCAGGAACCAACATGCTTCATAATGTGTAGGTATGTCTGTCTACTCTACGATACAGCCCCATGCTGAGTTAATGTCACGAGTTGCTAAGCCAGAACCCAGAAGCAGACCAGGACAAGGTAAGTAGAAACGAAGGTGAGTGTTTATTACAAATTCAAGAGTGATGTGGAATAATCCAGGGAACAGAGCGGGCGGCGTTGATTAGTTGTTGGGGGTGCAGTGGTTGATCCCATCCTGGGTCGGCAGCCGCCGACCACCAGGCAGAGGTTGGATGAAGGTTCCGGACGGGTGACTGCAGATGGAACAAAAACGGGGTAAGTAAGCAACCAACCAACAAGGTGCAAAAACAACAAAACTAACGCTAGGCTCTAAAACTGATACTCTGGTAAACCTACTGTTCATGGCTAACGATCCGGCAGGGACTGGATGTTAGGCCAGAGCCTAAGAAGGGTGATGATCAGGACCAGGTGTGCAGATTGCTGATGGGATGCAGGTGCGGAAATCAAGAGAGCTCCCCGGAGCGTTCCCGAACCCTCGGGAAACTGGAGATCACGAACAGAAAAACTAGTCACCAGACAGGACCCGACTCAGACTGCCGGGATCGTTACAGTACCCCCCTCCGGCCAGACGCCACCGGGCGGACTCCCCGGAGCGCCAGGATGGAGGCGGTAGAAGTCACTGATGAGGTCAGCATCTAGGACCTGTCGCCGCGGAATCCAACTCCTCTCTTCAGGACCATACCCTCCCAGTCCACGAGATACTGGAAACCCCCGGCCCCGCCGTCTGGAATCCATGATGCGACGCACCGTGTAGGCAGGACCACCTCCGATCATCCGAGGAGGAGGAGGAGGAGGCGGAGGAGGCAACAGAGGACTGAGGAAGACAGGCTTGAGGCAGGAGACATGAAAGGTGGGATGGACTCTGAGCGTCCTCGGTAGTTTGAGTCGAACTGCCACTGGATTGATCACCTTCTCCACCACAAACGGACCAATGAACTTCGGTAACAACTTCCTAGACTCAGTCCGTAACGGAAGATCCCGTGTGGCCAACCAAACCCTATCTCCGATGGTATAGGTGGGAGGCGGGGATCCGGCGACGATTCGCCTGGAGCTGATACCGGTCCGAAACTCTAAGGAGTGCCTTTCTGGCCCGATGCCAGGTCCGGTGGCAACGACGAATATGGGCCTGAACAGAAGGCACTGAGAGCTCCCTCTCCTGAGAAGGGAACAGGGGAGGTTGGTAGCCATACAGGCACTGGAAGGGAGACATCCCAGTGGCAGATGTAGGGAGAGTATTGTGGGCATACTCAACCCAAGGCAACTGAGAGACCCAGGAGGTGGGGTTGGAAGAGACCAGACAGCGTAGCGTGGATTCCATCTTCTGGTTGGCTCTCTCCGCCTGACCATTGGATTGGGGGTGAAAACCAGATGTGAGACTGACTGTAGCTCCAATGGCCAAACAGAAGGACTTCCAGACAGCAGAGGTAAACTGAGGGCCACGGTCGGAAACGATATCACTGGGCAACCCGTGGACCCTGAAAACCTCCCTAACCAGGATCTCGGACGTCTCCGAGGCAGAGGGAAGCTTGGCAATTGGCACAAAGTGGGCGAACTTGCTGAATCTGTCCACGATAGTCAGAACGACCGTGTTCCCCTCAGAAGCGGGCAACCCAGTGACGAAGTCCAGGGCCAGATGCGACCATGGTCGCCGGGGAATAGGAAGGGGGTGAAGTAGTCCAGAGCTGGGCCGATTGGTACTCTTATTCTGTGCACACACTGGACAGGCAGCAACAAAACCCCGAGTATCCTCGGCCATGGCAGGCCACCAAAAACGTCTGCGAAGAAACGCCATTGTCCGAGCCACGCCAGGGTGACAAGCCATCTTGCTGGCGTGGGACCATTTGAGGACAGCAGGACGAACCGACTCAGGCACAAACAACCGACCGGGTGGACCGTTACCGGGACCGGGCTGAGTCCGAAGGGCCGCCAGCACCTCCTCCTCAATCTTCCACATAACTGCTCCCACGACGCAGTTCCGGGGGAGAATTGTCTCGGTCTTGGACCCACTCTCCTCCGTCTTGGAGAACATCCGGGACAAGGCGTCCGCCTTGCCGTTCTTAGATCCAGGTCGGAACGTCAGGGAAAACTTGAATCGTCCGAAAACAACGCCCACCTGGCCTGACGGGAGTTGAGACGTTTAGCCGATTGCACGTAAGCAAGATTCTTGTGGTCAGTCCAGACAATAAACGGTTGCTCCGCCCCCTCCAACCAGTGGCGCCACTCCTCCAAGGCAAGTTTCACCGCGAGAAGCTCCCGGTTACCCACATCGTAATTCCTCTCCGCAGGCGAAAGGCGACGAGAGTAGTAGGCGCAGGGATGGAGTTTACTGTCCGTGGAGCATCGCTGCGACAGGATGGCGCCAACTCCCACATCAGACGCGTCCACTTCAACGACGAACTGACGGGCCGTGTCCGGTTGAGAGAGAATCGGAGCGTTGGTGAATCGCCTCTTCAAATCCAGAAACGCTCGATCCGCCTCCGGATTCCACTTGAAGGTCCTGATACTGGAAGTCAAGGCAGTTAACGGAGCGGCCACACGGCTGTAATCCCGGATGAATCTGCGGTAGAAATTCGCAAACCCCAAAAATCTCTGGAGCTGCAATCTCGTACCGGGCTGGGCCCATTCCAGAACCGCTCTAACCTTCTCCTGGTCCATCCTAATCTCTCCCCTGGAGATGATGTACCCGAGAAAGGATGTCGTGTGGGCGTGAAACTCGCACTTCTCGGCCTTCACGAACAGGCGATTCTCCAACAATCGCTGCAGAACCTGCCGGACATGCTGGACGTGGTCGGAAGGTTCCTTCGAGAAGATCAGAATGTCATCCAGGTAAACAAACACAAAGAGACCGATCATATCTCTCAGGACGTCGTTCACCATACTCTGGAATACCGCTGGAGCATTGGTCAGTCCAAACGGCATCACCTGATACTCGAAGTGACCCATCGGTGTATTGAAACCCGTCAACCACTCGTCCCCCTCTCTGATCCGGGACCATGTGATACGCATTGCGTAGGTCTAGCTTGGTGAACACCGTAGCACCCTGTAAGGAGTCGAAGGCAGAACTCATCAAGGGCAGGGGATACTTGTTCTTGACCGTGATGTCATTCAACCCCCGATAATCAATACACGGTCGAAGAGAGCCATCCTTCTTACCCACAAAGAAGAATCCTGCCCCCCAGGGGTGATGACGAGGGACGAACGAGACCAGCAGCTAGGGACTCCTTGATGTAGGTCTCCAAAGCCTCACGTTCAGGTCGGGAGATACTGTATAACCTTCCCTTGGGGTAGACAGCTCCAGGGAACAGGTTGATGGCACAATCATATGGTCGGTGGGGAGGGAGTGACAGAGCCTTCTGCTTACTGAAAACTTCCCCAAATCGTGATATGTCTCGGGAACCAGGGACAAATCTGGGGGTTTAGCCTCAATCACCTGACTGGGAACCGAATGGGGGCAGGCAGTCTTGAGACAGTTAGCATGACAATCAAGGCTCCAACTCGTTACCTTGCCCGTCACCCAATCGAACGTGGGATTGTGTTCCTTCAGCCAGGGGTATCCAAGGACCAGAGGAACATGGGAAGACGGCAGAATGAAGAATGAAATCCTCTCAGAATGATTCCCCGACAACCGCATCTTAACCGGTTCAGTCCTCATCGTGATACGTGCCAGACTACTGCCGTTCAGAGTGGTCGCTTCAATGGCTTCCGGCAATTGCTCCTTGGAAAGCCCCAGCTGTTCCACCAACTCGGCATCAAGAAAGCTTCCATCGGCACCTGAATCGATAAAAGCGTTAATCGCTAAGCTCTGATTCCTGTTCACAAGGGTAGCCGGGAAACGGGGTCTGACAGAGGTACTGAGAGGTTGAAACTGGCTCGCTAAAAGTCCTCCCAACTTTAGCGAGCCGGGCAGTTTGACGACCGCCGGGAACAAGTGGAGATGTAATGTCCCGAGCTACCACAGTAGAGGCAGCAGTTGGTCTTACGTCTATGTTGACGCTCCTCCTGGGTTAACCCGTGCCGCCCCACTTGCATGGGTTCAGAATCGGGGGAGAGGACCTCTCCACTAATCCTTTGTGGTGGAGAATGATCGACGTGTTCTGGTCCACCACCCGACCCGACTGGGAACTGAGAAGCTGATCGATTGGACGGACCCCATTGCTTCTCCCTCCTTCGCTCTCGGACTCGATTATCCACCCGAATAGACAAGGCTACCAAGCTGTCCAGGTCACTAGGCTCCGGATAGGAGATCAACTCATCCTTGAGCTGCTCCGACAGACCCTGGTAAAAGGCCGCTTGCAGAGACTCCTCGTTCCACCCACTCTCCACAGCCAACGTCTTGAACTCGATCACGAAGTCGGCCACGCTGCGAGTTCCTTGGTGAAGCGAAAACAGGCGCCTAGCTGCGTCCCTCCCTCGGACGGAATGGTCGAAGAGCTTCCTCATCTCGGCCGTGAACCCCTGGTATGAAGCCATGCAGGGGTCTTGTCGTTCCCAAACGGCTGAAGCCCACTCCAGCGCTCGACCACGCAGCAACGTAATCACAAAGGCTATCCTAGCCTTGTCTGTGGCATAAGAGTAGGGCTGTAGATCGAACACTAATCCACACTGCATAAGGAAGGAACGGCATCTTCCCAGCTCCCCCTCATATCTATCCGGCGTCGGAACCTTGGGCTCACGGAAGGACACAGCTCCAGAAGCGGCAGGCGAGATGGGTGAAACCGGTAGTGGATCCTCCACCGGAAACTTGCGTTGGTTCTGGACCTCCGTCAGACCCGGTAGAAAGGTTCCGCACTGACAACGCGATCTCCTGTAGTACCGTGCTATGATGGCCCAACATCTTCTCCTGATGGGTAATGGCATGGCGAACAGAGTCCAGGTCCGCTGGGTTCATTACTGGCCGGATCGTTCTGTCACGAGTTGCTAAGCCAGAACCCAGAAGCAGACCAGGACAAGGTAAGTAGAAACGAAGGTGAGTGTTTATTACAAATTCAAGAGTGATGTGGAATAATCCAGGGAACAGAGCGGGCGGCGTTGATTAGTTGTTGGGGGTGCAGTGGTTGATCCCATCCTGGGTCGGCAGCCGCCGACCACCAGGCAGAGGTTGGATGAAGGTTCCGGACGGGTGACTGCAGATGGAACAAAACGGGGGGTAAGTAAGCAACCAACCAACAAGGTGCAAAAACAACAAAACTAACGCTAGGCTCTAAAACTGATACTCTGGTAAACCTACTGTTCATGGCTAACGATCCGGCAGGGACTGGATGTTAGGCCAGAGCCTAAGAAGGGTGATGATCAGGACCAGGTGTGCAGATTGCTGATGGGATGCAGGTGCGGAAATCAAGAGAGCTCCCGGAGCGTTCCCGAACCCTCGGGAAACTGGAGATCACGAACAGAAAAACTAGTCACCAGACAGGACCCGACTCAGACTGCCGGGATCGTTACAGTACCCCCCTCCGACGAACGCCACCGGGCGGACTCCCCGGAGCGCCAGGATGGAGGCGGTAGAAGTCACTGATGAGGTCAGCATCTAGGACCTGTCGCCGCGGAATCCAACTCCTCTCTTCAGGACCATACCCCTCCCAGTCCACGAGATACTGGAAACCCCGGCCCCGCCGTCTGGAATCCATGATGCGACGCACCGTGTAGGCAGGACCACCTCCGATCATCCGAGGAGGAGGAGGAGGGGAGGCGGAGGAGGCAACAGAGGACTGAGGAAGACAGGCTTGAGGCAGGAGACATGAAAGGTGGGATGGACTCTGAGCGTCCTCGGTAGTTTGAGTCGAACTGCCACTGGATTGATCACCTTCTCCACCACAAACGGACCAATGAACTTCGGTAACAACTTCCTAGACTCAGTCCGTAACGGAAGATCCCGTGTGGCCAACCAAACCCTATCTCCGATGGTATAGGTGGGAGCGGGGATCCGGCGACGATTCGCCTGGAGCTGATACCGGTCCGAAACTCTAAGGAGTGCCTTTCTGGCCCGATGCCAGGTCCGGTGGCAACGACGAATATGGGCCTGAACAGAAGGCACTGAGAGCTCCCTCTCCTGAGAAGGGAACAGGGGAGGTTGGTAGCCATACAGGCACTGGAAGGGAGACATCCCAGTGGCAGATGTAGGGAGAGTATTGTGGGCATACTCAACCCAAGGCAACTGAGAGACCCAGGAGGTGGGGTTGGAAGAGACCAGACAGCGTAGCGTGGATTCCATCTTCTGGTTGGCTCTCTCCGCCTGACCATTGGATTGGGGGTGAAAACCAGATGTGAGACTGACTGTAGCTCCAATGGCCAAACAGAAGGACTTCCAGACAGCAGAGGTAAACTGAGGGCCACGGTCGGAAACGATATCACTGGGCAACCCGTGGACCCTGAAAACCTCCCTAACCAGGATCTCGGACGTCTCCGAGGCAGAGGGAAGCTTGGCAATTGGCACAAAGTGGGCGAACTTGCTGAATCTGTCCACGATAGTCAGAACGACCGTGTTCCCCTCAGAAGCGGGCAACCCAGTGACGAAGTCCAGGGCCAGATGCGACCATGGTCGCCGGGGAATAGGAAGGGGGTGAAGTAGTCCAGAGCTGGGCCGATTGGTACTCTTATTCTGTGCACACACTGGACAGGCAGCAACAAAACCCCGAGTATCCTCGGCCATGGCAGGCCACCAAAACGTCTGCGAAGAAACGCCATTGTCCGAGCCACGCCAGGGTGACAAGCCATCTTGCTGGCGTGGGACCATTTGAGGACAGCAGGACGAACCGACTCAGGCACAAACAACCGACCGGGTGGACCGTTACCGGGACCGGGCTGAGTCCGAAGGGCCGCCAGCACCTCCTCCTCAATCTTCCACATAACTGCTCCCACGACGCAGTTCCGGGGGAGAATTGTCTCGGTCTTGGACCCACTCTCCTCCGTCTTGGAGAACATCCGGGACAAGGCGTCCGCCTTGCCGTTCTTAGATCCAGGTCGGAACGTCAGGGAAAACTTGAATCGTCCGAAAAACAACGCCCACCTGGCCTGGACGGGAGTTGAGACGTTTAGCCGATTGCACGTAAGCAAGATTCTTGTGGTCAGTCCAGACAATAAACGGTTGCTCCGCCCCCTCCAACCAGTGGCGCCACTCCTCCAAGGCAAGTTTCACCGCGAGAAGCTCCCGGTTACCCACATCGTAATTCCTCTCCGCAGGCGAAAGGCGACGAGAGTAGTAGGCGCAGGGATGGAGTTTACTGTCCGTGGAGCATCGCTGCGACAGGATGGCGCCAACTCCCACATCAGACGCGTCCACTTCAACGACGAACTGACGGGCCGTGTCCGGTTGAGAGAGAATCGGAGCGTTGGTGAATCGCCTCTTCAAATCCAGAAACGCTCGATCCGCCTCCGGATTCCACTTGAAGGTCCTGATACTGGAAGTCAAGGCAGTTAACGGAGCGGCCACACGGCTGTAATCCCGGATGAATCTGCGGTAGAAATTCGCAAACCCCAAAAATCTCTGGAGCTGCAATCTCGTACCGGGCTGGGCCCATTCCAGAACCGCTCTAACCTTCTCCTGGTCCATCCTAATCTCTCCCCTGGAGATGATGTACCCGAGAAAGGATGTCGTGTGGGCGTGAAACTCGCACTTCTCGGCCTTCACGAACAGGCGATTCTCCAACAATCGCTGCAGAACCTGCCGGACATGCTGGACGTGGTCGGAAGGTTCCTTCGAGAAGATCAGAATGTCATCCAGGTAAACAAACACAAAGAGACCGATCATATCTCTCAGGACGTCGTTCACCATACTCTGGAATACCGCTGGAGCATTGGTCAGTCCAAACGGCATCACCTGATACTCGAAGTGACCCATCGGTGTATTGAAACCCGTCAACCACTCGTCCCCCCTCTCTGATCCGGACCATGTGATACGCATTGCGTAGGGTCTAGCTTGGTGAACACCGTAGCACCCTGTAAGGAGTCGAAGGCAGAACTCATCAAGGGCAGGGGATACTTGTTCTTGACCGTGATGTCATTCAACCCCCGATAATCAATACACGGTCGAAGAGAGCCATCCTTCTTACCCACAAAGAAGAATCCTGCCCCCAGGGGTGATGACGAGGGACGAACGAGACCAGCAGCTAGGGACTCCTTGATGTAGGTCTCCAAAGCCTCACGTTCAGGTCGGGAGATACTGTATAACCTTCCCTTGGGGTAGACAGCTCCAGGGAACAGGTTGATGGCACAATCATATGGTCGGGTGGGGAGGGAGTGACAGAGCCTTCTGCTTACTGAAAACTTCCCCCAAATCGTGATATGTCTCGGGAACCAGGGACAAATCTGGGGGTTTAGCCTCAATCACCTGACTGGGAACCGAATGGGGGCAGGCAGTCTTGAGACAGTTAGCATGACAATCAAGGCTCCAACTCGTTACCTTGCCCGTCACCCAATCGAACGTGGGATTGTGTTCCTTCAGCCAGGGGTATCCAAGGACCAGAGGAACATGGGAAGACGGCAGAATGAAGAATGAAATCCTCTCAGAATGATTCCCCGACAACCGCATCTTAACCGGTTCAGTCCTCATCGTGATACGTGCCAGACTACTGCCGTTCAGAGTGGTCGCTTCAATGGCTTCCGGCAATTGCTCCTTGGAAAGCCCCAGCTGTTCCACCAACTCGGCATCAAGAAAGCTTCCATCGGCACCTGAATCGATAAAAGCGTTAATCGCTAAGCTCTGATTCCTGTTCACAAGGGTAGCCGGGAAACGGGGTCTGACAGAGGTACTGAGAGGTTGAAACTGGCTCGCTAAAAGTCCTCCCAACTTTAGCGAGCCGGGCAGTTTGACGACCGCCGGGAACAAGTGGAGATGTAATGTCCCGAGCTACCACAGTAGAGGCAGCAGTTGGTCTTACGTCTATGTTGACGCTCCTCCTGGGTTAACCCGTGCCGCCCCACTTGCATGGGTTCAGAATCGGGGGAGAGGACCTCTCCACTAATCCTTTGTGGTGGAGAATGATCGACGTGTTCTGGTCCACCACCCGACCCGACTGGGAACTGAGAAGCTGATCGATTGGACGGACCCCATTGCTTCTCCCTCCTTCGCTCTCGGACTCGATTATCCACCCGAATAGACAAGGCTACCAAGCTGTCCAGGTCACTAGGCTCCGGATAGGAGATCAACTCATCATTGAGCTGCTCCGACAGACCCTGGTAAAAGGCCGCTTGCAGAGACTCCTCGTTCCACCCACTCTCCACAGCCAACGTCTTGAACTCGATCACGAAGTCGGCCACGCTGCGAGTTCCTTGGTGAAGCGAAAACAGGCGCCTAGCTGCGTCCCTCCCTCGGACGGAATGGTCGAAGAGCTTCCTCATCTCGGCCGTGAACCCCTGGTATGAAGCCATGCAGGGGTCTTGTCGTTCCCAAACGGCTGAAGCCCACTCCAGCGCTCGACCACGCAGCAACGTAATCACAAAGGCTATCCTAGCCTTGTCTGTGGCATAAGAGTAGGGCTGTAGATCGAACACTAATCCACACTGCATAAGGAAGGAACGGCATCTTCCCAGCTCCCCCTCATATCTATCCGGCGTCGGAACCTTGGGCTCACGGAAGGACACAGCTCCAGAAGCGGCAGGCGAGATGGGTGAAACCGGTAGTGGATCCTCCACCGGAAACTTGCGTTGGTTCTGGACCTCCGTCAGACCGGTAGAAAGGTTCCGCACTGACAACGCGATCTCCTGTAGTACCGTGCTATGATGGCCCAACATCTTCTCCTGATGGGTAATGGCATGGCGAACAGAGTCCAGGTCCGCTGGGTTCATTACTGGCCGGATCGTTCTGTCACGAGTTGCTAAGCCAGAACCCAGAAGCAGACCAGGACAAGGTAAGTAGAAACGAAGGTGAGTGTTTATTACAAATTCAAGAGTGATGTGGAATAATCCAGGGAACAGAGCGGGCGGCGTTGATTAGTTGTTGGGGGTGCAGTGGTTGATCCCATCCTGGGTCGGCAGCCGCCGACCACCAGGCAGAGGTTGGATGAAGGTTCCGGACGGGTGACTGCAGATGGAACAAAACGGGGGTAAGTAAGCAACCAACCACATTGACCCCCGCACATTGACTCTGCACCGTTACCCCCCTGTATATATAGCCTCCCTACTGTCACTTTATTTTACTTCTGCTCTTTGTTTTTCTCAACACTTTTTTTGTTGTTGTTTTATTCTTACTTTTTTTGTTTAAAATAAACGCACTGTTGGTTAAGGGCTGTAAGTAAGCATTTCACTGTAATGTCTGCACTTGTTGTATTCGGCGCATGTGACCAATAAAATTTGATTTGATTTGATTTGATTTGAACCAACAAGGTGCAAAAACAACAAAACTAACGCTAGGCTCTAAAACTGATACTCTGGTAAACCTACTGTTCATGGCTAACGATCCGGCAGGGACTGGATGTTAGGCCAGAGCCTAAGAAGGGTGATGATCAGGACCAGGTGTGCAGATTGCTGATGGGATGCAGGTGCGGAAATCAAGAGAGCTCCCCGGAGCGTTCCCGAACCCTCGGGAAACTGGAGATCACGAACAGAAAAACTAGTCACCAGACAGGACCCGACTCAGACTGCCGGGATCGTTACAGTTAATGCTGATCATACTCTGCTCTAGCCCAGCAGAGTTTAAAGGCCTCCAATTCATGTAATGTGTAGATCAGCATAGCTCCTCAGTTAGGGATGAGTTGCTATCTGAGAGTTAAATATATGTTCTCTCTGCTTCTGCTGTTTCTTAAACATTCAATCCTCTCTATATTTAACAGTTACTTTCTGTACACAATCATCTCCTTTGTCTGGCACAGAGGGCATGGCTGTCTGTTCTCTCTCTCTCTCTCTCTCTCTCTCTCTCTCTCTCTCTCTCTCTCTCTCTCTCTCTCTCTCTCTCTCTCTCTCTCTCTCTCTCTCTCTCTGTCTTGTTCTTCCTCAGGTCAACACTCCTCTTTTCTACTCTCTTGTCATCTGTCCACCCACAGGGCTCTCCATGCCCAGCTGGGGAGAGTTAGATCAGATTAAATGTTTGTTTCCCCACACTGTATTTCCCCTCATTTCCTCATATCCCCCCCTCCCCCTCATTACTTCCTCCCCTCTTCCCTCATCCCTCATCCCCTTCTCCTACCCTCCTCCCCTTGCCAGAGTGGCCATCATGGAGCCTCAAGGGACAGAGGCAGAGTGAGACATGAGTGTGTGAATATGGATTAAATAAGTGAGAGATGGAGACTGGCATGTTGTGTTATAACCTGGGTGTCATGTTTCTGCATCCCAAATGGCACCCGATTCCCTATGGTGCACTACTTTTGTTTGACCAGAGCCCTATGGGCCTTGATGAAAAGTAGACAACTATATAGGGAATAGGGTGCCATTTGGGACATTGCCATGGTGTTCATCTGACCCAGTTATCTGGAGAGCAGAGAGACAGGTCCTGGGAGCTGCCAAGGTAATGTGGCTGTACTAACACAGTACCCCTATTAGGGAGGGCAACCCCATCCGTGTTTGTGTCAGGAGTGTGTGTATGTGTGACAATGTGTGTGAGCACATAGAGAGAGAGAGCTACCAGAGAGAGAAGAGAGGGGCTGGAGCCAGTTAGGGTTCACATGTAGGGAGGCTATATTCCCTAGTGGATGGAAGGCCCAGTCCAGGCTTGTTCTATTCTGGGGAGGATGACGTGTGTTGTCATCCAGCCTTAGGATGTCGCTCTAGCAGAACACAGGCTGTTCAGGACTGTTCAGACAGCACAGTTAAACTCTGTAGAGGGCTGTGCATTCCTTTGTCCTTGGGTTAAAACACCAGAAAGAGAGACACTGATAGAATGTCAAGGAGTACGTCCCAAAGGCATCCTATTCCCTATTTAGTGCACTACTTTGGTCAAAAGTAGTGCACTAAATAGGGAATAGGCTGCCATTTGGGACGCAGCCCCTCTCTCCCTCTCAGGCTGTTTCTCAGAGCCTCTGTGAAGGGCCCAGACATACACCCTCTTTCATGGTTCGTTACTGAAACAGGCGATGATCAATTTCTAGCGGGTCCTGTGTGGTTGGTGCTCTCTGACTTTTCTGTCTTCACAGCGGCAGGGCTTTGGCTCCGTAAATCAGCCAGGATAATGTGTTTAGGCCCCTGGTTGGCACACTGCTCACACACACACACACTGGGCTGCGGTGGGGCTTGACAGGCCTCTTTGAGAAGCCGTTGACAGCTGGGTTAGTCGATCGGCAGCCCTCTCTTCTCCTGCTGGGCCTCACTGCCATGACTGGAGCCTGACTGACCCTTCCTCCACTCCACAGAGATATTAATCCACCAACTACACTTTAGTTTGATAACATCAAGGTCTTTGATATTAAATAGTCACAGTGCTTGATCTGTGTGCTGTAATGTTGTCTACTTAGCTGTTCCTAACTAGACTACATCATTAAGGGATTTTAATCATTAAGTGATTTTAATATGATGGGCTGAAGGCCAAGGTAATGAAAAGGTATGAAGGGAATCTTTGTAGTCTTTTGAGGATGGCATCTTTAACTCCCTGCTTCCACCCCAAATGGCACCCTATTCTCTATGGGCTCTGGTCAAATGTAGTGCGCTACATGGGGAATAGGGTTCCATTTGTGATGCAGTCCTAAACTCCCTGCCTATTCCAGCTTTGTGGAGGGAGCCACAGGAGACTCACACTGGAAATCAGACAGACACCATGCCCCCCAAGGGTGTGTGGGGAAGAGGAGGTGGTGTCGATCATCTTCTGGGATTTACTCCCTCCTCTCCTCCTCTCCTCCTCTTCCTCCTCTTCCTGTCGTACCCCTTTCCTCCTCTCCTCCCCAAGCGGAGACTGGTAGGCAGGATGTGGCGATTGATCTGGTAGGGAAATGAAGCGAAAGGGAGGAGCAGACTGTAGGAGATGAAAGGTGTAGACTGTGTGTGTATTCTGAAGCCTGCAGCCATGCTCTACTCTCTAAACAGGCTTGTAGAGGCACGTTCTCAGGGATCCTACAGACCTCATGGAGACTGAATGAAATGCACCAACACAGGCCTTAAAGAAGACCATAGCTGAGTCCCAAATGGCACCCTATTCCCTATATAGTGCACCACTTTTGACCAGGGCACACATGCAATGGTTTTCTCTGGCTTGTAGGGAGCAAATCTTGTGTACCAGACTCATAGGTTTCCCTTCCTACTGCATAGATTTGAATATACTGTGTCTGTTTTAAGAGGTGAAGAGAGAACATGTAACATGTTTTCTTCCTGTCTGGCTGATAGTTTGCTTGCTGTTATAGCTCTCACTTAATGAGTGGAGACCTCAGGTTTTTACAAGCAGCTAAACAGATATGTTGTCCTGGAGTCTCCAGAGTCAGACCTGACAGACAGACAGACAGAGCCATCACCCTGTGACCTGGATAGAAGGAGTGTGTGTGTGCATGCGTGCCTGTGTGCGTACGTCCGCGTGCACATATATCTGTGTGTGCGCTCGTGCATGTGTGTGCATCTGTGTGACCCAGATAGAGGGAGAGTGAAAACTATAAAGGGACTAGGGTGTAATTTGGGACACAGACATGTCTTTATTTTCAAGACATGTATCCATCAGTGTTCCGTAAACTGAGTTACTGAAGCGATACTTTTCTTGCTGGAAGGCATCACTCTCTCTGTCCCCTTAGGGCTATTCTATATGCTATGCTTAAGTTAAATGGCTAATCCCGGCCCAGAGCTATGGTTTACCCCTCAATCTATAGAGGTATGTGTCTCATGAGGAATTCTCTCTCTCTCTCTCTCTCTCTCTCTCTCTCTCTCTCTCTCTGTCTGTCTGTCTCTCTCCGTCTCTGTGTGTGTCTGAAGTGAACCCGTCAGTCCGTGTCTGGGCTTCTCTCTCTACCCGGCAGTTACCCAGCAGCACCTAAGGCTGTAGAGAGGGAAAGGGAGAGGAGTTACATTGGCAAGCGGAGGGAAATAACATAAGAGAAAGAGAGACAATGAGGGAAAAGGACTTGACGCCGAAGCAATCGAATATACATCTGTTTCATTTCGCTTCCTAAACCCCTCTGTAATCTGTTAGAGCTCAAACCCTATCAGCAGATAATTGGTCTGTAACACCTCTTTGGTAATTATTAGTGACTCATCTTCCAGGTTATAAAGTAATGTTATTCACAAACCCGACTCCAAACCCACCTCTTCAGTCTGGCTTTCCCCTCAAAGTAACTCAGACCCTTCACTCAGCCCCTAGCTCAGCTAAAATGCTTTCATTGTTTTATCCTTTGCGTTTTTCACCTTTGTTGTACAGTGTCCTTGTTTTTTTTGAAAGGTGAATTATTATTAATTCAGAATGTTGTATCCGACTATAGACATGGTATATAGAGCTGTTCTGGTCCTATTCTTGAACAGTGTAATTGTCACCAGTTTGGGGCCAGCTGAGTTGCTAAGACTGTTTTCTCTGCAGTAACTATCTAAAAGTGGATTGGCCATTCTGTAAAGGGCATTCCACATGCATGAGTGCTTCTCAGTTAACATGTCACTGGCAGCAATGTGGGTGACAGTGCAGATAGATTGTCTTTCTCTGTTATATCTTTTAATATTTAGCTACAATCACGTACACCTGTTTTAGTCTATTCCTTCAGGTAACTAAAATACTGCATTATTGTATACCTGAAATGGAGTATGTATTTTTACACTCATTGAAGAATTCACATTGTTGAAACATACTGGAAGTATAATTGTGAAAATAGTTAATCATGAATCAACATACCATTCGTTGTAATTAGTCAGTACTATGTACTGTATAGCTGCCTGAGAGGTCTTTCTAGAGCTAGCTAGAGTGGCGGTGGGGGATTAGTAGTGGAAGGCTGACCCTGACTCCTCTCTCTCAGTCTCTGGGTGTTCTCTGTTGCTAATCGAATAAATGGGAGTGTTGAGGTCATTATGGTGGAGGGAGGGAGGGAGGATTCAGAGAGAGACAGGAGGGCGAGCGAGAGAGAAAGAAAGAGAGAGAGAGAGTGGCTCCCCCCTGAACTCCCCCTCACATCTCTGCATTATGGGACCAGCACTCCCAAGAATGTGGCCTAGTGCAGACAGATATCTCCATACAGACCTGTTGCTCCTCTAGCATATAGAGACATCCAGACAGAAAGATCTAGCTATTGGGAGAGCCCTGGCTTGTATCCCAAATGGCATCCTACAGTATTCCCTATAGAGTGCACTACTTTTGACCAATAGTAGTGCACTGTGTATAATATAGGGTGTCATTTGGGCTATGGGCCCTGGTCAAAAGTAGTGTACTATGTAGGGAATAGGGTGCTGTTTGGGACACACTTCTGCAGGGTCCAGGCCACTTGTCAGGAGGGGTGGCTAGGAGAGGGAGACTGAGGAAGGGAGAGAGAAAGAGAGGGAGACTGTGGAAGGGAGAGGGAGGCTGAGGGAGAGGGGTGGGAGGTGTTGGGGTGAGCAGGGAGCAGTGGACCTCATAGTCCTAGTGCATTATAATACACAGGCCTGTGCACACAGAGCTAGTACATAGATGGCTGACCTCAAAGACCCAGTCTATAATACACAGAATAACACAGAGAGAGAGAGAGAGAGGCCTGAGCTCCCATCATTGTGTTCCTATATTATGATGTTTACACATATCTTTGGCATATTTGAATGATCATATGAGATGCCTATAGATGACCTTGTTGACATTCTGTAGCTGAATGGAAGAATCTGTCAGGGGCTGCATCCCAGATGGCACCGTTTAGGCCCTGGTCAAAGGTAGTGCACTATAGGGAATGGGGTGCCATTTAGGACACATCCTTGTAGTGGTTCAAAGCAAAAACAACTCTGCAGTTGTTAGAAGTTAGAACAGAGCACGTCTCTTTAAGTGTAATCTCCCTGTAACATACAGTATTTTCAAAGCCTACGATTTTTTCAGTGCAGTTAGTCAGCCACGTGAAAAGTATTTTAATTCCTTTGCACTAAGACTGTAAATACAGTTAGTAAGAGCCTTAACCCATCAGACAGTTACAGCATACACCTGCCTTAAAGGGGCAGTCTGGGATTTGAATAAAAACATAGATGGCTCTATGGATGCAGGACTGCCCATCCATAAGATTAAAATAAATCCAAAACGTGCCTCCCGAGTGGCGCAGCGGTCTAAGGCACTGCACCGCAGTGCTAGAGGCGTCACTACAGTCCCCGGTTCGATCCCGGGCTGTATCACAACCGGCCGTGATTGGGAGTCCCATAGGGCGGTGCACAATTGGCCCAGCGTCGTCCGGGTTAGGAGAGGGTTTGGCCGGGGGGGCTTTACTTGGCTCATCACGCTCTAGCGACTGGTTGTGGCGCGACCGGGCACCTGCAGGCTGACGTCAGTCGTCAGTTGAACGCGGTGTTTCCTCCGACACATTGTTGCGGCTGACTTCCGGGTTAAGCGGGCGGGTGTTAAGAAGCGCGGTTTGGCGGGTCATGTTTAAGAGGACGCATGACTTGACCTTCGCCTCCCGATCCCATTGGGGAGTTGCAGCGTTGAGACAATATCTGAATTAGGGAGAAAAGGGGGTATAAATAAATAAAATAAAGAATACATCCTAAACATTTATTTATCAATCCCAGATTGCCCCTTTAATTATTTACTTCAGAAACACTAACATCCGTATCTCAAACAAACAGGTTTGCATGCTTCTACTAGAAGTTCCCTCTCTACCTGTCATAAACAAAGTTTATCAGCTCCTTAGGAACTACAGGTGGCGTCCCAAAATGGTAAGTAGTGCACTATATAGGGAATAAGGTGCCATTTGGGACACATGCAGATGCAGCTCCCCAGAGTGTTCTCCACTTCCTGTTCTACAGGATTAGCAGTCTGGCAGACAACATTAACAACTGTGTAATGCTGTAGAGACATGCTGCACTAAATGAAAGCTGTGGGGCCCTAAGGGCCGGCTCTGAGCCCTGTGAAAGGAGACAAGCTCAACAAACAGCCTGCTCTATTAGTATGGAAACCAGAGTCTCTAGGGCTGCGTCACAAATGGTTCTCTATTCCCTATAATATATAGTGTACTACTTTTGACCAGAGCCCTATGGGAAAAGGGTGCCATTTGGGATGCACGATTAGTAGCCTGTAGGGTCTGGAGTTTTTATATTCTGCTCTCCTCTCCTTAGCAAACAGCACACCATTATTCCCGCTGACAAGAGAGCAAACAGGCATCATTCAGGAGGTCAAGACAATAAGCACGTCCCTCCCTCTCTCTCTCTCTCTCTCTCTCTCTCTCTCTCTCTCTCTCTCTCTCTCTCTCTCTCTCTCTCTCTCTCTCTCTCTCTCTCTTGAGTTGAGGTGTCTTTGACACGTGTTAGTGACAATATGCTGCTTTGTACCCTCTGGTATGGTAAACATCCTTTATTCCAACAGACTACTGACTACATTATACTCCTCTCCTGTCTTCTCTACACGTGGGAACTGTGACAAATGTGTTGGACATCTTGAAAGATGTTGTTTGTTTTACAAGCCAGTCGTCCCAAAGGGGTGTAATATATTCTGCTTTTGGGCAACAAAACAGGTGTGTATTTAAATTAGCTAGTTCTTAATGAAAGAGGAAGATCGGTACGATCTGTCGTTTTTAATAAAGGAGTATGATGGATTCGATCTCGGGGTAAAGGTTGCGTACACTCTTAGAAAATAGTGGAACCTAAAAGGGTTATTCAGCTGTCTCCATAGGAGAACCCTTTGAAGAACCCTTTTTGGTTCCAGGTAGAACCATTTTGGGTTCCATGTACACTGAGTATACAAAACATTAAGGACACCTGCTCTTTCCATGACATAGACTGACCAGGTGAATCCAGGTGAAAGGTAAGATCCCTTATTGATAAACTTGTTAAATCCACTTCAATCAGTTTAGATGAAGGGGAGGGGACATGTTAAAGAAGGATTTTTAAGCCTTGAGACAATTGAGACATGGATTGTGTATGTGTGCCATTCAGAGGGTGAATGGGCAAGACAAAAGAGTGGGGGTGCAACTCAGTATTAGGAATGTGTTCCTAATGTCTGGTATACTCAGTGTAGAACCCTTTCTACAGAGGGTTCATACCTGAAACTCCAAAGTTTTTTTTAACCTGGAACCAAAAAGGGCTCTAACTGGAACCAAAAAGGGTTATCCTATGGGGACAACCGAATAACTTTTTTTGGAACACTTTTTTCTAAGAGTGTAGTAGTTTGATTTCTGAGATGTTGAATGGACAGAGATCGTAAGCAATTCTTTAGCATATTGTGTCCAGAAGGTCTCTGAGGAGAATTGTATGTTCCTCTGAGAACAATGGCCTTGTAGCAGTCAGAGTTTTCCTTGTGGCTGTGGACAGTAGGGGCGGTCATTGTGGTGCTAAGAGCGGTCATGCATAATTGACTGGTAATGGGCGACTCGAGAGACTTTAATTTAATCTGCGGTGACCTTTATGAGTGGGAGCTGGAAGGCCTTCATGTGTGAGAGCTCTGCCCCAGGTTATGACATGGACACTTGTATTGGTTTAGCTCCTCAAATCAAGTCTGGGAAATGTATTTATTATTTGATCCCGGAGAGTCACTGCTGTTGTTTTTGTTGTTGTTATTGTGGATGAGTTATTTACAAAAATAATCATGATCCTGAGTCCCTCAGCAAACACTTATACATTAGCTTTGTAAGAGGAAACCCTAGAAGAAAGAAAGAGAGAGCGAAAGAAGGAGAACCTTGTTGAATATCTCGTGCCCACCCATGTCTGAAGGGTTTAATCCTGCAGCTGTAAGTGCTAAAACAGACCATAATGATAAGGTGGTGTTGGCCAAGGATCAGGCCTGACCTTGGGGCTTGGCAGGACACACTGTGTACCCTGGTCTGGTCTGGACCGGTCTGGTCTGCATGTCAGCACTGACGGACATACAGACCTCTCTCGACAGTGTGAAGCGGCTGTCTTATCCACAAGGTGTTCTGTATAGCCTGCTGTGGAAGCTAGGGTGTGTCCCAAATGGCACCCTATGCCGTGTATAGTGTATAGCCCATAGAGCCCTATAGAGTAGTTCACTATAAAGGAAATAGGGTGTAATTTGGGATGTACCACTACTGTATGAACCTGGTTTTAGGAAGCTGCAGCTGTAGGAGCTAATATTCCAAGGCAGAACAAATAGGATTATTGGTAAAAGCCATGCAGGGTTTTTATTTAAGTATAATGCCCGAGAAGCCGGTGTTTGGAGGATATATTGGCACGGGTGTTGTTAGGCTCGAGACGAAGTCTTCCACAATATATATTTCCGACACAAATCTAGGGTTGCTACCCAAGCCGGCTGGTCGTTCGTTCTATCGGTTCGGTTGCCAGAGACGTGACCCAGTCGTTCAGTCTATTTGTTCTGTATCAATGGACGCGACCCAGTCGTTTGTTCTAAATGTTCCATTGCCATACTGGCTGGCAACTTTCTTATCCCTTGCTTGCAAGCTAGCCAACTATGGCTAACTTACGGTCACGTCAAAAAGTGCAGCCAGAATAACAGCAAAGTAGCTGCATTTGCATTTGTTTAAGCTGTTTTCTAGTGACATTTATTTGGATACATCCATAACAATGAGCTAATGAGGCACGATTTCGCCTGGCATACAGTAGATAATGTGCTCACTTGTCAGGACACTGTTGTTCAGAGGAGCTAGCCAACAACACAGCTAACACAATCACTTCAAAATGTAGCTGGAAAGACTGCAAACCAGCTGCACATAGTTTCGATTTACCTTTTTTCAATTGACATTTCTTTTTACAGTTGAAGTCGGAAGTTTACATACACATTTTAGTCATTTAGCAGACGCTCTTATCCAGAGCGACTTACAGTTAGTGAATACATATTTTTTTATACTGGCCCCCCGTGGGAATCGAACCCACAACCCTGGCGTTGCAAACGCCATGCTCTATCAACTGAGCTACATCCTTGCCGGCCATTCCCTCCCCTACCCTGGACGACGCTGGGCCAATTGTGCGCCGCCCATGAGTCTCCCGGTCGTGGCCGGCTGCGACAGAGCCTGGATTCGAACCAGGATCTCTAGTGGCACAGTTAGCACTGCGATGCAGTGCCTTAGACCACCTTAGCCAAATACATTCAAACTCAGTTTTTCACAATTCCTGACATTTAATCCTAGTAAAAATTCCCTGTCTTAGGTCAGTTAGGATCACCACTTTATTTTAAGAATGTAAAATGTCAGAATAATAGTAGAGAGAATGATTTATTTCAGCTTTTATTTATTTCATCACATTCCCAGTGGGTCAGAAGTTTATATACACTCAATTAGTATTTGGTAGTATTGCCTTTAAATTGTTTAACTTGGGTCAAATATTTCAGGTAGCCTTCCACAAGATTCCCACAATAAGTTGGGTGAATTTTGGCCCATTCCTCCTGACAGAGCTGGTGTAACTGAGTCAGGTTTGTAGGCCTCCTTGCTCGCACACACTTTTTCAGTTCTGGCCACACATTTTCTATAGGATTGAGGTCAGGACTTTGTGATGGCCACTCCAAAACCTTGACTTTGTTGTCCTTAAGCCATTTTGCCACAACTTTGGAAGTATGCTTGGGGTCATTGTTCATTTGGAAGACCCATTTGAGACCAAGCTTTAACTTCCTGACTGATGTCTTGAGATGTTGCTTCAATATATCCACCTAATTTTCCTTCCTCATGATGCCATCTATTTTGTTTAGTGCACCAGTCTCTCCTGCAGCAAAGCACCCCCACAGCATGATGCTGCCACCCCCGTACTTCACGGTTGGGATGGTGTTCTTCAGCTTGCAAGTCCCCCCTTTTTCCTCCAAACATAACAATGGTCATTATGGCCAAACAGTTCTATTTTTGTCTCATCAGACCAGAGGACATTTCTCCAAAAAGTACGATCTTTGTCCCCATGTGCAGTTGCAAACCGTAGTCTGTCTTTTTTATGGTGGTTTTGGAGCAGTGACTTCTTCCTTGCTGAGCGGTCTTTCAGGTTATGTCGATATAGGACTTGTTTTACTGTGGATATAGATACTTTTGTACCTGTTTCCTCCAGCATCTTCACAAGGTCCTTTGCTGTTGTTCTGGGATTGATTTGCACTTTTCGCATCAAAGTACGTTCATCTCTAGGAGACAGAACACGTCTCCTTCCTGAGAGGTATGATGGCTGCGTGGTCCCATGGTGTTTATACTTGCGTACTATTGTTTGTACAGATGAACGTGGTACCTTCAGGCGTTTATAATTTGCTCCCACAGATGAACCAGACTTGTGGAGGTCTACAATTTTCTTTCTGAGTCTTGGCTGATTTCTTTTGATTTTCCCATGATGTCAAGCAAAGAGGCACAGAGTTTGAAGGTAGGCCTTGAAATACATCCACAGGTACACCTCCAATTTACTCAAATGATGTCAATTAGCCTATCAGAAGCTTCTAAAGCCATGACATAATTTTCTGGAATTTCCCAAGCTGTTTAAAGGCACAGTCAACTTAGTGTATGTAAACTTCTGACCCACTGGAATTGTGATACAGTGAATTATAAGTGAAATAATCTGTCTGTAAACAATTGTTGGAAAAATTACTTATGTCATGCACAAAGTAGATGTCCTAACCGACTTGCCAAAAATATAGTTTGTTAACAAGAAATTTGTGGAGTGGTTGAAAAACGAGTTTTAATGACTTCAACCTAAGTCTATGTAAACTTCCGACTTCAACTGTATATATCCATAAAATGATGCCAGCTGATTCATTATTTCGACTGGCTGAGAAACGCTGCCTGTCTGTCCGTCGCGTCCCAACTCCCAACTCGTACATTACTATGGGACAGCTGGAGATTGAATTTGAATATTGAAACAATGTTGCAAATGTCGGAGAGACAGACAGCAAGATTTATACAAATCTCTGCTGTTGAAAACTAAATGTTAGTCTAAAAGAAATGTGAGATAATGTCTAGATGCTTTTTATAGTGAAGATCAAGTTTATAAATTGCTTGGCTGGGTTGATGAGACAGTGGATTGCCCAGTCAGATGGAACAGAGTAAATAGACATTTAACGTCATAGGTTAGCCGGTGGTAACTTGTGGAATCGACACCGGCTGGAATGCGGTCTTAACCAATCAGCGTTCATGATTAGACCCACCCGTTGTATAAATGTGCACATGCCACACATTTCCAGTCACATTTAACTAATTGACCTTTACCAAAGTACCTTCAGGTTAAACTTTAGCAGATTGTTCTGTTTGTTTAGGGAAACTTTTTCTACTGGTTTCTCATGCATAATTATATGAAATCAGCATATTTGACTTATTTTTATATCCTTTTCTCACCTAATTCAATGCTGGAAAATTACTAGAGAGCAGTCTCATAGGGCTATCTTTCCAAACCTTGTCACATTGACTGAACTGAGCGAAGCCTGGGCTAACTAGAGAGTGGAGTATTTACTCAACCCATTGTGTAGGAGAGTTTATCCAGTGTGTGGGAAATGGCGTCATCAGTGAGGTAACTGGAGCATGGAGCAGCAGACTCCTAGCACTAGACCTGGGTTAAAATACTATTTGAAATCAATTCAAATAATGTACAGTGGGGTAAAAAAGTATTTAGTCAGCCACCAATTGTGCAAGTTCTCCCACTTAAAAAGATGAGAGAGGCCTGTAATTTTCATCATAGGTACACGTCAACTATGACAGACAAAATTAGAAAAAAAAATCCAGAAAATCACATTGTAGGATTTTTAATGAATTTATTTGCAAATTGTGGTGGAAAATAAGTATTTAGTCAATAACAAAAGTTTCTCAATACTTTGTTATATACCCCTTGTTGGCAATGACACAGGTCAAACGTGGTTTTCACACACTGTTGCTGGTATTTTGGCCCATTCCTCCATGCAGATCTCCTCTAGAGCAGTGATGTTTTGGGGCTGTCGCTGGGCAACACAGACTTTCAACTTCCTCCAAAGATTTTCTATGGGGTTGAGATCTGGAGACTGGCTAGGCCACTCCAGGACCTTGAAATGCTTCTTACGAAGCCACTCCTTCATTGCCCGGGCGGTGTGTTTGGGATCATTGTCATGCTGAAAGACCCAGCCACGTTTCATCTTCAATGCCCTTGCTGATAGAAGGAGGTTTTCACTCAAAATCTCACGATACATGGCCCCATTCATTCTTTCCTTTACACGGATCAGTCGTCCTGGTCCCTTTGCAGAAAAACAGCCCCAAAGCATGATGTTTCCACCCCCATGCTTCACAGTAGGTATGGTGTTCTTTGGATGCAACTCAGCATTCTTTGTCCTCCAAACACGACGAGTTGAGTTTTTACCAAAAAGTTCTATTTTGGTTTCATCTGACCATATGACATTCTCCCAATCCTCTTCTGGATCATCCAAATGCACTCTAGCAAACTTCAGACGGGCCTGGACATGTACTGGCTTAAGCAGGGGGACACGTCTGACACTGCAGGATTTGAGTCCCTGGCGGCGTAGTGTGTTACTGATGGTAGGCTTTGTTACTTTGGTCCCAGCTCTCTTCAGGTCATTCACTAGGTCCCCCCGTGTGGTTCTTTGATTTTTGCTCACCGTTCTTGTGATCATTTTGACCCCACGGGGTGAGATCTTGCATGGAGCCCCAGATCGAGGGAGATTATCAGTGGTCTTGTATGTCTTCCATTTCCTAATAATTGCTCCCACAGTTAATTTCTTCAAACCATGCTGCTTACCTATTGCAGATTCAGTCTTCCCAGCCTGGTGCAGGTCTACAATTTTGTTTCTGGTGTCCTTTGACAGCTCTTTGGTCTTGGCCATAGTGGAGTTTGGAGTGTGACTGTTTGAGGTTGTGGACAGGTGTCTTTTATACTGATAACAAGTTCAAACAGGTGCCATTAATACAGGTAATGAGTGGAGGACAGAGGAGCCTCTTAAAGAATAAGTTACAGGTCTGTGAGAGCCAGAAATATTGCTTGTTTGTAGGTGACCAAATACTTATTTTCCACCATAATTTGCAAATAAATTCATTAGAAATCCTACAATGTGATTTTCTGGATTTTTTTTCTCAATTTGTCTGTCATAGTTGACGTGTACCTATGATGAAAATTACAGGCCTCTCTCATCTTTTTAAGTGGGAGAACTTGCACAATTGGTGGCTGACTAAATACTTTTTTTCCCCACTGTATCTGTGCTTGATTGATAGAAAAGTCTGAAAAATGTAAATCTCACCCATCTGAAACTCCAGGCAGGCTAGAGCAAACTGCAGGGGGTCCGTGAAAATATTGAAAGGGGAAAAAAATGGACAAAATGATTTTTATTTCAATATTTTTTATGAATATCGCTAGCAACAACAGAATAAACCAATTTAGAATGACATACCTACAGTAGAAATTAGATGTCAGCTTTTTTTCTTACCTCCTAATATTGAGGAAATTACACTCATTGGAGCCAATTCCATTCACGCACCCACGAATAGGCTACCAGTGAGGCAAGTGCCGTTGGCTGCTGGTAAGTTTTCTTGACTTGGACATACATTTTTGCCAACACATGGCTAACCTTTGTTTAACCAGCTAAACACCTGCTCTTAGCGAACATTTGTTTGGAGTTACCTCTCTAGCTAATAGGCTATCTTAGAGTTTACATTTCCTCTTGCAATTATAATGTGGGGAGGCCAATATAATGAAAAACAATCTACCAAATCTATTTGATAATGTTGATTACTTTTTCATTCACCTGATGATAAGACAAAAAGTTTGCCAACATATGATGGGGGTCACTGGGTGACTGGTTTTCCTGGGAGGGGGTCCCTGGGCAAGAAAAGGTTGAAGAACCATGCCTTAGATGGTTCTCATTCCCTTCCTCTCTCCCTCCCTCTATTCTCCATGTCCCTCCCTCTCTCTTCTCTCTCTCTAACCTCTATCTCTCCCTCTCCCAGCTCCTTTGTTCAAAGCCACCTACGGCCTTTTCGGCCTTCCGAAAAATGTCCCCTCAGAGTTACCACTATCCCAAAGACCAGAGTGTCCCTCTTGAATGAACAAATTGTCAAATTAGGCCAGATGCAAATCCAGATGTCTGTCTGATTTATGGCTGTCCTACTCCCTGAAAGCCTGTGAGCCCAAGGGTTAAAGAGTTAAAGCTAGTGGCTAAGGGTTAACGTCCTTTAGTCCTGCCTGTGGACAAGGGTTAAGGATATGTAGCCTTGCTTCACAATTGTCTAATAAACATCCATCTGTTATAATAGCTCTTTAATCTGATCTGATTCAATGATACATGTGACTCCCACCTCCTCTCTAATTCAGCCCCTATCCTCCTCCTCCTCCTCTTTCATTACTGCTTATATAGAGTTTTGTCTGATTAGGCTGCATCTCTCTCTTTCTGCATCTCTCTCTCTCTCTCTTTCTCTCTCTCTCTCTCTCTCTCTCTCTCTCTCTCTCTCTCTCTCTCTCTCTCTCTCTCTCTCTCTCTCTCTCTCTCTCTCTCTCTCTCTCTCTCTCTCTCTCTCTCTAACTCTCTCTCCTTCAGAATCCTCTGTACTTCCTCTGTAATGGGAGTTTTATACAGTGTAGCATGGTAATAAATAACATAGAGAGATGCATGTCCGGTCCTCAGAGCTTGGCTTTTGGCCCATTGTTGTTGTGAGAAACAGGATGCGTCCCAAATGGCACCCTATTCCCTTTATATAGTGCAGTACTTTTGACCAGGACCCATTACTCACTCTAGGTAAGCATTTTAGTGCAAACAGTAGTGTAGTGTATTTTTAAACTCATTGTCACAGACAGCCAGGGTTATTCTGCTGCCTACTCAGTGTAGAGCAGCTCATTGGGTCGAGGGTTGTCTGCTGCACCTGCCTGCCTGCCTTGCTAGGTGAGAGAGGGTGACTGAGTGGAGGAGGACCTGAGAGAGACAGATAGACAGACAGAGAAAGATGGAGACAGACAGACAGACAGACAGACAGACAGACAGACAGACAGACAGAAAAGGACCCCGTCAAGCATCCAGGCCCCCAGGGTGACCAAATAAGGACCGTCTGCTGTGTGAGTTGAGACAAGAGACAAGGGCACTGAGAGAGAGAGAGAGATTCAGCAAAGAATGGCGCCAGAGGAGATGGCTGCCATTTTACGGGCTCCTAACCAATTGTGCTATTGTGTGTGTTTTTGCGCGTTATTTGTAACTTATTTTGTACATAATGTTTCTGCCACCGTCTCTTATGATCGAAAAGAGCCTCTGGATATCAGGACAGCGATTACTCACCTCGTACTGGACGATTTTCTTCAGACACCCGACAAGGCCCAAATCCCGTCATTCGCATGAGAAAGAGATGGCGATATCGAGGACGTAGGTCGGGTTGCCTTGTAAGGATCCGACGGCGAATTGGTAATCTGCCTCTACCATCAGTCCTATTAGCCAACGTACAATCATTGGATAACAAAATAGACTAACTACGATCACGGATATCTTACCAACGGGACATTAAAAACTGTAATATCTTATGTTTCACCGAGTCGTGGCTGAATGACGACATGGATAACATAGAGCTGGCGGGATATACGCTGCATCAGCAAGATCCAGGCTCTGTCGCAGCCGGCCGCGACCGGGAGACTCATGGGCGGCGCACAATTAGCCCAGTGTCGTCTAGGGTAGGGGAGGGAATGGCCGGCAGGGATGTAGCTCAGTTGATAGAGCATGGCGTTTGCGACGCCAGGGTTGTGGGTTCGATTCCCACGGGGGGCCAGTATAAAAAAAATATGTAATCACTAACTGTAAGTCGCTCTGGATAAGAGCGTCTGCTAAATGACATCTGCGCTGAGCTAAAGGGTAGAGCTGCCGCTTTCAAAGAGCGGGACTCTAACCCGGACGCTTATAAGAAATCCCGCTATGCCCACCGACGAACCATCAAACAGGCAAAGCGTCAATACAGGACTAAGATTGAATCTTACTACACCGGCTCCGACACGCGTTGGATGTGGCAGGGCTTGCAAACTATTACAGAATACAAAGGGAAGCACAGCCGCGAGCTGCCCAGTGACACAAGCCTACCAGACAAGCTAATTACTTCTATGCTCGCTTCAAGGCAAGCAACACTGAAGCATGCATGAGAGCATCAGCTGTTCTGGACGACTGTGTGATCACACTCTCCGTAGCTGATGTGAGTAAGACCTTTAAACAAGTCAACATTCACAAGGCTGCAGGGCCAGACGGATTACCAGGACGTGTACTCCGAGCATGCGCTGACCAACTTGCAAGTGTCTTCACTGACATTTTCAACCTGTCCCTGACTGAGTCTGTAATACCAACATGTTTCAAGCAGACCACCATAGTCTAGTGCCCAAGAACACTAAGGTAACCTGCCTAAATTACTACCGACCCGTAGCACTCACAGCCATGAAGTGCTTTGAAAGGCTGGTCATGGCTCACATCAACACCATTATCCCAGAAACCCTAGACCCACTCCAATTTGCATACTGCATACTACAACAGATGCACAGATGATGCAATCTCTATTGCACTCCACACTGCCCTTTCCCATCTGGACAAAAGGAACACCTACGTGAGAATGCTATTCATTGACTACAGCTCAGCGTTCAATACCATAGTGCCCTCAAAGCTCATCACTAAGCTAAGGACCATGGGACTAAACACCTCCCTCTGCAACTGGATCCTGGACTTCCTGACGGGCCACCCCCAGGTGGTAAGGGTAGGTAACAGCACATCTGCCACGCTGATCCTCAACACAGGGGCCCCTCAGGGGTGCGTGCTCAGTCCCCTCCTGTACTCCATGTTCACCCATGACTGCATGGCCAGGCACGATTCCAACACCATCATTAAGTTTGCCGACGACACAACAGTAGTAGGCCTGATCACCGACAACGATGAGACAGCCTATAGGGAGGAGGTCAGAGACCTGGCCGTGTGGTGCCAGGATAACAACCTCTCCCTCAACGTGATCAAGACAAAGGAGATGATTGTGGACTACAGGAAAAAGAGGACCGAGCACACCCCCATTTTCATCAACGGGGCTGTAATGGAGCAGGTTGAGAGCTTCAAGTTCCTTGGTGTCCACATCACCAACAATCTTTCATGGTCCAAACACACCAAGACAGTCGTGAAGAGGGAACGACAAAGCCTATTCCCTCTCAGGAGACTGAAAAGATTTGGCATGTGTCCTCAGATCCTCAAAAAGTTATACAGCTGCACCATCGAGAGCATCCTGACTGGTTGCATCACCACCTGATATGGCAACTGCTTGGCCTCCGACCGCAAGACACTACAGAGGGTCGTGCATACGGCCCAGTACATCACTGGGGCCAAGCTTCCTGCCATCCAGGACCTCTATACCAGGCGCTGTCAGAGGAAGGCCCTAAAAATTGTCAAAGACTCCAGCCACCCTAGTCATAGACTGTTCTCTCTGCTACCGTACGGCAAGCGGTACCGGAGCGCCAAGTCTAGGTCCAAAAGGCTTCTTAACAGCTTCTACCCCCAAGGCATAAGACTGCTGAACAGCTAATCAAATGGCTACTTGGACTATTTGCATTGTTCCTCCCCCCACCCCCTCTTTTATGCTGCTGCTACTCTCTGTTTATTATCTATGCATAGTCACTTTAATAACCCTACCTACATGTACAGTGAGGGGGGAAAAATATTTGATCCCCTGCTGATTTTGTACATTTGCCCACTGACAAAGAAATGATCAGTCTATAATTTTAATGGTAGGTTTATTTGAACAGTGAGAGACAGAATAACAACAAAAAAATCCAGAAAAACACATGTTATAAATTGATTTGCATTTTAATGAGGGAAATAAGTATTTGACCCCCTCTCAATCAGAAAGATTTCTGGCTCCCAGGTGTCTTTTATACAGGTAACGAGATGAGATTAGGAGCACACTCTTAAAGGGAGTGCTCCTAATCTCAGCTTGTTACCTGTATAAAAGACACCTGTCCACAGAAGCAATCAATCAATCAGATTCCAAACTCTCCACCATGGCCAAGACCAAAGAGCTCTCCAAGGATGTCAGGGACAAGATTGTAGACCTACACAAGGCTGGAATGGGCTACAAGACCATCGCCAAGCAGCTTGGTGAGAAGGTGACGACAGTTTGTGCGATTATTCACAAATGGAAGAAACACAAAATAACTGTCAATCTCCCTCGGCCTGGGGCTCCATGCAAGATCTCACCTCGTGGAGTTGCAATGATCATGAGAACGGTAAGGAATCAGCCCAGAACTACACAGGAGGATCTTGTCAATGATCTCAAGGCAGCTGGGACCATAGTCACCAAGAAAACAATTGGTAACACACTACGCCGTGAAGGACTGAAATCCTGCAGCGCCCGCAAGGTCCCCCTGCTCAAGAAAGCACATATAAAGGCCCGTCTGAAGTTTGCCAATGAACATCTGAATGATTCAGAGGAGAACTGGGAGAAAGTGTTGTGGTCAGATGAGACCAAAATCGAGCTCTTTGGCATCAACTCAACTCGCCGTGTTTGGAGGAGGAGGAATGCTGCCTATGACCCCAAGAACACCATCCCCACCGTCAAACATGGAGGTAGAAACATTATGCTTTGGGGGTGTTTTTCTGCTAAGGGGACAGGACAACTTCACTGCATCAAAGGGACGATGGGGATGCCATGTACCATCAAATCTTGGGTGAGAACCTCCTTCCCTCAGCCAGGGCATTGAAAATGGGTGACAATGACACAAAACACACGGCCAAGGCAACAAAGGAGTGGCTCAAGAAGAAGCACATTAAGGTCCTGGAGTGGCGTAGCCAGTCTCCAGACCTTAATCCCATAGAAAATCTGTGGAGGAAGGTGAAGGTTCGAGTTGCCAAACGTCAGCCTCGAAACCTTAATGACTTGGAGAAGATCTGCAAAGAGGAGTGGGACAAAATCCCTCCTGAGATGTGTGCAAACCTGGTGGCCAACTACAAGAAACGTCTGACCACTGTGATTGCCAACAAGGGTTTTGCCACCAAGTACTAGGTCAAATACTTATCTCCCTCACTAAAATGCAAATCAATGTATAACATTTTTGACATGCGTTTTTCTGGATTTTTTTGTTGTTATTCTTTCTCTCACTGTTCAAATAAACCTACCATTACAATTATAGACTGATCATGTCTTTGTCAGTGGGCAAACGTACAAAATCAGCAGGGGATCAAATACTTTTTTCCCTCACTGTACATATTACCTCAATTACCTTGACTAACCTGGGCCCCCGCACTTTGACTCTGCACCGGTACACCCTGTATATAGCCTCGCTACTGTTATTTTACTGCTGGTCTTTATTTATTATAATTATATTTTATTTTTTGGGGGGGTAGATCAGCTTTAAGATGCAGTTACATTGATGCAGATTGTAACTTCCATCAATGTAATTGCCTGCATCACTTCCAATCCCCCATGTTTTCTTTTCTCGCAAATATATATATATATAAATATATTCATATGTACATGTATACACACATACACACGTCTTTACTTAACACTTATTTTTCTTAAAACTGCGTTGTTGGTTAAGGGCTTGTAAGTAAGCATTTCACTGTAAGGTCTACACCGGTTGTATTCGGCGCATGTGACAAATACAATTTGATTTGATTTGATTGTGTGGGGGACCACTCAGCTCAGCCACCTACATTCATTAGCCTCCCTCACAGAGTTCTCCTGTCTATCACAACACAGCCCAGTACAGTTACTTTTAACAGTACAATACCATGATGAAGGCTTCACGCTGACACACATTGGTATCAAAAATAAAGCTAGATTGACATGGGAGAATAGGTGAATTAACATATTGAATCTAATTTATTTTCCATTAACATGACTGTCCATCTATAATGAGCACTGTGTGACTCCATTTACATAGATCAAGAGTCTAATCTAAAGTAACTATGGGACTGGCAACAGAGGACATTAGCTAGGTTAGGTTTTTAGTCTGGTGTATACTTTCGAAAAAAGTGACTAGTGACTCCTTGTCCTTTGGCTGGGAATGAGAGGAATATGGGAAACCAATTTAGACAGCTAACCTCTAGCTCAGCAGATTGGCCCTGGGTGGCAGTTAAAGATTAACTGAGATGTTTTTCTAGGGCCTCTTTGAAGTGTTCTTACTTCAACTCCTGCTTATCTTAATTACTGAAAAATAACCTTATGGAGGTTAATGGACCTCTGGCTCCTTGCACCAACACACCTCTATGCACCAACACACTTCAGCTGCCTAACACAAGCACCAGCGGTGTGGTTATTCTGGCTTCCCAAACCTGATGATGACTGGCTCATATGATAAATAATTGATTTACTGATATTCCTGAATTATGAATGTAAAAAGTATGTTTCTTACATTCTGAAGGCATTGCACAGCTTTGGATTTTGCCCTCTCCATGTTGGCTACTATTCCTGCCCACAAGAAGGTGATCTTTAAAGTGCTTAATGTAGAAGTAAAGTGGAGGAAGTTACCTTTGAAGTGTAGCTTGATGAGAATGTTTATGTCTCCAGCGTAATGTAAATGATTAGACATCATGCCACCATGTAATGTTCACAATGAGACATATGACCGGGGCACAGGCAGACTGGTGCAGTATTATACCTATACATGGTCTCAGGACGTCCCTGGGGGTAACTGACACTAAAGACAAACTGTGCATTCCAAATGGCACCCCTACTCTCTTTTTCAAAAGTAGAACACTATATAGGGAATAGGGTGCTATTTGGGATGCCTTTGCTGTTACTATTCATCTCCTCTCACCTCAGATGTGTATCAGGCTAACATTAACAACATAGTGTAAACGTAGAGACGATGCCAAGCTTTCCAAAACAAGATCCTAACTTTAATCCAGCATACCCAGAAAGATAGGAAGATCCGTCTTCTCTTAACAACATTTTAGTCGGTCTGAAGTCCCTTACAACAGCTGTGAGTGCTTATTAGCGTAGTTGTATAACTTTACAGGTTGTTGAATGAGTTCTG
Source organism: Coregonus clupeaformis (assembly GCF_020615455.1). Taxonomy (NCBI): domain Eukaryota; kingdom Metazoa; phylum Chordata; class Actinopteri; order Salmoniformes; family Salmonidae; genus Coregonus; species Coregonus clupeaformis. Next base: position 37,439,575 of record NC_059197.1, read on the forward strand.
GAAGGAAACAAGGACCTTGTGGCAGTTTTCTATAAAGAGATTATGTCTGTGGTGGGAGAGGGCCAGGTGATTTAGACCAGTAGCCTTCACGACTCAGAGATCACACACACTGTGCTTACCTGTGGCATGGGTCTAGCTGCTCCCTCTAAGCCCTAGTACAAGGTACGGAGGTCTAAACACACACCCCTCTGTTCCAGCAGAGTAATCCAGAACATACACAGGGGGAAAAGCTATTTTCACTCCTGCAGGAGTTATTAAAGTAGAGAGTTATTAGACCCAACTCTACTCCCAGTATGCCCTTAACCCCTGAGAATGGACAGGCTTGGGAAACATGGGGCCAGTGGCATGGATGTAGTAGCTTGGTTTACATTAATATAGTACTGAACCATCAGCAGCTAGAGATCACTGGGTTGTAGTTCTAGGATACCTCTTCTCTTTCATCTAGAACCGTGTTGACGGAACCCATTACCGTGGAAACAATCAGACTTTGAAGATGAGCCAGAAAACTGTCAGCCCTTCAGTTAGTTCAGCCGTATCCTCATCATCTCCACTTTATTTAGCTCTACCTTCGTCATCTTCACTTTATTCTCCATCATCTTCTATGTTAGTTCAGCCGTATCATTGTCATTTTAACGTTAATCTATTAGACCACATGAAACAGCAATGAACAGGTGCAGTATAGGCCACGGTTCCACACACTCACTATGCTACATGCCCTTCTATACACACACACACACACACACACACACACACACACACACACACACACACACACACACACACACACACACACACACACACACACACACACACACACACACACATACACACAATAAAACAGTAACACCCTTGTGAATGTGTAGGTCTCACCCTCTCTTGAAAGGGAAAAGGCTACATAGCAGAGCGGTCGACTGGACATGACAGATTTACTGACCATGACAACTGGGGAGGGGGAAGGGCAGAATGAAGGAGAGGAGAGAGAGAGAGGGGTGGGGGGGTGGGGGGGGGTTAGGGTCTCAGTAGTGGTGCCAACCCCTAACAGACTCAGCCGTCTGTAAACCCAGAACAATACCCAGAACAGTATGTGTCCCAAATGGCACCCTATTCCCTAAATAGTGCACTACTTTTGACCAGGGGCCCATAGGGCTCTGGTCAAATGTAGTGCAATATATCGGGCAGTGGTATTCAAATTCTACCATATGAGGTCTGGACTACTGCTGGTTTTCTGCTCTACCTGATAATTCATTGCACCCACCTGGTGTCCCAGGTCTAATTCAGTCCCTGATTAGAGGAGAACAATGGGGAAAAAAGCAGTGGAACTGGCTTCGAAGTCCATATTAGAATTTGAGGGATATAGGCAATGGGGTACCATTTGGGACTCAGACCCTCCGGTTTCTCTTGCATTCTTTCATTCCTCCCACCTCACATCTGCCAGCTGTCCAGCTGTACTGTAGAAACACCTGGGTCTGTCTCCCTCTACCTTCATCCCTCCATTCTCTTTTCTCTCTTCATCCTTTCTCTCCCTCCTCTCCCTTCATTCCTCCATCTCCCTCCTCTCCCTTCATTCCTCCATCTCCCTCCTATCCCTTCATTCCTCCCTCCCTCCTCTCCCTTCATTCCTCCATCTCCCTCCTCTCCCTTCATTCCTCCATCTCCCTCCTCTCCCTTCATTCCTCCCTCCCTCCTCTCCCATCATCTCTTCATCTCCCTCCTCTCCCTTCATTCCTTCATCTCCCTCCTCTCCCTTCATTCCTCCATCTCCCTCCTCTCCCTTCATTCCTCCCTCCCTCCTCTCCCTTCATTCCTCCATCTCCCTCCTCTCTCTTCATTTCTCTATCTCCCTCCTCTCCCTTCATTCCTCCCTCCCTCCTCTCCCTTCATTCCTCCATCTTCCTCCTCTCCCTTCATTCCTCCATCTCCCTCCTCTCCCTTCATTCCTCCCTCCCTCCTCTCCCATCATCTCTTCATCTCCCTCCTCTCCCTTCATTCCTTCATCTCCCTCCTCTCCCTTCATTCCTCCATCTCCCTCCTCTCCCTTCATTCCTCCCTCCCTCCTCTCCCATCATCTCTTCATCTCCCTCCTCTCCCTTCATTCCTTCATCTCCCTCCTCTCCCTTCATTCCTCCATCTCCCTCCTCTCCCTTCATTCCTCCCTCCCTCCTCTCCCTTCATTCCTCCATCTCCCTCCTCTCTCTTCATTTCTCTATCTCCCTCCTCTCCCTTCATTCCTCCCTCCCTCCTCTCCCTTCATTCCTCCATCTTCCTCCTCTCCCTTCATTCCTCCATCTCCCTCCTCTCCCTTCATTCCTCCCTCCCTCCTCTCCCATCATCTCTTCATCTCCCTCCTCTCCCTTCATTCCTTCATCTCCCTCCTCTCCCTTCATTCCTCCATCTCCCTCCTCTCCCTTCATTCCTCCCTCCCTCCTCTCCCTTCATTCCTCCCTCCCTCCTCTCCCATCATCTCGTCATCTCCCTCATCTCCCTTCATTCCTCCATCTCCCTCCTCTCCATTTTCTCCCTCCATTCCCGTCATCCCTCATTTCACACTGTTCTGTTTAGGCTAAGGGGCTTGGAGCCACTGTTATAACCCTGCTGTTAATAATAATAATGGCAATAGTATGTGTGTGTGTGTGTGTGTGCTTGCATGCGCGTGCGCGTGTGTATGTGTCTGCGTATGTGTAAGCGCCTACGTTTTATGATTTATCATTTTGAGTGTGTGTGTGTTTGATGTCTGTGTGTGGTGTCGCTCTCTCTGTGGTCAGTACGGTAGCAGTGCTGCCTTCCAGGAATACAGAGCTTTGAATTCCACTTCAAACGGAACTAATAAAACAACCCTGACACACACACATGCACACGCACACACACACACACACACACACACACAGAGACTAACCTTTATCTCTCAATTACAATGAAGCCAATTAAACCTTCTACTTTATACTTCCTCATCTGCACTGATACCTCCCACTGAATATACTGGCAGGCTGTTTGTTCTTGTGTGTGTGCACATGTGCATGCGCATGTGTTTGTGCTGATACTGATGCCTCCCACCGAATATAGGCAGGGAGTCTAGCTGTCCTACAGGTTCCCATAAAACGGCCATGAAATGATTCTAATGAAAAGATATTGAGATAGGAACATGTCCTGAAAACAAACAGCTTTTCCATTATAAATGTTTTGAAGTGCAGATAATGTGTTCAGAAACTCAACTTCTTCCGGTGTCTTTGCTGAATGAATTCCCTCTCATGTCGATCTCCGTTTTTTGCTGTTGTTGACAAACATCCACACAGAACGACACTAGCACTTGATGTAATTTAATTTGTGGATTCAAATAAAGTATTTAAAATGTGTGTGTGTGTTTCCTGTACTCACTGTACTGTAAGTCACTTGTCTGCAAAGTGGCACATAAGACACATTATTAAGTGATCCTCTCTGATGGTGCTGATAATCAGGTTTATGTGTGTGTGTTTAGGAGGCAACAAGCTGAAGAACCAGGTGTTCAGGCTGAACTGGGCCTGGGTCTCCCTGGAGAAGGAGTACTATGTGGTGGACGAGGAGGCCAAGTACCTGGAGGTGGTCCTCAAACGACGAGGATATCTGGGAGAGACATCCTTCATCAGTGAGTCAAACTACCTTCTTATTATACACATCCTTATACACATTGTCTACGTCCCAAATGGCACTCTCTTCCCATCAGTCAGGACATCCATAGACATCATAATGACATCATTGGCTCTATCCCTCCAGGGAAGCTCCACAGCTTTTCAGCCTTTCATGTTCATGTAACGGGCGGCAGGTAGCTTAGTGGGTAAGAGCGTTGTGCCAGTAACCGAAAGGTCACTGGTTCTAATCGCCGACTAGGTGAAAAATCTGTCGATGTGCCCTTGAGCAAGGCACTTAACCCTAATTGCTCCTGTAAGTCGCTCTGGATAAGAGCGTCTGCTAAATGACTAAAATGTAAAATGTAAAAAAAATGTAGCGGATGGCTGAGTTAGCATGGCCCAGTGACATCACCTGCCCCTAGATCTAAGAGCCAACTGTCACTCCTCGTCCAATTCACACATTTTTGAAAGGAAAGGAATGTTAATGGGTGTCCTGACAAAAGTAGTGCACTCTATATGCCATTTGGGACATAGCCTTGGAGAACAAATAGAGGGGTGCAATTTGGGACGCACACCAAGAATAGCAGAGGGCCAATCTCTTGACAGAGCAGGGGAAGGACAGACAACTTCAGGGTCATACAGGTCACGACCTTTCACCCCTGACCCTTCTCCTCAGGGCAGGATTTATCCTTTTAGCCGATCAGACAGGACGACCCTCCTGGGGACAGCAAGGGCTCATGGGAGCGGTTACGTGGAGTTGGTGGTCGTCAGAAAGATGCCCGCTGTCGCAGAGTTAGACGCCACTCTCTGTGAACATTCCTTACATTTTACTGTCCTGGACTGAATAGTGAATAAACACAGTGCAACAATAGATGGGACAGTAAACCTTAGTTTTATAACACAAAGTTTATACACAGGGTTTATAACAAAGGTTTTATGGCTGACTGGAACCCATACTACTGACACCACTGGTATTGTTTTCATTGTTTTTGTCCGGAATCCCAATATGTTCGGGATATCAATAAAGCTATGCTAGTTTGAATAGCTGAAGTTTGAGGTCAGATCACATGGGTCAGGTGTATTGAGTTGTCCCCAGCTGTGTCTCCCTGTGTCTTTGCTAGCTTTGAGGCTGTGGTGTGTTACGTTGTCCCTGTGTGCGTCACAAATGGCCCGAAATATTCTCTATATACATTTACATTTTACATTTTAGTCATTTAGCAGACGCTCTTATCCAGAGCGACTTATAGTTAGTGAGTGCATACATTTTTCATACTGGCCCCCCGTGGGAAACGAACCCACAACCCTGGCGTTGTAAGCGCCATGCTCTACCAACTGAGCTACACGGGGCCATAAAGTGCACTACTTTGGACCAGGGCCAATTGTTGGCCACAGGGCTCTGGTCAAAAGCAGCCCTGTGTCTCTGCTAGCTAATGATCTCACTCTCCCTCAGTGGGGTATGCAGATAATATGAAGATAATATGCAGATGATATGCAAATAATATGACCATTAGACTATCTCAAGGGTCTGCCCTCTTCAATTAGAGTAAAGGAACTAAGGAAGTCTCTTTTTCTTGAAGAACACAAAGAAGAGGGTTATATCACCCTTCTAAGGGGTTAACTGATTAGCATTTCTGATTACGAAGAGAAATAACTCAATTCCATACTGTGTACACTTTTGAAACTGTTTTTAAAAGATATTAAAAGAGGTTTCTACGGTACTCCCCTAAATGTGATAGTATTTGAGAGTACATGGATATATTTATCAGACGAACATCATTGCATCAGTGAAATGTTCTGTCTCTCCAGCAGTGTGCTTATACGAGGTTAGGCAGGACAGAACAGGAGAAATGTGGTGTGCATCCCAAATGGCACCCTATTCCCTACATAGTGCACTACTTTTAACCAGAGACCTATGGTAGGCCACTATATAGGGAATAGGGTGCCATTAGGAAAGCCTCCAGAAGCACACACAGCACACTGGCATTCCTTTCTGCTCCTCAATGTGTTTAATGGATCTCAAACCTCAAAGGATGGAGGGAGACGGAAAGAGAAAGCCAAACCTTTCAGATCAGTCTGACAGACCCGCTACCCATCTGCCTGGGTACTGATCTGATCTCAGGCCAGTGCTTCACACAGAAGGAGACAGAGGATATCTGCTCCATCCCAGCCCTGATCACAAGACCTAGGATGCGTCTGAAAATGCACCCTATTCCCTATATGGCGCAATACTTATTTATTGGACGTTGTGAGGCATTCGGTAGTGTCGCGTGCGTCACGGGAGGTGCTAGTCTAGCAGCTATGTAGAGCTAGCCTGCTGCTATATAGGCTAAAGCTAAAATGTCATAGCATTTGAACGCAGGCCTGCTGCTAGGCCTAGAGCTGCTGCTGGGATCAGGGCGCTGTAGTCCTCCTTCTGTTGTGAGAGAGACAGAGCCTCCATCCCAAATAGTGTCCTATTCCCTATATAGTGCACTACTTTTGACCAGAACCCATATAGGGCTCTGGTAAAAAGTAGTGAACTATGTAGGGGATAGGGGGTCTCATTTGGGATTCAGACAGAGTTAGGGAGCCAACTGTGCTCCTTCCTTCCCGCTTCTCGACCTGCTCTTTGAAGACAGGTGATATATATCCCGGCTCTGTTGAGCTCATCCATGTTATCTATGAACACATGTCAGCAAGAACTGTAGGAGCCCCATGAACACGTACAGGGCCCTTTTCCCTTCTCGATGCTGGCATATCAAAGCTCACTTTCCCATTCATTTCTTCAAAGAATTAAATGGTAATTTTGGTCCAAAACCCCAACTCATACATTTCTGCCTCCATCTGTGCACCATTGAAGCTCTTTAGTGTTGTCTTCTCTCTTCCTCACTTCAATCTCTCTCTCTCTCTCTCTCTCTCTCTCTCTCTCTCTCTCTCTCTCTCTCGTTATCTCTCTCGCTCTGTTCCGAGGAAGTGTGGAAAGTATCTGCTTCTTCATTTATTTGTTTGTTTGTTATTATTACTATTATTTATTTCTTTATATTTTTGTTGGTCTATCTCAGAGCGAGCCAGCCATGGGGTCTGCTCGGCTGCTATCATTTATTTACTGGGGACCTCCTGCTGGGAGCTAGCGCAGGGAGTGTGTGTGTGTCACGCTTCATCGTGGTTGTGTAGCTAGCTGAACAGCAGGAGTCCTGCCATCGTCACCAGCCATCAGTGACAGCAGGTCTGATCAAACAACACTGGCACAAACTACCACCAGCCAGCCGGGCAGGCTAGACTCAGTAGGCTGGGCAGTAACAACAATGTAAATCTACCAGTACTTCTACACTACCTGCAAAGACAACCTTGTTTTAAGTTGATTCTGCTTTACCCACAAGATAGTTTAATTATGTCAAGGTAATCTGTCTTGAAAGGAAGCAAAATTATCTCCCAATGTGGCATGGGAGGTAATTGACCTTGGTAAGATTGACAGATATTACAGTGTCCTCTGTGTTCAGTCAGACCACTAGGGGCCAGATAGAGAGACTCTGCTGTCAGGACATCCTGATTACCATCCTGATTACCATCCCCTCCTCCAAGTAATTATGTGATTACCATACTCCCTCCTCCTGGTCCACGTCAGGGCCATCTGCTAGCTGACACATCACAACTTCATCTAACGCTGACTGCTTCTCTGACTCCATCTCTGACTGGGCTCTGTTCTCAGTTGTTGACTAGTTATTATATCTGGATGCTACCTTTTGACCTTATGTTGTTGAATGCCACATTATAAGAACATTTGTATTATTTACATGTAATCATTTCCTCTTCCTCCTCCTCCCCTCTCTCCTCTCCTCTCTCCTCCCTCCTTGCCCAGGCATCGGCACCAGAGATGGTACGGCAGAGAAGGATAAGGACTTCCGTGGTAAAGCCCAGAAGCAGGTCCAGTTTAACCCAGGTCAGACCACGGCTACATGGAGGGTGAGGATCCTGCAGGATGGCGTGTACGAGCAGTCTGAGACCTTCCAGATTGTTCTGTCAGAACCTGTCATGGCTGCCCTGGAGTTCCCTGACACAGCCACTGTGGAGATCCTCGACCCAGCTGATGGTATGTACTACAGTTCCATGATCCAGAGTAGCTTGTTTTAACAGTCTAAACAGTGTAGGGTTCAAATGACTAATGTTTGATAAGTCATTACTACAGGTAGATTATTCATCAGTCTTAACAGAGATGATTGGTCTGAGGTTATCTCTATGGGAGAGGCAGGGTTTTATAGTAGGTGGGTGAGAACATCCAGGTCAGTGGATAACAAGACATGGACCTTCCTCAGCTTCATTAGTGTGTCCCATGTTAGTGAAGCTGCTCTGTTTTAGTGAAGCTGCTCTCTGTTAGTGAAGCTGCTCTCTGCCTCTTATCAATCCCTGGCCTGGCCCCAGAGCCTGCACTTAGCAACAGAGCATAGTCCATCTTAACCACAGCATGAAATCATGATGAGACTGAGAGTAAAGTTTTAGACCTGGGTTTAGCCTGCCTGCCTGAGTAAATGGAGACAGGAGACTATCATATTGGTCACATCATGGAAACCAACATGGGTGTTATACTTGGATTAAGGTTGCAAAATTCCCAAATTCCCTAAATTACTCCTGATTCCAGGCATCTTCCAACCGGGATTCTGGAAAACTTGGGAATTTTGGGACGGTTACCGGAGTATTCCAACCCCAGGTTAGATATAGTGATCAGTAGCACTGCAACAGTAATCCATATGGGAAGTTGTTTTCTCCAGAAAGGTAAATAAACAAGTTAAATTGGGTATGGAGAATCCCATGGTTATGGTCGGGGCCAGGGTATGGATGGACAACACTAGACTGGAGCCTTCCCAGGGCTCTCATGTTGTTCACACAAGGTCTGTGTCCCAAATGGCACCATATTCCCTATTTAGTGCACTACTTTTGACCAGAGCCCTAAGGGCCCTGATCAAAAGTAGTGCACTACATAGGGAATAGGATGCTATTAGGGACGTAGTTAAAGTATCTAAATACAGTTCAGAAAAACAATGTTTTTAAAAACAGCAGCTAAGCCGTTAATTCCCCTGTGATACTGTAGTTGGAAGGCTGAGGGAGGGAAGCTCTTGCATAATGTACATATAAATGCCTCTCCTCTCCTTCCCCCTCTGGGGTCCCGCTGTGTGAGAGGAGGAATATTCTGTCAACAACTTATGTTGGTTAAAATGTATGGAGGATGGTACTGTTTGTCTCACAAAAAACGTTAGTCCCTTGAGGGAAATTAAGAAAACTTGCTATCAACATCAATATTAATATTTTAGCGTTAGACATTAACATATCATTCTGCTTCATGACCACAAACATGTTTATACATTAACGTATGAAAATACTATTTTAGATTTCCATGATTTCCCAGCTTCTCAGAGTATGTCTGTGTCTCAAATGGCACCCTATTCCCTTTGACCAGAACCCTATGGGAATAGGGTGCCATTTGGGACTTATCTTACAACTAACCCAGTTTCTAGCAGCTCCTTTAAATCTGAATCTCTTCAACTGTCAAAATAGTTCAAGTTTAGTCAGAGAGAGAGAGCAAGAGAGAGAGAGAGAGAGAGAGAGAGAAGAGAAACTATCCACATTAAGGCCTGTCAGCTTGGAACTTAGAGTATGTTCTGCCTTGGTAGGAGCTGGTATTAAGGGCTATAAGCCTGAAGGTTCTGCCAGCCTGAGTAGGAGATAGAACATCTACTTGTTTAGCCAAGACAGGGCTGGGCAGGTCCAGTGTCCTGGTCAGTCAGTAATTGGTCAGGTGGGACTGTTGGGGTTTTTGAGAGTTCAGGCCCTGTTGGCACACTGGTACCTTATTAGCACAGACGTCCAGATTCAGAATCAGAGTAAAGAATAGGTTTTAAGAAGAAGAAACATTACAGTGATAGAGAGAATATTATAAACCTGTCTATGTGAGGTAGGTACTTCTTAGTGTAGGCCTCTGGGATGTAACTCAGGTCTAGTAACTTAGACACAGTCATGCTATGCAGAATAAAGGAGGAGAGGAGAGAAGGAGACAAGGAGAGGAAAGGACAGAACAGGGGGAGTGACTGTAATACAGACTGTAAAAAAATACCAATGGTTTAAACAGGTCTCTGCTTGCTAACAGAATCAAGACACGTCAGGTTTATTATCCAGGCCCACTTTTACTGTTCTTCCTCACATGTGAAGTCTACAGTACGGAAGCTGGACTCCTATTAACAATTCACTAAATGTATACGTATTTCCCTGAGAGGTCCCTGTGTGTCAGCTGTCAAATCAGAGAGGCTTCTAGGTAGTTGTATGTGCCAACCACTGATGTTAGACATCATATCCCCTGTATGGATCCCAAATGACGCCCTATTCCCAATATAGTGCCCTACTTTTGACCAGGGCCTGCATAGGGCTCTGGTCAAAAGGAGTGTACTATATAGGGAATAGGGTGCCATTTGCGACACAGACTATGTCTTCTGATAGTCTGCCTACGTTCACTGGGTCAACACATCCTTTATAGAACTCTGTTAAGTCCTCAGAGAGGAGCCTGGACCAGAGCACCAACAGTAATATACTGTAACTCAGACAGAAATATTCAACGCATCGTCGTACCCTCTTCTCATCAGCATAGCTTCTGTATTAAGTACGTACACAGTGAGTAGGATGTGATGGTTTATCTCTCTCTCTCTCTCTCTCTTTGTCGCCCCCCTCTCTCTCACGCTGCCTCCCCCTCTCTCTGACTCTCTTTCTCCGTCTCCCCCCACCCCCCACCCCCCCCCCGCCCTCTCTCTCGCCCTGTCCCCCCAGAGTCGACAGTGTTCATCCCGTCTGCAGTCTACCCTATAGAGGAGGACATCGGGGAGCTGCTGATCCCAGTACGCAGGAGTGGTGACATCACACAGGAACTCATGCTCATCTGCTACACACAGCAAGGTACAGTCCACACGCAAACGCAAACACACACACACACCATAGCTTCAGGTAATGTCCCTGCTAGAGTCCTCTCTCCTCTCCATCTCTCCCTCTCTTCTCATCCCTCTCTCGTTTTTTCTCTCCTACAGCCACAGCTACAGGGACCATCCCCACTACAGTCCTGTCCTATTCTGACTACATATCCAGACCTGAGGAACACAACAGTGTCCTGCGCTTTGATAAGGGCGAGACGGAGAAGTCCTGTCGTGTGGTGATCATAGATGACTCTCTGTATGAAGAAGAGGAGAGCTTCAACGTTACCCTCAGTATGCCCATGGGAGGCCGTCTGGGACAGGAGTACCACACTGCCAGGGTCACCATCATACCTGACCTGGACGACGGTAAGATGACCCTTCACTTTTCACCTTTGACCTTCAAACCTCTCGTCTGGAGGACAGGATAACAGTTACCAGCTGAGGAACGTGTTAATATCACTCTTGAATCGACTAGGTATGCATCCCAAATGGCACCCTATTCCCTATGTAGGGCACTACTTTCGACCAGGGTAGTTCACTTTATAGGGAATAGGGTGCCATTTGGGACATGTATTACAATGAAAATGTGTTTTTTCACAACGTGAGAGTGACAAAAAAAAAGATTGCTCCTGTCCTGTCACCTCTGATTATGTTAAGAAGAAGAATGTTAGCAGACTTGTTTTTTTTAAACGTTGCTTATAAGCAAAGGAGACTGTTGAGATGGTGTGTAAAATGGTACATTTACACAGTATTCACGAAACATCTAGAACAGATAGATCAAGGGACCTTCAAAAGGTACAAACAAACACACACGCACACAAACACACACACCTATACACAAAGATTGGAAAAGAAGAACACAACTACTCCTTAGGCAAAGTGAATTAATTACTTTACTACATTTACATTTACATTTACGTCATTTAGCAGACGCTCTTATCCAGAGCGACTTACTAATAGAAGCAGACTCCCATCTGTTGGATGTGGTTTTGTTTACGTATTTATGTATTGGTTAATTATATCCTTTAGATGAAGAGCATACCCTAAACTTTGAATTAACTTATGAAAGAAAAAATACTTGGTATGTTAAATGACTTATTGTTGCTATTCCGACTGATACAGGGAAACATGAGGTACACAAATGATGTAGTACCAACTGAATTAAACCAATAGAGGAATAGTGGCTAGTTTGTGTATGTACATGTGTGTGACCAGGTCCCATAGTGCTTTGGTCCAAAGTCGTGCACTGAGGAAGGAGTAGGGTGTCATTTGGGACGCAGCCCCTGTGTGTCTCCTCTTGCTGGAGGGAAACCCTTATCGCAAGGCTCATATCCACATGATAGTCTCCTGTAGCTCCTATCTCCCAAACAGCCTTTGTTCAACAGCACCTCTTGAGCGTTCCTTTCTTCCATATCTGCCTGGCTAGTTCCCTATCTCCCTTCTCCCTATAGACCCTGGCTGTGTGTGTGTGTGTGTGTGTGTGTGTGTGTGTGTGTGTGTTTGTGTTTGTGTGTGTACCCTGGACATCTAAAGAAAGCACCGCTGTGAAAGGGTGGCAGGCAGGGAACAGTGGATTTGAAAATCCCTTGGTATAATCGCTGAATCTTCCCTTTCAAACTTTAATCAAAACTCTCTGCACACACACACCTTCAAAACGGCCGTTTGAAACAGCTAATTGGGTTGATACAACTCTCCACTCAGCATTCCAGAACCTCGCTGCAGGAGTTTAATGGAGTCATAAAAGTATTGGAGGAGGCCTGTAGATGGAAAGAAAACGTTTAATGCAGATCATTAAGATACATTTAACATGGTTAGATCTACACCAGGGGGGCAATCCGAAATGGCACCCCATTCCCTAAATTGTGCACTACTTTTGCCCACATCCCAAATGGCACCCTATTCCCTATATAGTACACTTAATTTGCTCAGAACCCTATGGGCCCTGGTCAAAAGTAGTGCATTATGTAGGGAATAGGGTGGCATTTGAGACGCAACCCTGGTCTGAACTACCATCTCAGACTGAGTGAGGATTCACCAGATGTTCTTTCACAGGGTAGACCATCTAGACAGGACAGCTCCCCTCTTACCAAACATATCTCTCTAACAGTCAGGCCCTCTCATAAACCTGCCATGGACAGGATAGTAAATGATAGTTGAGCTCCACTCCCTACTCAAGACAAGAACCATGACGTTCTGGAGGATATCAATCAAATGTGGAACATAAAGGATAGACTGTATGACATATTCAATAACATCTTATCCCATTGGATATACATTTCACTTAATCATTGTTTGAGGGCATGGTTTCGTAATATCTCTTATTTTAAACAATCTGGTTTTGTAGAATAGAAACACATTTATTTATTTTCAGTCTTAGATCAATTCAAGTATCCCAAATACTTTGGGGCATGTATTTATTCTAGCATTCACTGTTTAATGTCCAAAAGGTTTCTCAGCCACTGAGTTGAGATTGGGCTAAAGGTTCTCTTATAGCCTCCTTGGGAACAGAGGCAGGCACACTACTTCAAGGGTGTGTGTGTGTGTGTGTGTGTGTGTGTGTGTGTGTGTGTGTGTGTGTGTGTGTGTGCGTGCGTGCGTGCGTGCGTGCGTGCGTGCGTGCGTGCGTGCGTGCGTGCGTGCGTGCGTGCGTGCGTGCGTGCGTGCGTTCCTTGGTATTCCCCTCAGAGTGTCAGAGCAGCTGTTGGGATGCTAAACGAAAGTGTTAATGGTTTTAATAGTCTGCACCCCTGTATAACAGCCCTGTATAACAGCACTATAATAGTCTGTACCCCTGTATAACAGCCCTGTATAACAGCACTATAATAGTCTGTACCCCTGTATAACAGCCCTGTATAACAGCACTATAAAAGTCTGTACCCCTGTATAACAGCCCTGTATAACAGCACTATAATAGTCTGTACCCCTGTATAACAGCCCTGTATACCAGCACTATAATAGTCTGTACCCCTGTATAACAGCCCTATAATAGTCTGTACCCCTGTATAACAGCCCTGTATAACAGCACTATAATAGTATGTACCCCTGTATAACAGCCCTGTATAACATACCTATAATAGTCTGTACCCCTGTATAACAGCCCTGTATAACAGCACTATAATAGTATGTACCCCTGTATAACAGTACTATAATAGTATTTACCCCTGTATAACAGCCCTGTATAACAGACCTATAATAGTCTGTACCCCTGTATAACAGCACTGTATAACAGCCCTATAATAGTCTGTACCCCTGTATAACAGCCCTGTATAACATACCTATAATAGTATGTACCCCTGTATAACAGCACTGTATAACAGCCCTTTAATAGTCTGTACCCCTGTATAACATCCCTATAATAGTCTGTACCCCTGTATAACAGCCCTGTATAACAGCACTATAATAGTCTGTACCCCTATATAACAGCCCTATAATAGTCTGTACCCCTGTATAACAGCCCTGTATAACAGCCCTATAATAGTCTGTACCCCTGTATAACAGCCCTATAATAGTCTGTACTCCTGTATAACAGCCCTATAATAGTCTGTACCCCTGTATAACATCCCTGTAATAGTCTGTACCCCTGTATAACAGCACTGTAATAGTATGTACCCCTGTATAACAGCCCTGTAATAGTCTGTACCCCTGTATAACAGCACTGTAATAGTCTGTACCCCTGTATAACAGCACTGTAATAGTCTGTACCCCTGTATAACAGCCCTGTAATAGTCTGTACCCCTGTATAACAGCCCTGTAATAGTCTGTACCCTTGCATAACAGCCCTATAAATCAAATCAAATTGTATTTGTCATATGCGCCGAATACGACAGGTGTAGACCTTAGTGAAATGCTTACTTACAAGCCCTTAACCAACAATGCAGTTTTAAGAAAAATAAGAGTTCCCTTTAGCAGGAAGTGTTGTACCCCTGTATGCACATCAGTCACTGGCTTCATCAATAAGTGCATCGATGACGTCGTCCCCACAGTGACCGTACGTACATACCCCAACCAGAAGCCATGGATTACAGGCAACATCCGCACTGAGCTAAAGGGTAGAGCTGCCGCTTTCAAGGAGCGGGACTCTAACCCGGACACTTATAATAAATCCCGCAATGTCCTCAAACGAACCATCAAATAGGCAAAGAGTCAATACAGGACTAAGATTGAATCGTACTACACCGGCTCTGACGCTCGTCGGATGTGGTAGGGCTTGAAAACTATTACAGACTACAAAGGGAAGCACAGCCGCGAGCTGCCCAGTGACACAAGCCTACCAGACGAGCTAAACCACTTCTTTGCTCGCTTCGAGGCAAGCAACACTGAAGCATGCTTGAGAGCACCAGCTGTTCCGGATGACTATGTGATCATGCTCTCCGTAGCCGATGTGAGTAAGACTTTTAAGCAGGTCAACATTCACAAGGCCTCAGGGCCAGACGGATTACCAGGACGTGTACTCAGAGCATGTGCTGACCAACTGGCAAGTGTCTTCACCGACATTTTCAACATGTCCCTGACTGAGTCTGTAATACCAACATGTTTCAAGAAGACCACCATAGTCCCCGTGCCCAAGGACACTAAGATAACCTGCCTAAATGACTACCGACCCGTAGCACTGACGTCTGTAGCCATGAAGTGCTTTGAAAGGCTGGTCATGGCTCACATCAACACCGTTATCCTAGACCCACTCCAATTTGCATACCGCCCCAACAGATCCACAGATGATGCTATCTCTATTGCACTCCACACTGCCCTTTCCCACCTGGACAAGAGGAACACCTACGTGAGAATGCTATTCATTGACTACAGCTCAGCGTTCAACACCATAGTGCCCTCAAAGCTCATCACTTAGCTAAGGATCCTGGGACTAAATACCTCCCTCTGCAACTGGATCCTGGACTTCCTGACGGGCCAGCCCCAGGTGGTAAGGGTAGGTAACAACACATCTGCCACGCTGATCCTCAACACGGGGGCCCCTCAGGGGTACGTGCTCAGTCCCCTCCTGTACTCCCTGTTCACCCATGACTGCATGGCCAGGCACGACTCCAACACCATCATTAAGTTTGCCGATGACACAACAGTGGTAGGCCTGATCACCGACAACAATGAGACAGCATATAGGGAGGAGGTCAGAGACCTGGCCGTGTGGTGCCAGGATAACAACCTCTCCCTCAACGTGACCAAGACAAAGGAGATGATTGTGGTAGCTGCACCATCAAGAGCATCCTGACTGGTTGCATCACCGCCTGGTATGGCAACTGCTCGGCCTCCGACCGCAAGGCACTACAGAGGGTAGTGCGTACCGCCCAGTACATCACTGCGGCCAAGCTTCCTGCCATCCTGGACCTCTATACCAGGCGGTGTCAGAGGAAGGCCCTCAAAATTGTCAAAGACTCCAGCCACCCTAGTCATAGACTGTTCTCTCTGCTATCGCACGGCAAACGGTACCGGAGCGCCAAGTCTAGGTCCAAAAGGCTTCTCAACAGCTTCTACCCCCAAGCCATAAGACTCCTGAACAGCTAATCATGGCTACCCGGACTATTTGCACTGCCCCCCCACCCCCACCCAATCTTTTTACGCTGCTGCTACTCTGTTAATTATTTACGCATAGTCACTTTAACTCTACCCACATGTACATATTACCTCAATTACCTCAACTAGCCGGTGCCCCCGCACATTGACTCTGCACTGGTACCCCCCTGTATATAGCCTCCCTACTGTTATTTTATTTTACTTCTGCTCTTTTTTTCTCAACACTTTTTTGTTGTTGTTTTATTTTACTTTTTTATTAAAAAATAAATGCATTGTTGGTTAAGGGCTGTAAGTAAGCATTTCACGGTAATGTCTACACCTGTTGTATTCGGCGCATGTGGCAAATAAAATTGGATTTGATTTGATTTGTAGTAGTGAGGAGATCGTTTCTAGACAACACACAGACTTGTCACAGTCAGTATGAAGATAAGACTATCACACTCTCACACACACTCTAACACATGCAATGATCTGTGGTTCATCCCAAATCACACCTTATTCCCTACTGTAGGTACGTCCTGACAGGTAATCAATCTACAGTACTGCTCTTCTCCTTCAACAGACAGGCCTTTCTAGTTTATCTAACAGAGTCCATTCCATTATCACCTCCTCCTTGTCAATTTTATCTATAGGCTGACATCAGCCCTGTCTCTCCAGGACTATCTCTCCATTTCTCTCTCTCCAGGACTATCTCTCCATCTCTGTCTCTCCATCCTTCCCTCTCATCGTATCCTGGCACCTTAAACACCCTCAACACCTGATGCAGGATGCTCTTGGGAGGTGCCGCCACACTGTTTTACCTCATGCCCTCTTTGTATTGATCAGGTTACAGCTCCTGGCGTCACTAGCGATGGAGTTAGGCAGCTTGTCAGACAGTAGCTTCAGGCTATGGTTTCCTCTCTGCCTCTTTGTCTTCATCTGATTCTTGACGCCATGCAGGCAGAATCAGGATCCCATTCTAAGATAACAATGTACACAAAGCAAGCTTCCAGGAAGTAGGTATTTCCCCCTGCCCTACCCACCCCTTCTGTGTGTGTGTGTGTCTGTGTCTGTGTCTGTGTCTGTGTCTGTGTCTGTGTGTTATTCTATACATGAACCTGTATGAACCACTCCACCCGGTCAACTGATATGCAGGAGGGAGAGGATCCTGGTTGTCAGTCAGACGCCCTGTCGGGGCCCCACGCCACGGCTCTGAGAACACGATGATGTCGGATAGATAAGGACTAAAGGGAAACTTAGAGGAGAGACTGTGACTGTTGTAAGCATGGGGAGCCTCTTTGTCTGAGGTAAACTAATCTCAGGACTGGAGACGTATTAAGGCTTGTTTCCTGTTGTTTTGGTTGTTAATTAACTAGAACAATGACAGTGTTCTATACCAAGACACAAAACATGCCAAAAAGTTCATGCCAAGAGGAACTTTAGTTCCATACATTTGGAATGATCAGTTTAATATTTTTTTACATTATAGAACACATTTCCGATACAGTCTGTAGTGTGATTGTATTAAACTGATACAGTGGTTTTCGTACCAGCATTGCCAGCACACTGCCTGTCAGACACAGAGCATGGAAATACAGATTACAGCCCACTCTCTCTCTAACTGTGACCAAAGGACGAGGTAGTATGTATAGCCTGGCAACGATTGTCAGTACAGTTAGCTAAATCTCATACAGCTGTGGTACCAGGCTAGTAGTGTGAGTTTTCAGGTGTTTATCAGTGATGTGCTACCTTCTATGATGCAGAGAAAATGTAGACTATTCAGTGGGCACACAGTGACAGGTAGGAAATGCCTTTTGCCTGTAACCACCTTAAACTGTTGACCCTTCAACCCAGTTCCTCTGAGAACACTTCACGTCCGCAGAAAACCCAGTTAGCTAATCTCATCTCAGGGTGCTTATAGGAAGTATTTCTTCCCTGTTTACCATCCTACCGGCCTCTCAAACATCCTTGACAGATACTCAGGCAGTACAGGCAGAGCATGGAATCAGCCTTTCTCCCCGGTTTGTTGTACTGTAGAAGTGGTGGTCTTTTGGGATGGTAAGTGCATGCACGTGTAGCATCTGTCCCTGCCAGTGAGGGTCCTGCGTCCTGCTGTGCCTCTCCAGGGTGGGCTGAGGTTTCAGCAGCTGGCATCTGCACCTGGTCCCGAATGGACTGACCTTGTCCCATTAAACACACACGCACACACACTATGTCCCGTCTGGGCTGACCCGGTCCCATTAAACAGTCAGGGGCCTTAGGAGGTAACTGTTTCCCCCCTGCCGAATTCCACTTTAGCACTTCCACTTCCAAAGAGAAAAGGATTAGAGCTGGACATTCAGGAGATGCAGCCAGTGTCCCTTCTA
The DNA here is from genome assembly GCF_020615455.1 of Coregonus clupeaformis. Classification (NCBI taxonomy): domain Eukaryota; kingdom Metazoa; phylum Chordata; class Actinopteri; order Salmoniformes; family Salmonidae; genus Coregonus; species Coregonus clupeaformis. Next base: position 37,457,977 of record NC_059197.1, read on the forward strand.
ACCAAACACAACCAGAGATACAGTTGAAGTCGGAAGTTTACATACAGGTTGGAGTCATTAAAACTTGTTTTTCAACCACTCCACAAATTTTCATCCAGAAAATGATGTCATGGCTTTAGAAGCTTCTGATAGGCTAATTGACATCATTTGAGTCAATTGGAGGTGTACCTGTGGATGTATTTCAAGGCCTACCTTCAAACTCAGTGCCTCTTTGCTTGACATCATGGGAAAATCTAAAGAAATCAGCCAAGACCTCAGAAAAAAAATGGTAGACCTCCACAAGTCTGGTTCATCCTTGGGAGCAATTTCCAAACGTCTGAAGGAACCACGTTCATCTGTACAAACAATAGTACGCAAGTATAAACACAATGGCACCACGCAGCCGTCATACCGCTCAGGAAGGAGACGCGTTCTGTCTCCTAGAGATGAACGTACTTTGGTGCGAAAAGCACAAATCAATCCCAGAACAACAGCAAAGGACCTTATGAAGATGCTGGAGGAAACAGGTACAAAAGTATCTATATCCACAGTAAAACGAGTCCTATATCGACATAACCTGAAAGGCCGCTCAGCAAGGAAGAAGCCACTGCTCCAAAACCGCCATAAAAAAGCCAGACTACGGTTTGCAACTGCACATTGGGACAAAGATCGTACTTTTTGGAGAAATGTCCTCTGGTCTGATGAAACAAAAATATAACTGTTTGGCCATAATGACCATCATTGTGTTTGGAGGAAAAAGGGGGTCGCTTGCAAGCTGAAGAACACCAACCCAACCGTGAAGCACAGGGGTGGCAGCATCATGCTGTGGGGGTGCTTTGCTGCAGGAGGGACTGGTGCACTTCACAAAATAGATGGCATCATGAGGAAGGAAACTATGTGTATATATTGAAGCAACATCTCAAGACATCAGTCAGGAAGTTAAAGCTTGGTCGCAAATGGACCTTCCAAATGGACAATGACCCCAAGCATACTTCCAAAGTTGTGGCAAAATGGCTTAAGGACAACAAAGTCAAGGTATTGGAGTGGCCATCACAAAGCCCTGTCCTCAATCCTATAGAACATTTGTGGGCAGAACTGAAAAAGCGTGTGCGAGCAAGGAGGCCTACAAACCTGACTCAGTTACACCAGCTCTGTCAGGAGGAATGGGCCAAAATTCACCCAACTTATTGTGGAAAGCTTGTGGAAGGATACCCGAAACGTTTGACCCAAGTTAAACAATTTAAAGGCAATGCTACCAAATATTAATTGAGTGTATGTAAACTTCTGACCCACTGGGAATGTGATGAAAGAAATAAAAGCTGAAATAAATCATTCTCTCTACTATTATTCTGACATTTCACATTCTTAAAATAAAGTGGTGATCCTAACTGACCTAAGACAGGGAATTTTTACTAGGATTAAATGTCAGGAATTGTGAAAAACTGAGTTTAAATGTATTTGGCTAAGGTGTATGTAAACTTCTGACTTCAGCTGTACAACCTAACTACACATGTATTATAGGTACCGTGTGTAGACTGTATATGATCTCAATCAGTAAAGGGTATCTCTGGTACTTGGAGTCTGCTGCTTTTCACTTTTTATCGCCAGAAATATGATCCTCCTGCAGTCACTCAGGCGCCCGAGGACAGGAGCAGCCTCTCCCTGCCTGATTATAATAATTATTTACATTTTTTACATTTACATTTTAGTCATTTAGCAGACGCTCTTATCCAGAGCGACTCACAGCCAGTGAATACCTTTTTTTTTTTTTTTTTTTTTCTTTATACTGGCCCCCCATGGGAATCGAACCCACAACCCTGCCGTTGCAAACACCAAGCTCTATCAACTGAGCTACATCCCTGCCGGCCATTCCCTCCCCTACCCTGGACGACGCTAGGCCAATTGTGCGCCGCCCATGAGTCTCCCGGTCGCGGCCGGCTGCGACAGAGCCTGGATTCGAACCAGGATCTCTAGTGGCACAGTTAGCACTGCGATGCAGTGCCTTAGACCACTGCGCCGCTCATTTACTAGGATAATGTGTTTAACAGACGGGTGGCAGGTTTTATTGGAATACAGAAATGATACTCTGACCTACTGTAGTGCTTGCTGAACGTGCAGTCTAGCCCTGTAGGTATAATGTTAACACTACATTTAACACTACAGTTAACACTATAGTTAACACTGCAGTTAAAACTACAGTTAACACTACGCTACCTCTCCCTGAAAGGCTTCAGCACATCTGTTGCTGTCAATGTGACCTGGAGTCCAGGTGAGTCCAGATAGGGCGGTAGGGAGGTAATAACAGGGTTTAGGGTCAGCCCACTACTCTCTTCTCCTCTCATCCTCATCCAGGACCCAGACCAGACCCGCCCCATGTCCCACTCTCACCAGAACCATAATCATACCTTACAGACTGTAGAGCATTCCGGAGATTTACAGACCAGTGACACCACTGCATAAATACAAGGCTGTAATTCTGCTCTACAAGCATTCTCATGTTTTACTGTCCCACTCCATACCACACCCCTCTCCTTCCCCCCATTGTGTCCAGGTGCGTGGCATACACGGGCGATTGAGTCTCTATCAAACAGCAATTACCTGTGCGTGAAAGGACAAGTCCTGTCATACTTACGGAAGGCAGGCAGGCTGGCAGGCATACTGTGTACTGTAAATACATGGATGTGGACGTGGTAACGCCCTGGATAGCTATCTGTGCATGTAGAAGAGCTGTGTGTGTGTCTGTACATTCATGTGTGTGTGTGTGTGTGTGTGTGTGAATGATGTTTCTGAATCCTCTATTGTGGGTCTGACTAAGAACATCCGCTACTATTTCAATGAGATCACCGCCGCCTGCCAGTCTGCCAACGTGGCAGAAAGATTCCCTATTACAGCCCATATGTCTCTGGTCAAAAGTAGTGCACTATATACAGTAGGGAATAGGGTGCCATTTGGGACGCATTCACAGAGTGGGCCTACACATCTCACTACTTTAAAGTATAACATAGCTATACAGTGCCTTCAGAAAGTATTCAGAGCCCTTGACTTTTTCCACATTTTGTTACGTTACACCCTTAATCTAAAATTGATTAAATTGTTTTTTTCCCTCATCAATCTGCACACAATGGATGGTGCCAGGTTTCCTCCAGACGTGACACTCGGCATTCAGGCCAAAGAGTTCAATCTTGGTTTCATCAGACCAGAGAATCTTGTTTCTCATGGTCTGAGAGTCTTTAGGTGTCTTTTGGCAAACTCCAAGCAGGCTGTCATGTGGCTTTTACTAAGGAGTGGCTTCCGTCTGGCCACTCTACCATAAATGCCTGATTGGTGGAGTGCTGCAGAGATGGTTGTCCTTCTGGAAGGTTCTCCCATCTCCACAGAGGAACTCTAAAGCTCTATCAGTGTGACCTGACCAAGGCCCTTCTCCCCCGATTGCTCAGTTTAGCCGGGCGGCCAGCTCTAGGAAGAGTCTTGGTGGTTCCAAACTTCTTCCATTTAAGAATAATGGAGGCCACTGTGTTCTTGGGGACCTTCAATGCTGCAGAATGTTTTTGGTACCCTTCCCCCGATCTGTGCCTCGACACAATCCTGTCTCAGAGCTCTACAGACAATTCCTTCGACCTCATGGCTTGGTTTTTGCTGTGACATGCACTGTCAACTTTCCAAATCATGTCCAATCAATTGAATTTACCACAGGTGGATTCAATCAAGTTGAAATTGAGCTCAGGTGCATCATGTTTCCATTGATCATCCTTGAGATGTTTCTACAAGTCTCATAGCAAAGGGTCTGAATACTTATGCAAATAAGGTATTTCTGTTTTTTATTTGTAATAAATTTTCTAAAATTTCTAAAAACCTGTTTTCACTTTGTCATTATGGGGTATTGTGTGTAGATTTTTAAATCCATTTTAGAATAAGGCTGTAATGAAACAAAATGTGGAAAAAGTAAATGGATCTGAATACTTTCCGAAGGCACTGTATATACTGAACAAAAATATAAATGCAACATGCAAAGTGTTGGTCCCATGTTTCATGAGCTGAAATAAAAGATCCCAGAAATGATCCATATGCACAAAAGCTTATTTCTCTCAAATGTAGTGCACACATTTGTTTACATCCCTGTTAGTGAGCATTTCCCCTTTGCCAAGATAATCGATCCACCTGACAGGTGTGGCATATCAAGAAGCTGATTAAACAGCATGATCATTACACAGGTGCACCTTGTGCTGGGTGACAATAAAAGGCCACTCTAAAATCACACAACACAATGCCAAAGTTTTGAGGGAGTGTACAATTGGCATGCTGACTGCAGGAATGTCCACCAGAGCTGTTGCCAGAGAATTTAATGTTCATTTCGCTACCATAAGCCGCTTCAAACGTCATTCTAGAGAATTTGGCAGTACGTCCAACCGGCCTCACAACCACGTGTAACCACGCCAGCCCAGGACCTCCACATCCGGCTTCTTCACCTGCGGGATCGTCTGAGACCAGCCGCCCGGACAGCTGATGAAACTGGGAGTTTGCACAACTGAAGGATTTCTGCACAAACTGTCAGAAACCGTCTCAGGGAAGCTCATCTGCGTGCTAGTCATCCTCAACAGGGTCTTGACCTGACTGCAGTTCGGCGTCATAACCGACTTCAGTGGGAAAATGCTCACCTTCGACGGCCAATGGTATGCTGGAGAAGTGTGCTCTTCACGGATGAATCCCGGTTTCAACTGTACCATGCAAATGGTAGACAGCCTGTATGGCATCGTGTGGGTGAGCGGTTTTCTGATGTCAACGTTGTGAACAGAGTGCCCAATGGTGGCATTGGGATTATGGTATGGGCAGGCATAAGATATGGACAACGAACACAATTGCATTTTATTGATGGAAATTTGAAGGCACAGAGATGCCGTGACGAGATCCTGAGGCCTATTAACGTGCCATTCATCCGCCGCCATCAACTCATGTTTCAGCATGATAATGCACGGTCCCATGTCGCAAGGATCTGTACACAATTCCTGGAAGCTGAAAATGTCCCAGTTCTTCTATGGCCTGCATATTCACCAGACATGTCACCCATTGAGCATGTTTGGGATGCTCTGGATTGATGTGTACGACAGCGTGTTCCAGTTCCCCACCAACATCCAGCAACTTCACACAGCCATTGAAGAGGAGTGGGACAACATTCCAAAGGCCACAATCAACAGCCTGCGCAAAGAAGATGTGTCACGCTGCATGAGGCAAATGGTGGTCACACCAGATACTGACTGGTTTTCTGATCCATGCCCCTACCTTTTTTTTTAAAGGTATCTGTGACCAACAGATGCATATCTGTATTCCGAGTCGTGAAATCCATAGATTAGGGCCTAATGAATGTATTTCAATTGACGGATTTCCTTATATGAACTGTAACTCGTTGAAATTGTTGCATGTTGCGTTAATATTTTTGTTCAGTGTAGTTATAGTAGGTCATTGAATAATCCAGTATAACTTTAGATGACTTTATGTTTGATATGCAGCTGCTGCTACAGTATGTTCTTTATTAGAGAACTGTGATTAGTGTTATACAGTAGGCAGAGTAACAGTAACCCTGCTGCCTCCGTTAGATAAGGCATTCAGCGCTGTCGTTCAAGACTGATCAAGCAGCTTCTGTAGTTGGAGGAGTACAACAGTCCCCTTAAGGATGGAGGGTTGTGTGTGTGTGTGTGTGTCTTTGTGTGTGTGTGCGTGTGCATGTATGTGTTATAGCTGGGCGATATGGACAAAAATCCATATTGCGATAAATTGCCTGAATTTATGTGATAATGATTAACATTAATAACATAAATATGCACCACAGTTTTTTTCAAGTGCTAGCTGTGCCACTAGAGATCCTGGTTCTAATCCAGGCTCTGTCGTAGCCGGCCGCGACCGGGAGACCCATGGGGCGGCGCACAATTGGCCCAGCATCGTCCAGGGTAGGGGAGGGAATGGCCGGCAGGGATGTAGCTCAGTTGGTAGAGCATGGCGTTTGCAACGCCAGGGTTGTAGGCATCAATTGTCCCATTAACAATCACCCATATTAGCAAACTTATTTAGTTTCAAACGTCACATTTCTCTAGTATAGGCTACTTATCATAATGAATGAAATCAGCAAAATGCCTGCGATAAGTGATCGGTGTGGTCGATGTTGATCATTTTTGGTTTATCGTCCCAGCTATAGTGTGTGTATGTGTGTGTGTCTCACTTGTCATCACACACACATACAGTTATTAAGACAGATCTTTTTTTTTATGCTGCTGCTACTCGTTGTTTATTATCTATGCATAGTCACTTTTACCCCTACCTACATTTACATATTACCTCAATTACCTCGACTAACCTGTACCCCTCACACATTGACTTGGTACCGGTACCCCCTGTATATAGCCTTGCTATTGTTATTTTATTGTAATTTTTTTATTATTTTTTTTGTCACTATTTTCTTAACTCGTATTTTTCTTAAAACTGCATTGTTGGTTAAGGGCTTGTAAGTAAGCATTTCACGGTAAGGTCTACACCTGTTGTATTCGGCGCATGTGACAAATAAAATGTGACTTGATTTGAGATGCTTCACTGTAACATGTCCTTTGTCTTCTAATCTCATGTTCAGCGGTTACTTTACACTACGAAGTTCACTCTGTAAAATTCAAGGAAATTATTCTACTTCCTAATAAACAATGGTTTGTTTTCCCAAGATTATAAATGGCACCTCACTGTCAAAATGACACCCTATTCACCCAAATCTGTGTCATTTTGGATTACTTACTTAGTCCTCTTTGTCCCGGGTGAGAAATATGGCTGCAACAACCTTCTACCACTGGAGTCTTTGGCCACAGATTGAGCCCTGTTTGTGGCCCATTTAGGATGCTACCTAGCTAAACCTCCACCTGCCTTGACCTCAGGTAACTCTACCCAGAGAGAGGTGTGCCTGGGTCTGGGTCGGAGCAAGGTAAGCCCTGCGGTGTGGTGGTGCTGGGTCTAGCTGAGTCCTCCCTCAGCCCAGGAGCCAGGGGTTTATCTTACACCTAAAGGGCCGTGCCTCTTTGAAGATGGTGTTTGTCTGCTGTACAAACCAACCTTACCTGATTACTACAGCTGCAGGTCTTGGACTCTGCACACACACACACACACACACGGATCTGATTACCGCAGTAGTGTGGAGAACGAGCTGAGACAGTCTAAAGTTTGATTTGTAGGGAAAGACACTGGCAGCTACATAAACCCTGACACCACACACCCTTTGTCTAGGTTTGATCTCGACACACACACACACACTTTTTCACATCCCAAATGGAACCCTATTCCCTACATGGTGCACTTCTGACCAGAGCCCGTCAAAAGTAGTGCACCAAATAAGGGATAGGGTGCCATTTGTGACACATCCTTTTTCTTTGTTTGCTCTCGACACACACTCTTTGTCTAGGTTTGTTCCCGACCTAGATAAAGGAGGAACGGTATATTTGTCCTGTGTGTGCACCCTGAAAGCATATTACCAATTCAAGGCACTTTCATACCTGACAACAATGCCTTCAACCACAAATCCTCATGCTTTGTCTAAAGCAACATTTTTCCCTCTGCAGCTAGTCTGACTTGCTAATACTGTGAGATTATGATATCCAATCCTTTTTAAATTGTTGAAAAGTGTTATGGTATTCTTTGAGTCCAGATAAGTAAATAAGGTGTTAGAATAGATATCATTTACATCTCTTTACACCTGTCTGATAAACACAGATATCAGCCTGTCTGATAAACATAGATATCAGCCTGTCTGATAAACATAGATATCAGCCTGTCTGATAAACGTAGATATCAGCCTGTCTGATAAACATAGATATCAGCCTGTCCGATAAACATAGATATCAGCCTGTCTGATAAACATAGATATCAGCCTGTCTGATAAACATAGATATCAGCCTGTCTGATAAACACAGATATCAGCCTGTCTGATAAACATAGATATCAGCCTGTCTGATAAACACAGATATCAGCCTGTCTGATAAAGATAGATATCAGCCTGTCTGATAAAGATAGATATCAGCCTGTCTGATAAACGTAGATATCAGCCTGTCTGATAAACGTAGATATCAGGCGTTTTGCTTTACACAGTATAAAGTCACAGTAATTGCTCTTATTTCACATGCTTTGAAAAGCTCTTCATGTATAATTTCCTCTTTCAGTGTTTATTTAGATTAAGTCAATGCATCAGATAAAATTAGTATTTGCCTTAGTTGCTGCAGTACTGCTACAGTACTGTTTTATCAGATGGACAGATTAGTTCTATACAGAGGTATTTTTCAGCCATTATTAGCTTCTTCTCCTCCTTCTCTCTGCTCTCCTCCTCTCCTCCTCTCATATCTTCCCATTTATCTGTGTCACTTTGAGATGAGAAACACAGCTAACTACCAGACCAGCCTAGAGGTGTGATCATCATCGTCATGGAAACAGGGTATATGCCCTTGGCGATATCACCACCATTCAATTCATTCATGTGTTCACCATGGCTATGTCTGAAATGGCATCCTGTTCCCTGTGTAGGACCAGGCTTCTGCTGTTCAGTAGTCTGGAGAGAAGGGTTGGTTTGATCCATTTTCACACACAAAAAAACAAGTAAAGCGCTTAATCATATAATTCAGAGCCAACAACTGCCACTCCAGTTTTACCTCAAAGTTGTTTATTTTCCCAGAACGTACAGTAAATGAGCCCAGGGTCCTACTCTTACTGTGAGGGCCGTTACACTCAATCAACACCCTCCCTGTGTTTCTGGTTGTTTGAGTCAGCTGTGATGTTAGTTGACAGCAACTTCCCAAGAGACAGCCCAGTTCAAAGCACGCAAAGTACAGAGAGGGAAAGAGGAATAAAGAGAGAGAGAGCAAGAAGAAGAACGAGAGAAAGTGAGAGAGAGAGAGAGAGAGAGAGAGAGAGGGTGTCAGAGGGAGTCAGAGGAACAGAACAGTGTCGGGGAGATTGACTGTAGAGGAATCTGGGCTCAGGAAAGTACTAATTGTAGACAGGCAGGCCTGGACTCCTCCAACTCCTCTACGTATGCACACACACAAACACAACCACACTCCTCTACCACAGTCGACTACACTGCACCGGGTCCTTTCAACCAGACACGGAAACAGAGCGATGCCTTCAGGCTTCTAGTCTTTACATTTATATTCTGTACATGTTACAGAATAACATCCCCTCAAATATACCATACTGTAATTCAGGTGCTTTAAGTGGTGGAAATGACTAGTGTTGAGTTGAGTGCCAGCTAGTGGCTCAATGTGCAGTCATTTAGCTCTGTCATCAGAAGTAATTGTAGTTGAAATGTGGGTTATTACAAATTCAACTCAATAGTTACATCAGACAGTATCCAGCTGTGAAACTAACTGAAACAAGAACGTTATGTATAACATCTTCCTGTGTTTCCTCTCCTCTCCTCCACAGCTCCAGTATTCTACTTCGGAGACACAGACTACCATGTGGATGAGAGTGATGGTTATGTGGAGGTCAAGGTGTGGAGAACAGGCACTGACCTCTCTAAAACAGCCACGGTCACTGTACGCTCCAGGAAAACAGACCCTGTCTCTGCTGAAGGTAGATACAATACAACACAATACAATACAACACAATACAATACAACGCAACACAACACAATACTATACAACGCAACACAACACAATACTATACAACACAATACTATACAACGCAATACAACACAATACAATACAACACAATACTATACAACGCAATACAACACAATACAATACAACACAATACTATACAACGGAACACAATACAGCACACTGTATGTCTATGACAGCACACTGTCTGCAGAAAGTAGGTGTCCCAGTCCATGTCCCTACAGTACAACACACTGCTCTCACACATGGGACTGTACTACAATAACATGTATTTGTGTTACAGCACACTGGCTTTACCGCTGTATTTAAAGAGTCATATAGAGCTTAGGAAAAGGTTAACCAGGTGGAACAATAGGCTTTAGTCCACCTCAGGGTTAGTCTGTCTGTCTGTCACTCTAGTGTTGTGGAAGCAGAAAGAACGCCCAGAGCAATGCAGGCTGGATTTGTTGGGATGTTATATGACCATTGGTCGAGAGGGGAAGGGCTCTGCTCAGCCCCAGTTGCATCCTAAATGGTACCCTATTCCTTTTGTAGTGCACTGCTATTGACCAGGACCCATAGCGGATAGGGTGCCATTTGGTATTGAACCCCAGTCTGGTGACTGTTGAAAAGTACAGAGGAGGGTAGGCCTACAGGGTTGGGAGAGACAGGGTTGGGAGGGACATGGTTGAGAGGGACAGGGTTGGGAGGGACAGGGTTGGGAGGGACAGGATTGGGAGGAACAGGGTTGAGAGGGACAGGGTTGAGAGGGACAGGGTTGGGAGGGACAGGGTTGGGAGGGACAGGGTTGGGAGGAACAGGGTTGGGAGGGACAGGGTTGGGAGGGACAGGGTTGGGAGGAACAGGGTTGGGAGGGACAGGGTTGGGAGGGACAGGGTTGGGAGGGACAGGGTTGGGAGGAACAGGGTTGGGAGGGACAGGGTTGGGAGGGACAGGGTTGGGAGGGACAGGGTTGAGAGGGACAGGGTTGGGAGGGACAGGGTTGGGAGGAACAGGGTTGGGAGGGACAGGGTTGGGAGGGACAGGGTTGGGAGGGACAGGGTTGGGAGGGACAGGGTTGAGAGGGACAGGGTTGAGAGGGACAGGGTTGGGAGAGACAGGGTTGAGAGGGACAGGGTTGGGAGGGACAGGGTTGGGAGGGACAGGGTTGGGAGGGACAGGGTTGAGAGGGACAGGGTTGGGAGGGACAGGGTTGAGAGGGACAGGGTTGAGAGGGACAGGGTTGGGAGGGACAGGTTTGGGAGGGACAGGGTTGGGAGGGACAGGGTTGAGAGGGACAGGGTTGGGAGGGACAGGGTTGAGAGGGACAGGGTTGGGAGGGACAGGGTTGGGAGGGACAGGGTTGGGAGGGACAGGGTTGAGAGGGACAGGGTTGGGAGGGACAGGGTTGGGAGGAACAGGGTTGGAAGCAGTGTTGGTGATAAAGCTGGATTGAGTGAAGACAGAGGAATGTAGACTGAATCCCTCACACACTCTAGTGTTTAAGTCTGGATAGAGAGTATTTATATAGCTCCTGGAACTAAAACCTTCTCCCTGCCTGCAGCCTTCTTCATATCGCCTGCCCCCAAGCACTCATCTCTCTCTCTCTCTCACTCACTCCTCCTTCCCCCTCACTCCTCTCTCTCCTCCTCCCCTCCTCCCTCCCTCCTCCTCCCTTTCTATCTCCCTCCCCTCTCTCTCTCTCTCACTCCCTCTCACTCCTTAATTTTCTCTTCTCCTGCCTGCAGCAAAATATTGTTTCTATCCCATCTAATCTGTTGAGACTCAGTGGTAATGCATTCCCAAGCAGACACACATACTGTAGCTTTATAATACAGTCCCAAGTGGAGGGACACACAAAGCTGGTTCAGAAACACATAGCTGGGTCTGTGGGTCAGACGTCCATAGCTAGGGTTGGTCCTGAATGGCACCCTGTTCTCTATATAGGTCACTACTTTTGATCCGGGTCCAAAGGTGTATATATAGGGAATAGGGTGCCATTTGGGACGCACACTAGGTCAGAGGTACAGGAAGCAGTCAGGTGGGTAAAGGCCATGCCATCAACACCCTGCCTCTTCACAGCTCTGAGTGGATGAAGAACATGTTTACACCCTCCAGGTGGCCTAGGGAGATATCAAATGTCTCACACTACTGCAGCCTTAATCCTGACACAGATTCCTAGTGCTCCCGCACTGCTATGTACTGTTGAGAGGAAGCAACATTTGATCAACATGTTGTGGTATTTCCATTCATCTAACTCACCGCTACTGATGTTACTCGTGTGAATTATAGAGTCATAGGAGATCTAAGCCCATATGTATCAAGTGTCTCAGAGTAGGAGTGCTGATCTAGGATCAGTTCTGCCTTATAGATCATAATGAATAAGATAATTTAAAGACAGGGAGGACCTGATCTGAAATCAGCACTCCTACTCTGAGACACTTACAGCCCCTGGTGTTAAAATAACATCAAATACTTTAATCCCCTCATCCCTCTCCCCTCATCCCTCTCTCTTCTCTCGCTCCTCTAGCCGGTGTGGACTACATGGGTATCAGCAGGAACCTGGACTTTGCCCCGGGGGTCAGCCAGCAGACGTTCAGGGTGACCATCCTGGATGACCTGGGTCAGCCAGTGCTGGAGGGGACCGAGACATTCGAGCTGGTCCTCCGCATGCCCATGAACGGCATCCTGGGAGAACCGGGGAAGGCCACCATCCTCATCAACGACTCCGTCTCCGACCGTGAGTGAATCGTGCAGATATTTTCTGCGTTCCAAATGCCACCCTATTCCCTATATAGTGCACTACTTTTGACCAGGGCCCATCGGCTCTGGTCAAAATTAGTGCACTATATGAGGAATAGGGTGCCATTTGGGACACAGTCCTAGTCACAACGTATCTGACTGTGAGTGAACCTATCTGATTTGTTAGAATGTGTCTAATTATCAATGAAATCTAATATAGATTAAAACTAGCACTGGCATTTCATTCAGGAGTTTAGAAACCAATCATACCTTGGTCTGACAAAACAGGGCATCTCCGAAACACATTAACACCAATAAAGATGATTGACCAATGCTGCCACTTAAAGCTTACAGTATCACGTTACTGTAAGTGTCCTTATAAATGCATTCATAAAGCCTTTATAAAGGGTTTATAGTGCACTATAAGATCAGATGTAGACAGTTATGAGAATTATGTCATGGTTATGATCAACACTGTTTCTCGATGCACTTTATTTAATGTAGATGATTTCTTTATGTGATTGTCCTCTAACAGTGCCCAAGGTGCAGTTCCGTGATGCCATGTACATGGGGCATGAGAACTCAGGTCAGATCTCAGTCGTGGTGTATCGTAGTGGAGACATCAGTTACAAGTCAACGGTCCGCTGTTACACCAGACAGGGCACCGCTCAGGTCATGATGGACTTCAACGAACGACCCAACACAGACGCTTCCATCATCACCTTCCTACCAGGTAACACTGAAAGCAATTCTGTAAAAGACTGTAGAAGACTGTCACAAGGAACACCTCGTAGGCCAAAAGGGTATAGTTTCTCTGCGCATTTTGGAATCGTTTGGAATATTTGTAAAATATTTTTCAACAACTGGTTACTCCTTTTCGCTAATCTCTCTCGATCTCAATCTCTCTCTCTCTCTTCCTCCTCCCATCTCCATCTCTCTATCCCTCCCCTCTCTCCAGGGGAGGTGGAGAAGCCATGTGTTCTGTCCCTTGTTGATGACACGGAGCATGAGGATGAGGAGGAGCTGAGGCTGGTATTGGGGTCGCCCTGCAGTGAGTCTCCATTCGGAGCGTCCATCGGGAAACAGAACGAGACTCTGGTCAAGATCAAGGATGACTCAGACAGTAAGACTGACTGACTCATAGATGTAATAATTTCATCTGTAGACAATAAAATAAGTAGCACACTCTATAATAGTCCCAGATACATATTGCATTACTTTCTTTATTTTCTAAAATTCATAATCTGCTTCTTAACTTGTTTTGGGTGTGTGTCTTCAACTCATTCTACTCTGTTAGTCTGTAACCTTGTTTAGTTAATATTACATTTCACACTGCTCCATGTCTGACTCTGTGACTCCCATCCATGTTATCCCCAGAGGCCATCATCAAGTTTGGGGAGACTAAGTTCAGTGTGAGTGAGCCTAGCGGGGTAGGCCAGGTGTCCCTGGTGAAGATCCCAGTGCTGAGGGTAGGAGACACCTCCAAGGTCTCTGTGGTCCGCGTCCACACCAAGGACGGATCAGCCACCTCCGGAGAGGACTACCATCCTGTGTCTGAAGGTGAGAAATATTACAACATCTCACACATCAACATCTCACAACCTCTCACATCAATAAGGCCATGAGTTTTTCTTGACAATGTGATCTGATTAGGAAAAGATCCTGACTGGTAACTCAGTCAGTATCTGCAGTGTATAGATGTTTCCTGTCTAACCTAGTGGGTTCGATCCCCGGGACCACCCATACGTAAAAATGTATGCGCACATGACTGTAAGTCACTTTGGATAAAAGCGTCTGCTAAATGGCATATTATTTATTATTAACCTAGAGCCGTGTTGTTGTTGTTGTTGTTGTTGTTTACCCCAGACATTGAGTTCAAGGAGGGTGACACAGAGCACTTCATTGAGGTGGAGATATTGTATGATGGAGTCAGAGAGATGAGAGAAGCCTTCACTGTCCACCTGAAACCTGATGAGAACATGGTGGCTGAGACGCAGGTGAGGACTGGAACAATAATATCACATACTGTAGACTCAGCAATATGACATTGACACAAGTAGCAGGATGAACCGAGAATACCGCAGATAAGCACGATGCACTCACTCATAGTATTTGCGCATGTGCTTCACTTACCTTCAACGTGATAGCTGCGCGACAAGAACAAGAGAGAAGTTTAGTTGTTGCGTTAGTCGTGTAGTTTACGTCGTGCATCACTACCTTTAACAACACTTTTATGTTTGATCTGTTATTTTCTGTCCGTCCACAGATGAGTAAGGCCATTATCTACATAGAGGAGACCAACAGCATGGCGGACGTCACCTTCCCCTCCGTCCCACAGGTGTTCTCCCTACTGCAGTATGATGACACCTCCAGAGCCAGACACACACACCCGGTGGGAGGCTACCCCGTTGTCTGTGTCACGGTACGGAGAATGGTTTATCAGGAGCTTTTAACCTCCCAGTCCAGGTGTTTGTCCCAAATGGCACCCTATTCTCTGTTTAGTGCACTACTTTTGACCAGAGTCGCATAGGGAAGCCATTTAAGACATAGACCAAGGCATCATTGTATTCACTGTCTGCTCTTAATTTGCCTAAAAAACTAAGTAGTTTCTTTGGAATCGTAAATATGTCAATTACGATTCAATTAGGATTTCATTTGATATTGAAGCACAGATGAGTGATGTTGATGAACAATGCTAATTAACCCTTGGACTACATTACAGTATATTTAGCCTCATTCCCAAACACTGTCTCCTCTCTCCTCCCTCTCTCACCCCTCCCTCCCTCTCTCAGGCTTGTAACCCTAAGTACCCTGACTACGACAAGACTGGCTCCATCTGCATCAGCGAGCACATCAATGACACGCTGACACGCTACCGATGGCTGGTCAGTGCTCCAACCAGCCTGGACGGGGTCACTAGCTCCATGAGAGAGGTGGACTTTAATACCTTCTTCTCCTCCTCCAAGATCATCACATTGGACTCTGTCTATTTCCAGGTAGAGAACACATTATCAGTGAACTGAGTGTGAATTTGGACTGACTCAGTCAAAGAGTTGAACCTCTGAAAATACATAAAGTAAATCATTGAGTTCATGATGGGATTGAATTGACTGTATTGATGTGATTGAGTTGACTGTATTGATGTGATTGAGTTGACTGTATTGATGTGATTGAGTTGACTGTACTGATGTGAGATGCCCACCACTGCTAAGTGAATGATCCAGTTGACTGTATTGATGTGAGATGTGTGTCCCTCCCTCCAGGCTGGTTCTAGGGTGCAGTGTGCAGCCCGGGCTGTGAACTCTAACGGAGATGAGGGCCTGGAACTCAGCAGCTCCATAGTCTCCATCAGTATAGAGGATGGTATGTGCCAGCCTCGTGTGGTGGGTACAGTGGGTGCTGAGCCCTTCTCTGCCAAGCTACGCTACACCGGTGCAGAGGACCCAGACCACCCCAACCTCATCAAAATCACTGTCACCATGCCACACATAGACGGTGAGGAACACAGAGACTTCTAGCTTCTCTCTCGTTCTCTATTTCTCTTGCTCTCTATTTTTCACACTCTCTTTCTCTCTCTATGTCGCTCTGTCTTTCTTTCTCTCTTACTCTCTATTTCTCTCTCCTAACCCCTTGTCTCCCCTCTCCTCTCTCCTCTCCTTTCCAGGCATGCTCCCCGTGGTCTCCACCCGTCCTATGTCTAACTTTGAGCTGACGTTGAGTCCTGATGGGACTCGTGTGGGGAACCACCGCTGTTCTAACCTGCTGGACTACACCGAGGTCAAGACCCGCCATGGCTTCATCACCGAAGCCATCAAGAACCCTGAAGTGATTGGGGAGACCTCTCCCTACCAGTACAGCGCCCTCCTGAGGGGATCCAGTGTACTGCGCTTCTACAAGAACCTCAACCTAGAGGCCTGTCTATGGGAGTTCACTAGTTACTATGACATGTCTGAGCTACTGTCAGACTGTGGAGGGACCATCGGTACAGACGGACAGGTGAGAGAGCAGTGTGTGTGTGGGGGGACACTATCAGAACAGACAGACAGACAGGAAGGTGAGCTGCCCCACCCCACAATCCCACCAGACCCCTGACCAATTGCAAAAGAAGTATGGGAGAGGAGTTATGATGATTTCTTGGGAAGAGGTGTTATGATGATTTCTTGGGAAGAGGTGTTATGATGATTTCTTGGGAATAGATGTTATGATGATTTCTTGGGAAGAGATGTTATGATGATTTCTTGGGAAGAGATGTTATGATGATTTCTTTGGAAGAGAAATGTACTTGCTCAGTATTTGACCTCCAGTTCTTTCCTATAACAGTTCTTGTAATTTTCCTTTTCACAGACAGAATCCTTTACAGTCACCTGTCTGTTAGCTACCCCTTGAGGGGCCCCTGTCAGACATTGTTCTTTTAAACCCCATGTTAACCTCACCAGTAATAACTAACCAAACACAGTGCTTTATGGATTCCCACAACTCCTCATGAGGCCTGCTATTTATCTTGTCAAAATGGCATCTCCAACATTCAAAGCATTAAAATATTCTGCTCTTTTCTGTACTGTGCTCTTTAAACAGCTGCTGCTGCTGTGTTGAGGGAGGGACTGCTCTTACAGGTCTTAAACTCCCTCCCTACTTCCCTCTCTCTCTCTTCCTCCCTCCCTCCCTAACCCTCCCTGAGTGGAGATCTTAAACCCTGGTCACATGCTTCAGTGCTCCTGTCATGTAGATTTCCCTTGGAAACCTCCAGTCACTTCAGTGTAGTTAAATCCCAGTCAGTCTATTAGTTCACTAGCACATAATTAAGCAGGCTGCGGTCATAAAGAGATGCCTGCAGAGAGAAGAGATGCCTGCAGAGAGAAGAGATGCCTGCAGAGAGAAGAGATGCCTGCATTGAGAGAGAGATGCCTGCAGAGAGAGAGAGAGATGCCTGCAGAGAGAGAGAGATGCCTGCAGAGAGAGAGAGATGCCTGCAGAGAGAGAGAGAGATGCCTGCAGAGAGAGAGAGATGCCTGCAGAGAGAGAGAGATGCCTGCAGAGAGAAGAGATGCCTGCAGAGAGAAGAGATGCCTGCAGAGAGAGAGAGATGCCTGCAGAGAGAAGAGATGCCTGCAGAGAGAAGAGATGCCTGCAGAGAGGAAAATATGCCAGCAGAGAGAGAGAGATGCCTTCAGAGAGAGAGATGCCTGCAGAGAGAATAGATGCCTGCAGAGAGAGAGAGATGCCTGCAGAGAGAGAGATGCCTGCAGAGTGAAGAGATGCCTGCAGAGAGAAGAGATGCCTGCAGAGAGAGATGCCTGCAGAGAGAGAGATGCCTGCAGAGAGAGAGAGATGCCTGCAGAGAGAGAGAGATGCCTGCAGAGAGAGAGAGATGCCTGCAGAGAGAGAGATGCCTGCAGATAGAAGAGATACCTGCAGAGAGAGAGAGATGCCTGCAGAGAGAGAGAGATGCCTGCAGAGAGAAGAGATGCCTGCAGAGAGAGAGAGATGCCTGCAGAGAGAGAGAGATGCCTGCAGAGAGAGAGAGATGCCTGCAGAGAGAGAGATGCCTGCAGAGAGAAGAGATGCCTGCAGAGAGGAAGAGATGCCTGCAGAGAGAGAGAGATGCCTGCAGAGAGAAGAGATGCCTGCAGAGAGAAGAGATGCCTGCAGAGAGGAAAATATGCCAGCAGAGAGAGAGAGAGATGCCTTCAGAGAGAAGAGATGCCTCCAGAGAGAAAAGATGCCTGCAGAGAGAGAGAGAGCAAATGGTTAAGGCCTCCTCACGCTATTGATCCCCCCTGCTGTAGCTCATCAACTAGTACCCTTGCTGTGTGTGTGTGTGTGTGTGTGTGTGTGTGTGTGTGTGTGTGTGTGTGTGTGTGTGTGTGTGTGTGTGTGTGTGTGCGTGCGTGCGTGCGTGCGTGCGTGCGTGCGTGCGTGCGTGCGTGCGTGCGTGCGTGCGTGCGTGCGTGCGTGTGCGTAAAGGAAAGGAAAGGAAAGGAAAGTGCATGTAGAATTTATGAGAGGCTAACTACTTACCCAATTTAAGGTTATGTATATTGTTTGGTTGAAAAAACACCAACTCAATGAAATATCATTAAATTCTATGTAAAGTGAAATTCCATTTTGCAAGATAAATGAGACTGTAAATGGAAGAAGATATTGCATGTGAACATGGATGAGTTATGATACATAGGAAGTATAAGATAATTATATTTTATGGAGGCAGGGATCATCATTCTCTTCTAAAGTAAACTACCTCCACACTTTATGACTTTCCTTCTGGCAGCTTGTAATCCAGCGTTAGCCTTTTTGTTTACATTGAAACTTTTTAAAGTTAATATTCTGACAAGACAGAGCTTTGTGGGAGAGGTTGGAGTTGATCAACACTTGATAATCCTGAATGTCAGGGTCTGCCTTAGTACCATGTACCAACACTGGTTTACCTTGGTCAATGTCCCTCCTATTGTCATGTGAATTTCTATCTCTAATTCAACCTAAGCTTGAATCATTACCAGAGGTTGTAAGGCTCTGGTTTTAATCATCAATGATTCAAGGTCCACAACCAACAAGTACTATCTGTATATTTATTCATGGAGAGAGCTCTCCCGCCAAAAACACAAACATACTGTTTTTATACCCCTTGACAAACAAAGGCACTATGCTCCTCCCACCTTTAGGTGAATTTCTTAAACAGTTCCCGCCTTCCCCCTTGAATGGTTAGTACCGCCCCCTCTGTTAGTGGGTTGACACTACATGATAATTCTAACATTTATACTGTGTTTGGGGTGAAATTCTTTAGTCATTATTCTTAAAATCCAAATTAATCTAACAATCCACCCCTTTGACTAAATATTCCCACATTCAGGATAAATGTATTTTACAAGCATGATTAATCTCAGAGATCACATCAGAACTAATAAACATTTCATCCAATTGTGGTCTTTCAGGGTCCAAATCCTCGTCATCCACCAAGCCTGGAGGATAGTTTTTCACATTCCCCTGGTCAGAGTCCAGAGTCAGTCCATCTCTCATCATTGTTTAGATACTGCATTTCACCAACGCCTGACTCACCAATCCTCGGACACAGGGAACAAGACAACAACCACATAATACAAGAATACCCATACAAACACTGATCGCTCCTAAGATGGTGGCTGCTAGGGTTTTCCATTTACCAAATATTTCATCAAACCATCTATCCACAATGTACTAACTTCTGAGTTCAGTTCATCCTTCACTTAGTGCAGTTAATTCTGTAAGAGCTCTGGTGACTGTCCCATCCAGTGTGGTGTTGTTAGGGATAAATATGCAATAATGGCTCATCTTTCTATAGACACCGGCCCTTTCTGCCTGATCTAGAACCAACCTCTACTACGTTATGAGCGGGATGGCGGATAATCGCTCAGAGATCCCCTTTACTGCATCTCTAGTCTGGTCAATAAATCGTTGTTGGTTGTAATAGATATAATTTATCCAATCCATATTTTTGTTTATTGTCACCCACCAGAAAAATGTTGTAGTAAAACTCTCCCATATTTGATTCATAGCTTTGTATTCGTCTGGAACACCCCTGGAGATGCCTATACCATCTATCCAAATTGGGCTATTTCCTTCCTGACTTATTTATTTTTCTCCTAATTATTCTTCCTGTCACTGGTCTTTGATGACCAATTCTTACAGGTTGGACCAACAATACTGGTGCACAAGTACCCACCCATCCCTCTGGTAATGTCTGCCGAATGCTCCCTTTTTTAGTGCATGCCCACCACACATCAGTCAGAGGGATGGTTAGGTTCCTAATTTTTTTTCCTCCCATCCTTATCTAAATCAGTCACATTAATTATCTCCTTACAGCCATCAAAATCACCCAAGTTACGGGTGCCATTTCTATGTCTGTAACACTGTTATTCGCCAGGAGTTAAAGTGAATCTAGGTGGGCTGACCCAGTATGTCAATTTTGCCAGCCCAATCCCTGTGCAATTTGGCTCTTTTTGATTGGACCCCAGGTCTAATACACAGGGAAACATTGCCGTTGGCATTGGGGCGGTCAACATTGTCGGTCGCCCAATGGAGCATGCATAACAATTGGTCTCCCCCAAGGCCCTAGCGGTGTACTTCATCCACTTTAACCAGAGATTCTCATCAGGGACCCCCTCCACTTCCCCATTGTTCCATTCTTGGAGGAGAAAATCTTTCATAGTGGACGGGTTAGTTGAATTGACTCCGTCATCCCTTGACTGATCTACTCGGTCTATTGCTGTTAGTGGATTAATGACAGTACCTGTGCTTTCCATATCTTTTGACTCCATCAAATGTAATCTTAGACAAGTATCCCATCCGTATTTGTCCGCGCAAGCCCAGTAAGTTCTTTTCATGTCCTCTTTAGTGACTTTTACTATCGTTACTACCATTTCCGTGGGGATGTCGTTATACCTTCTTATCCTCCATCTGGACGTCCAGCCCCCCCCCCCGTCTCATATCTCCGTCCCCCAGTATGTCTAAATACCTGAGCCCAGGAACAATCTGCCGAGGGAGCTGAACATAAATACAACGGGATTTTATAATCCCATGTTGCTTGCTTATCTGCTCTGATAAGATCCCTAATCCTAATTTTGAATCTTACTCCCCACCCTTCTCTGACTCCTATTTTGTAGATCACTCGCCCTTGATGGTCAGTATGTCGGGTCGCTTTCCCTTTATTTCTTAATAATGGTAAGGCCATAGCGTAATTGGTGCGAGGTGGTGGTGGATTTTGACCTACCACGACTATTGCCGAGACTATGATGCAGCTCAGGGTCACCCATATTCCCAAAAACCGCCAACCCTCTCCTGTCTTGAGTCCTTCTGCTCGGTACCACCCCATACTCACACCCTAGGAACACACTACAGTGATGATAGGTCTGGGTAGGAGATCTTCGTTGACAGAGGTGACCCCCGGACCCTGTGGCCAGTTCCGCTCGTCAACTCTGCGTGTGCTAAGCGGTGCTTGTATGTGGTCTTACCTTCTTGCAGTGGGTAACATGGACCCAGGTTCCTCTCTCTGCTATTCTAATGGCCAAGGTGGTGACCAACATAACCTGATAGGGCCCTTCCCAACAGGTCTGCTTCCAGTTTTCCTTCTAGTGACTGGATGCTCACCAGTCACCTGGTTAGATAGTGGGTCACCTTCTCCTTTAGTTCACCTGTGGGGCACAAAACCTCTGACATACGGGTGTGGTTAATAAACTATCTTCACACATGTTCAGATTAATGTAACAATTTCTGACTGCATTCTCTTTTTAGACTATCTAAAAAATGTTGTTTTTTTAAGTATTTTGTCCTCTCCTTCGTATATTATCTAATACAATTAGCCTCTTCCCCCCTCTTGACACATAGTTCTGCTTATGTGTCAATTTTTTCCACCTTCCTAAACATTCCCTTAGGTTATTTATCAACCAATTGCCATGCCTTTCATTTTTGAGATTGTTTTTTGCTTCTTTATTGCTCCTCCCACTTCCTTTGTCTTTATGGTGGCTAAATTCGACTTTCATTCAGTTCAGAATCAATTAGTAATCCAATCAAACAATCTCTTATCTTGTAAAAACACTTATGTTTAGTTCAACCTCTGTTCTACCCCGGCTCTCCCGGGCTTGACCTGAAGACTGATTGTTGGACATGACAAGTCTATTTTTTAGGTCACCTAAGTATTCTGCCTAGCAACAAAGAATAAAAACCTCTATGTTCGTGATTAACCCAGTTTTCTCTAATAGCCCACCAAAAAAAAACCATCATCTTTAAACCACGACCAATTTCATATCCCTCTTTACTCTCTACCATTTGGGTAACATCCCTGATATATTTATGAAAAGCTAAGACTGTTTGGGAAGAGAGCAACAACATAAACTGTTCTTCCTCCTCAGAGTTCCAAATGATTTTATCATGGGCTACCATTGCCTTCCCATAGATAAGATCACTTAATTTACCCGTATGCAGTACATAATGGAGTACCCAAGCTTTACAGCAGACTATACTTACCAAAAAGCTCATCATTCTTCATCTAATTTTTTATTTTTTTTCTACTGGCCTCCCCCAGTGGGAATCGAACCCATAACCCTGGCGTTCCAAACACCATGCTCTATCAACTGAGCTACATCCCTGCCGGCCATTTTCCCCCCTACCCTTGACGATGCTGGGCCAATTGTGCGCCGCCCATGAGTCTCCCGGTCGCTGCCGGCTGCGACAGAGCCAGGATCCGAAACAGGATCTCTAGTGGCACAGTTAGCCCTGCGATGCAGTGCCTTAGACCACTGCGCCACTCAGGATAATAATAACTGCAATAACTATCAATAATAATTATAATAACTATTACGAATTATATTGTCCTTTTTCTGATGTTATAATTGTAGTCTATTCCATCACTTTAGTTTAAAATATAAAGTTATTTATAACAAATCCAGAACCCACCACAGGCTGGCGCTATTCCCCCAGCACAACAGCCAATGCCACTTGCTTCCCTGTAACGAAAATAAATTATCGTTTTAAAATTTTCCAACTATTTGTATTTTCCCGCTAACCCATTTCAGTTCGCTATTCAATATCTTTAACAGTTCTCTCTGATTCGGCCCCAATCAATAAAACAAATGCTTGATATCGTTTATCAGCATACACTTAATGACATTCCTACCATCTGAACTTATTTACTGTCTCTCACCCCCCCCCCTCTCCTGCTCCTTCCTACATTATGGGGGAGGCGCGGGAAACTTCCCTACAATCTTCCTTCTTAGGAAATAATGTCATTCGTACTTATAACATATTTTCATAGACCTATCTAATGCAACTTTTAATACACGTAAAAAAACTCTCTCTCTCCACCCATTCCTTATTGAATAAGTGCGTCTTCCTAGTTACCCCATAACCACGCCTCAAATCTTTTATTCAGCATTTAACCAACCAAATACTAAGTAGTATCTGATTATCATTTATAGCCGCCGTTGAATTCCCTCATACACACATATTTCACCTTATGCCATTCAAATGCCCAACACAACAGAATAGTTCCGTGCAATTCTCTATTGGTTCTTACAAGTCGCTCCGGACCAGAGCGTCTGCCAACTGACCAAAAATGCAAATATTCTCTACTTTCTCACTCATTACGTACGTCTACGTTTGAGTGCGAAAGTTCATAAACATGCATTTACATTTTAGTGATTTTGCAGACGCTCCTATCCAGAGCGACTTACATGAGCAACCAGGGTTAAGTGCCTTGCTTAAGGGCACATCGACAGATTTTTTTCCCCTAGTCAGTTCGGGGATTAGAACCAGTGACCTTTCGGTTACTGGCACAATGCTCTTACCCACTAAGCTACCTGCCGCCCATCGTTGGACTTTATAGGTACCTCTCAAATAATCGCTTTGTGGTGTTTTTAGCCAATTCTTAATTGACACGAATAATTTTTTCAACCATTTTACCCGTTGAACCAAAAAATTGACTGTCCTATTCCTTTTCCCCTGCAGTCACGATGGTTAAATATTCCTTTGTCCCCGTTAAAGCATTTTCGTGCTTAAAAAAACACACTCGCTGTCTCTAGCCCCTCCTTTCGCTGTTTTTTCAAATTAGTTCCAGTCTACATGCATCTGTTTGATCATAAATTCTAATTTTTCTACTTCGAGATGCCCAATAAATTCATACCTCTTCTCCCAAATGGATCCATAAAACATATTTCTTTCATCTCTTTCTAACATATATCTTTCATCTCCCGTTAATTCTCGGACTTGTTTAGAATATGTCTTTCCCATGGTGGAACAATAAGAAATCCCCCCCCCCCTTTTAGTTTTTTAAATAATTCACTCCCAAATTATTTTCGTAGGAGCTAATATCTTAGTGCGCCTCTTGCTTTTGTAATTAACCATTTTAAATGATTTAACCCCTAACCCAGAGTTTCTATTTAAAACTCCGGTTTCATGAAAAGAGTAAGTTACCCAATTTTTCTCACGCGACTTATTTTTTTCTCCACCCCTGAAATAATGATCACGTCTCCCGATGGATTAAGTCTCACACATATACGACCTTATCATTTGCCAAACTTGTTTGCAAAGTTCTAGCAAATGCCCAGTTGCACATGCTACTCCCGACACATCCATCTCATACGATGATAATTATTTCCCTGTTTATACTGAACATTGCAATTCGTACAATGACAATATTAACTAGTTTACATTTGTGATTGCATTCACTCCATGTCATTTCGGACTAGTTTATTTTTGTAATAGCTATTTACCTAGGATCAATTGCGGATCCTCCCTGTTTCGTAATAATTATTACCTTCTTTGAGATTTTGGTAACCTGTCTGCCCTTCACAAGAATTCCTATTCTTATACAAGTTCAAATCATTTCACCAAAATCCATGAATAAAACTACTGACCTTTTCCTTGTAGTTTGGATTCAAATAATTTTTCAAACTCGTTAAAGTCTTTATCGTTCATAAAGAGTAATCACCGGCCTGTTTATAACCTTAACGTCGAAGGCCAGGACTATTCTCCACGGATGCAATCACCCGGCCGTGCACGGATTCGGTGTTCTGAGAACGATAAAGACGTATTTAAGATCCGCTCAGAAGGACCAATCTGTCATGTGAATTTCTATCTCTAATTCAACCTAAGCTTGAATCATTACCAGAGGTTGTAAGGCTCTGGTTTTAATCATCAATGATTCAAGGTCCACAACCAACAAGTACTATCTGTATATTTATTCATGGAGAGAGCTCTCCCGCCAAAAACACAAACATACTGTTTTTATACCCCTTGACAAACAAAGGCACTATGCTCCTCCCACCTTTAGGTGAATTTCTTAAACAGTTCCCGCCTTCCCCCTTGAATGGTTAGTACCGCCCCCTCTGTTAGTGGGTTGACACTACATGATAATTCTAACATTTATACTGTGTTTGGGGTGAAATTCTTTAGTCATTATTCTTAAAATCCAAATTAATCTAACACCTATGTGCAGATTTTATGTACTGTTCTAGTCACTGGCAGCCATTTGATAACAGACTGATTTGTTTTAAGTATCACTGTATATGTGTCCCAAATGGCACACTATTCCCTTTTCACTATTCTCTTTTTATTATAATGCATTACTTTTGACCGGGGCCCATAGGAAATAGGTTGCCATTTGATTCATAGCCAGAGACTGAGCTGCTTTAAGTGTCACTGTGTTGTTTTAAGTAAGATCCATAACTAAGAGAGAGAGTGAGACCCCGCCAGGTATTATAGACGTGTCTCTATACACCCAGAAACCCTATACCCCTACTGCAGGGTCTGCCTGTGCACCTGTGTCACATCCATATGAGCTGTCCTACAGGTGAGTTGTACTGTAAGCTTCAATCAGTGTGGCCAGGCAGAACAAACATAAAGACTCAACAACAGCTCTAGTCTAGAGGAACATTATTTGTGTCCCTGTGTTCTCTCTGACCTGATTGGCCCTTAAGGGTCCGACCGACTGGGAGGCTGGGGGGGCTGAGTAGAGAGGTTGAGGGGTACAGAGAGACTGAGTCAGACCGAGCTTGGGGCCCCAGGCTGGCCTCTCACTGTGCTGGGACTGACGCTGTCTCTCTGTGTCTGTGTGTCATGGTGAGAGGCTTTGTCCCCAGCTTATCAGACCACAGAAATCCATTAGGTCTCAGCAGGCAGTGTCAGGGTCATACAGCAAATCATCTGCCTCAGCTCTCTCTGGGTTCTACCAGTTCTCTTAACTCTAACTCACTCTCCTCTTTCCTTCTCTCTCTCCTCTCGCTCTCTCTCTCTCTCTCTCTCTCTCTCGCTTTTCTCCTTTTCGTTCTTTCTCGTTTTCTCCCTCCCTCCCTCCCTCACTCTCTCTCTCTCTCTCTCTCTCTCTCTCTCTCTCTCTCTCTCTCTCTCTCTCTCTCTCTCTCTCTCTCTCTCTCTCTCTCTCTCTCTCTCTCTCTCTCTCTCTCTATATATATATATATATATATACAGTGGGGGAAAAAAGTATTTAGTCAGCCACCAATTGTGCAAGTTCTCCCACTTAAAAAGATGAGAGAGGCCTGTAATTTTCATCATAGGTACACGTTAACTATGACAGACAAAATGAGAAAAAAAAATCCAGAAAATCACATTGTAGGATTTTTAATGAATTTATTTGCAAATTATGGTGGAAAATAAGTATTTGGTCAATAACAAAAGTTTCTCAATATTTTGTTATATACCCTTTGTTGGCAATGACACAGGTCAAACGTTTTCTGTAAGTCTTCACAAGGTTTTCACACACTGTTGCTGGTATTTTGGCCCATTCCTCCATGCAGATCTCCTCTAGAGCAGTGATGTTTTGGGGCTGTCGCTGGGCAACACAGACTTTCAACTCCCTCCAAAGATGTTCTATGGGGTTGAGATCTGGAGACTGGCTAGGCCACTCCAGGACCTTGAAATGCTTCTTACGAAGCCACTCCTTCGTTGCCCGGGCGGTGTGTTTGGGATCATTGTCATGCTGAAAGACCCAGCCACGTTTCATCTTCAATGCCCTTGCTGATGGAAGGAGGTTTTCACTCAAAATCTCACGATACATGGCCCCATTCATTCTTTCCTTTACACGGATCAGTCGTCCTGGTCCCTTTGCAGAAAAAACAGCCCCAAAGCATGATGTTTCCACCCCCATGCTTCACAGTAGGTATGGTGTTCTTTGGATGCAACTCAGCATTCTTTGTCCTCCAAACTCGACGAGTTGAGTTTTTACCAAAAAGTTATATTTTGGTTTCATCTGACCATATGACATTCTCCCAATCCTCTTCTGGATCATCCAAATGCACTCTAGCAAACTTCAGATGGGCCTGGACATGTACTGGCTTAAGCAGGGGGACACGTCTGGCACTGCAGGATTTGAGTCCCTGGCGGCGTAGTGTGTTACTGATGGTAGGCTTTGTTACTTTGGTCCCAGCTCTCTGCAGGTCATTCACTAGGCCCCCCTGTGTGGTTCTGGAATTTTTGCTCACCGTTCTTGTGATCATTTGGACCCCACAGGGTGAGATCTTGCGTGGAGCCCCAGATCGAGGGAGATTATCAGTGGTCTTGTATGTCTTCCATTTCCTAATAATTGCTCCCACAGTTGATTTCTTCAAACCAAGCTGCTTACCAATTGCAGATTCAGTCTTCCCAGCCTGGTGCAGGTCTACAATTTTGTTTCTGGTGTCCTTTGACAGCTCTTTGGTCTTGGCCATAGTGGAGTTTGGAGTGTGACTGTTGTGTCGAGAAAACGTTGCTAATTATGCTGTGAAACCAAGGAGTCCGCTTATACTGTACTTTGATTATAAGTTGTATTTATATCACAAGATTTCAGCATAAGTTTACAGACGTCTGCAGTATCTGGAGAACAGTGTCCCAAAATAATATGTCTGTTCTGATCTCCTTTGTCTCAAACCAAGTATTTATAATCTTTACCAGGATATGGGTGGTTTCCCATACTGACCAATCACCTGTCTCCACACAACAGACTTCCTCTGTTCTATGGGGTGTCCCTCTAAAACTGCTCCCCCTAAAACTGAATAAACATCCTCTCAGGTTCCACTTTGAAAACATTAGCAAAGTCATAATTCCTCAGATACTACATGACTGTTTGAGGTTGTGGACAGGTGTCTTTTATACTGATAACAAGTTCAAACAGGTGCCATTAATACAGGTAACGAGTGGAGGACAGAGGAGCCTCTTAAAGAAGAAGTTACAGGTCTGTGAGAGCCAGAAATCTTGCTTGTTTGTAGGTGACCAAATACTTATTTTCCACCATAATTTGCAAATAAATTCATAAAAAATCCTACAATGTGATTTTCTGGATTTTTTTTCTCAATTTGTCTGTCATAGTTGACGTGTACCTATGATGAAAATTACAGGCCTCTCTCATCTTTTTAAGTGGGAGAACTTGCACAATTGGTGGCTGACTAAATACTTTTTTTCCCCACTGTATATATATATCTCCCTTTCTCTCTTTCACTCTCTTTTTTTCTCTTTCTCTCTGGTTCTTTGTCTCACTGTAGTCTAACTGTTGTTTAAGGGTTCCAAGTACATTAGAACAAATCAACAGCCTGGATTGTTTGTTATGTCTTGATTGCATGATTAACTTCAGAATGGGATGGTTTTATATTCATTGTTGACAAAGCAATAATTGAATAACACAACCAAACATTCATCAGTTATAAATGTAATGGTTTGCTATTGTTGCCATATACAGTGAGGGAAAAAAGTATTTGATCCCCTGCTGATTTTGTATGTTTGCCCACTGACAAAGAAATTATCAGTCTATAATTTTAATGGTAGGTTTATTTGAACAGTGAGAGACAGAATAACAACAACAAAAATCCAGAAAAACGCATGTCAAAAATGTTATAAATTGATTTGCATTTTAATGAGGGAAATAAATAAGTATTTGACCCCCTCTCAATCAGAAAGATTTCTGGCTCCCAGGTGTCTTTTATACAGGTAACAAGCTGAGATTAGGAGCACACTCTTAAAGGGAGTGCTCCTAATCTCAGTTTGTTACCTGTATAAAAGACACCTGTCCACAGAAGCAATCAATCAATCAGATTCCAAACGCTCCACCATGGCCAAGACCAAAGAGCTCTCCAAGGATGTCAGGGACAGGATTGTAGACCTACACAAGGCTGGAATGGGCTACAAGACCATCGCCAAGCAGCTTGGTGAGAAGGTGACAACAGAAGGTGACATACAGCACAGCACAGTGTAGCTACACTGAGTGTACAAAACATTAGGAACACCTTCCTAATATTGAGTTGCACCCCCTTTTGCCCTCAGAACAGACTCAATTCGTCAGGACATGGAATACAAGGTGTCGAAAGGGATACTGGCCCATGTTGACTCCAATGCTTCCCACAGTTGTGTAAAGTTGGCTTGATGTGCTTTGGGTGGTGAACCATTTTTGATTCACACGGGAAACTGTTGAGCGTGAAAAACCCAGCAGCATTGCAGTTCTTGACACAAACCGGTGAACCTGGCACCTACTACCATACCCTGTTCAAAGGCACTTCAATCTTTTGTCTTGCCCATTCACATACACAATCCATGTCTCAATTGTCTCGAGGCTTAAAAATCCTTCTTTAACCTGTCTCTTCCCCTTCATCTACACCGATTTAAGTGGATTTAACAAGTGACATAAATAATGGATCAAAGCTTTCACCTGGATTCACCTGGTCAGTCATGGAAAGAGCAGGTGTCCTTAATGTTTTGTACACTCAGTGTATATGAAGTGGTATTATGCAGTCTACTGGTAGTTACACTCACTGATCACACTATATGCACTTAAGCACTACATAAGCCACCGTAATACCCTCTATATGTCACCTGCTATCTTTATTGCATTCTTAATCACATGAATCTATAGAATATAGATAAAGACCAAGCCATAACCATATATCAAGTTATGAGTGGGTCTGAATACTGTTCCCATGAGGTATTGGCAAGCTCCATACAGATAGGCAGCTTGTGAATGTTTAGTATAGGTCTATATATAAGTAGTACTTGGGACCTTTTGTAAGCTCCCTGCTTGTTGGATGTTTAAGTGTGTGGATGTTTAAATGCGCTTTGCAGAGTTTGATGTAATGTATGTATTTCTATCACTATCTATTTCTCTCTGTATTTCTCTTTTTATTTCGCTATCTTTCTCTCTTTCTCCCCCTCCCCCTATTTCTCTCTCTCTCTTTATTTTTCTCTCTATTTCTCTCACTATTTTCTATTCCTCTCTCCATTTTTCTCTCTATTTCTCTCTCTTTAGTTCTCCCTCTTTCTCCTGTCTTTCTGTAGGTGTTGAACCTACTATTGCTAGTATTCTGTATTACTGTAAAGTTACTATAAAGGGTATTGATGTTAAAATGCATGTTAAATACAGATTGATTTGATATATGTCTCTCTCTAGGTGTTAAACCTGGTCCAGTCTTATGTGACCCTCCGGGTGCCCCTACATGTCTCCTATGTGTTCCACTCCCCGGTGGGGGCAGGGGGCTGGCAGCATTTTGACCTACAGTCAGAGCTACGACTCACCTTCGTATACGACACTGCCATCTTGTGGCGGGATGGCATCGGCAGCCCTCCTGAGGCTGAACTACAAGGCAAGTCTCACATCAAATTAAATATATTGAAAAGTAATTTCACTCTTTACAGAATGAGGCAAAAACAAACAAACAAATACAACACTGTCTGGTGTACTTTGAGCACAGATGATATGGTTATGTTAATTTTTCTACAGCAATGAATGAGGATGTGTTAGCTTGGTGTGACAGTTTAGCTTGGTGTGACAGTGAGACCAACGGGTTGCATTCTGCAGCTGCCCTTCACCGCACCTTCCTCAGTGGGTGTGCTATAATAGTAGGGATGTGTTAGTTCAGTGTGACAGGGAGACTGACTGGCTGTATTCTGTAGGAGCCCTGTACCCCACCAGTATGCGTATCAACGAACAGGGTCGTCTGGTGGTCAACTTCAAAACAGAGGCTCGATTCAGAGGACTGTTTGTCATATCACACTCTGGTATGTTCACATTATCTACTCTTTTCATACAGTACATCCATGGGCTTGAACTAGTAGTGTCTCAGAGTGATCTTATTCATTGTGATGTAAAAGACAAAACTGATCCTAAGTCAGCACTCCTACTCTGACACGCTTGAAACTGTACATACAGTGGCTTGCAAAAGTATTCACCCCCCTTTGCATTTAAAATATTTTGTTGCCTTACAACCTGGAATTAAAATGGATTTTTTGGGGTTTGTATCATTTGATTTACACAACATGCCTACCACTTTGAAGATGCAAAATATTTTTGTGTGTGAAACAAACAAGAAATAAGAAAAAAAACTTGAGCGTGCATAACTATTCAATCCCCCAAAGTCAATACTTTGTAGAGCCACCTTTTGCAGCAATTACAGCTGCAAGTCTCTTGGGGTATGTCTCTATAAGCTTGGCACATGTAGCCACTGGGATTTTTGCCCATTCTTCAAGGCAAAACTGCTCCAGCTCCTTCAAGTTGGATGGGTTCCGCTGGTGTACAGCAATCTTTAAGTCATACCACAGATTCTCAATTGGATTGAGGTCTGGGCTTTGACTAGGCCATTCCAAGACATTTAAATGTTTCCATTTAAACCACTCGAGTGTTGCTTTAGCAGTATGCTTAGGGTCATTGTCCTGCTGGAAGGTGAACCTCCGTCCCAGTCTCAAATCTCTGGAAGACTGAAACAGGTTTCCCTCAAGAATTTCCCTGTATTTAGCGCCATCCATCATTCCTTCAATTCTGACCAGTTTCCCAGTCCCTGTCGATGAAAAACATCCCCACAGCATGATGCTGCCACCACCATGCTTCACTGTGGGGATGGTGTTCTCGGGGTGATGAGAGGTGTTGGGTTTGCGCCAGACATAGTGTTTTCCTTGATGGCCAAAAAGCTAAATTTTAGTCTCATCTGACCAGAGTACCTTCTTCCATATGTTTGGGTAGTCTCCCACATGCCTTTTGGCGAACACCAAACATGTTTGCTTATTTTTTTCTTTAAGCAATGTTTTATTTCTGGCCACTCTTCCGTAAAGCCCAGCTCTGTGGAGAGTACGGCTTAAAGTGGTCCTATGGACAGATACTCCAATCTCCGCTGTGGAGCTTTGCAGCTCCTTTAGGGTTATCTTTGGTCTCTTTCTTGCCTCTCTGATTAATGCCCTCCTTGCCTGGTCTGTGAGTTTTGGTGGGCGGCCCTCTCTTGGCAGGTTTGTTGTGGTGCCATATTCTTTAAATTTTTTAATAATGGATTTAATGGTGACCGTGGGATATTCAAAGTTTCAGATATTTTTTTATAACCCAACCCTGATCTGTACTTCTCCACAACTTTGTCCCTGACCTGTTTGGAGAGCTCCTTGGTCTTCATGGTGCCGCTTGCTTGGTGGTGCCCCTTGCTTAGTGGTGTTGCAGACTCTGGGTCCTTTCAGAACAGGTGTATATATACTGAGATCATGTCACAGATAATGTTACACTTAGATTGCACACAGGTGGACTTTATTTAACTAATTATGTGACTTCTGGAAGTAATTCGTTGCACCAGATCTTATTTAGGGGCTTCATAGCAAAGGGGGTGAATACATATGCACGCACCACTTTTCCGTTATTTATTTCTTCGAATTTTTTGAAACAAGTTATTTTTTTCATTTCACTTCACCAATTTGGACTATTTTGTGTAAGTCCATTACATGAAATCCAAATAAAAATCCATTTAAATTACAGATTGTAATGCAACAAAATAGGAAAAACGCCAAGGGGGATGAATACTTTTGCAAGGCACTGTATTCCGCTTCAGTTCTGTATAAACCTAGTCTTACCTGTGTCTGTACCCAGCGTCCTCTCTGTCGTCCATGGTGATGTGTGCGGATCACCCTGGGGTGACCTTTAATCTCAGCCTGGTGAGGAGCGAGCCCACCTACAACCAGCCCATGCAGCAGTGGACCTTCACATCAGACTTCGCTGTGAGGACAACATCTTATTTTCTTCTATATTTAATACTGTGTTATCAATATATTTCATATCATCTTTATTTCTTTATTTCTTTATCTGCTAACGCTGTCTTTAGTGTAAAGACTTGGGAGTAGCATATAGCATTTACAAGATTTCTTTCTTAAGTCGTAGTGTGTTATCGGCACTGGTGTAACCTGATTAAATAAAGTTTTAACCCGAGGTAAATAATTGTGTCTTACTCCCCTCTGTCTCCCAGGTGCGTGACTACTCAGGTACCTACACGATGAAGCTGCTGCCCTGTACCTCTCCTCCCAGTCTAGAGTACTCCCTGCCTCCTGTCTGTAACCCCAGAGAACCTGTCACCTTCGACCTGGACATACGCTTCCAGCAGGTCAGATCACCCTAGGATAACTACACTATAGGTGCTATCTAGAACCTTAAAGGGTTCTTCGGCTTTAGCCATAGGAGAACCCTTTGAATAACCATTTTTGGTTGCAGGTAGAACCCTTTTGGGTTCCATGTAGAACCCTATGTAGAAAGGGTTCTACATGGAACCCAGAAGGGTTCTACCTGGAACCAAAAAGGCTTCTACCTGGAATCAAAAAGGGTTTTCCCACGGGGACAGCCGAATAACCCTTTTGGAACCCTTTTTCTAAGAGTGTACATCAATATCATATTATTAAAAGTGTCTGTGAGATGACAATCTTTGAATGTACACAGAGATCTACTCTAGTGGGAAACAGCTTGAGGGGTGTTGTCTGATTGTAACACTGTGATTGGTCTCTGTTCTCAGATGGTAACACTGAATGGTGTGTGTTTTCCTATACTAAGATGGTAAAACTTTGTACTGTGTGTGTCCTATCCCAGGTGAGTGACCCGGTTGCGGCTGAGTTCAGTCTGAACACACAGATGTTGCTGCTTTCTAAGAGAACTCTGTGGCTGTCTGACGGATCCATGGGCTTCGGACAGGAGAGCGACACCGCATTCTCACAAGGTACTGTAACGCTACAAACAAACACAGCCTTCTTACAGGGTCATTTATCAATCAATGAATCAATCACTCACCTTATAGAAATCAGTGGCGGTCGGTGCCGTTTAAGATATGAGCCTTCTTTCTATTACAGCATATTGGATGACTGTCATTCATATTCGATTCACCCAGCTTAATGTAACATGGAAAGGTTTAGGCTACTACGTGATACTCCATGTACCATCATGAGGTTGCTACAACCTAGCCTATGAATGAAAGTTTACAATGTAGGTGCACAGGTCGAGAGAACATTTTGAGTAATCAAGGTGACAGACAGTGACACATTCAATACTGCCTTGCACACGTTTGCCTGCATCTAGCTGATCTAGTGTGTAATCATTAGTCCAACAGTTGCAAAAGAGAGTTTCTTTTGGACAATTTCAGGTGTGTTTATCCACATTTCGTTCCGTTTGCTTCCATTTAAGAAACGTTTTCAACAAAATCTACGGAATGAATACACACCTGATCACACGCAAACACAGTTCACTTTCATAGCAGCCACATACAAACAGCATAATCACTTTGCTCGTCGTATATATAATTCCATTCCATCTATCTACTTGCTCTCCTCCTCTTACCTTTTCTCCTTTGCTTGTGGACTTCAGTGCACAACACATCTGGTGTCTGTGACCAGGCGAAATAACCTTTCCAAGCCTAACCTTCATATCATGACCGCTAACCGCTACACACAGCCTACATCGTTGTCACCATATTAGCTAACATCATAGTCAACATAGCTACTAGAACTAACGCGTTACTAAACCGCTATAATCATGCTGTACAGTGTACAGTCAGCAAGCAGTTTAGCAGTTACACCGGCGGGACCCGGTGGCAATAAATTAACAAAACCAAAAGCTTACCTTGACTTGGAAGAGTTCCAGTGTTGGATAGCCATAGCCAGCTATCTAACATAGCATCCCTCTCTGTTTGAGCCGGGTGTTTGAGTAGGCTAAACTAGCTAGCTGCATTTGCTAGCTAAGTATGTGAACGTGAAAGTGGAGAAAAAAAATACTACGAAATATAGCTAATTCTCTCTCTCTCTTGCTCCTCCTTAATTCTTTCAGAAATGTGTTTGTTCAAAACTGTTAAACTATTGTCTTTCTCTCTTTCACAGTCTTCTCACTTCTCACACACACCACCTTCTCATGGGTCCTGATCAGAAGTAGTGCACTACATAGGGAATAGGGTGCTATTTGGGATGGAGGTAGCCCCATTGACTATCTGATTGATTGATTGATTGATTTATTTATTTATTACTGTATTAACCCAAACCTAATCTCCTCCCAGGTGATATGATCTATGGCAGAGTGATGGTGGACCCAGTTCAGAACCTGGGAGATTCCTTTATCTGTAACATAGAGAAGGTGTTCCTGTGCACTGGTGCGGATGGATACGTACCCAAGTACAACCCCAACAACAATGAGTACGGCTGTCTGGCTGATGCTCCGTCGCTGCTTTACAGATTCAAAATCATCGTAAGTACAGTACAGTACAGTACAGGGCCTATAGTGCTCTGGTCAAAAGTAGTGCAATATCTGGGGAATAGTGTGTCATTTGGGATGCAGACAAGGATGTAGTACAGGGTAAATGCACATGAATATCCTAAACACCTTTACCAATGTTGGTACAGTATTTACTAGTGTTTCCCTCTCCTCCCCCTCCAGGATAAGGCCCAGCCAGAGACCCAGGCCAGGTCGTTTGGTAACGTGGGGTTCAGGGCTCTGCTGGCTGTAGACGACCCTCAGGCCCTGGCCCTGGTCAGACAGCCTGGATCTGACGGCTTCAGCATGGACTCTACAGCACTGTTCCAAGTACGTCTCCCTGACCCCTACGCTACATAACACAGAAGAGTGGAGAAGGAACATCCCTGTCTTATTCCTATTTCTAACACTCTCTTTCACTGCTTTAAAGCTAGAATCATAAATGAATTATATATACCCATTGATTATTGACGAATATAACTTATAAATGCCTTAGGAGCTTAGTTCAACTATCGTACCTCAAAACATGGTAAAAACTATAATTTTGATATCATGGATGGTCAGTCCTTGCATCCATAGCTCTGTCAATGAATTTGAGAGTGGTTACATTTCTCCAGGCCCATCCCTCAGCTTTTTACCAAAACAGAGGCGGGGTGTCGCTTGTTATTGTTTCTATTAATGACTCTAGCTTTAATGACCAGGAATTGTTCCTGTCATGGTCAGGTAAACTTCCCAGCCCTCATGACTAACCCTGTTCCTCTGGTGTCCAGGTGTCAGCAGGGAGAGAGTGGTTCATCCACACCATCTATACCGTCCGCTCCAGAGAGAACGCCAACAGGGGCATCGGGAAGAGGAGTCTGGAGTACCACACACTCACCCAGCACAGCAGGATGGTTACAGGAGGCCACTCCCTGACCCAACACAGCAGCATGGACAGAGAAACCCAGCATCAAACTATGGCTGCAAGAGGACCGTCAATGTCCCAGTCCCAGTCTCGCTCCAGGCGGTCAGCAAACGGGGTGCCAGACCTGACAGAGGACATCGGCCTGGACAACAACCGAGGCACCAACATTCTCCATATCACACTGGACCTCAGCCGCCAGCGCCGCACCAGCCCCGACCAGGAGGTCCTCACTCAGGGTATGGTGCCCAGGGAGCTGAACCTTCCTGCGGAGAGTGAGGATGGCTTGGTCCTGATCATAGGTATCCTGGTGGGCCTCCTCCTCACCATCCTCATCATCATCGTCATAGTGCTAACCGTACGGTCCAGACAAGAGAAGAAGAAGATGGAGGTTCCCACGACAACGTCATGCTCCACTGAGCCCATGGTGACATCAGGGTTCACTAGCGGTGGCTTGGACAGCTCAGAGGTCTGACGGACAGACTTCCTTCGACATAACCACTGAGACAGACAGACAGACTGATGAACGGATATTCTCCACAGAAAAAAACCCACTTACAGATGTTTTGTTTTTTAATGTTATTTTTTTGCAAGTGCCTCATATTTTTTACATTGGGACATAAATAGAGGGAAGGGACAACTGACAACGAGAGCTTTGGTTACATACAAAAACCTACTTGAAATCCTGCAGTCCTTCTGCTCTGCTGTAGGGGAGACCATAGAGGTAAAACAATCTCTATGGGGAGACTTCCCCATCTAGGGCAGGATCTGTAACCTGTTCTGTTCAAGGCACTTGCTAGCGTTCATTATTGCTTTGTTTTATGATGTCACACTTGATCCCAAAATTTTTTGTGATTTGTCCAAAGGTGCTAAAGCAGCAGATGCCTCTGTCCTGTAGGATGGATGGTGGTCCAGTGAGTTGGTAAAAGGACATGTAGCAGGGCTATTCAACTCCAGGCCTGTAGGGCAGTAGTAATGCTGGTTGTCTTTTCTACCTGGTAGTTAATTGATTGATTGATTAATGTCACTGATTGGCCAGAGAGTCCCAGGATGTAATCAGTTCCTGGTTAGAAGGAAAGAATGAAAACCAGAGTTGAATACCGGTATTCCTGATATTCAGTATTCAGTATGATCGCAAAGTTGTCATAGAACTGTCATAGTTGTTAACGTGTATGTTTGTTATCCCGTGTCAAGCCACTGTCAATAGTCTGCTAACACTGGGAATATGTCCTACTGTAATGTCCTACTGTAGCTCTCTGTCAGACCTGGGTTCAAACACTATTTGAAATCTTTCAAATATATTTGCTTTAGCCTGCCTGGACTGCCGGGTGGGACTTTTATATTGGTTCCACTGCAACAGGCAAGGTCAATTGATCACAGCATTAGTATTTTACATGATTTAAAATAGTATTTGAACCCAGGTCTGCTCTCTATACTGAAGTATGGAGACTGATTCATGTTGAAGTTCTACAGGTGCCTAAGAATCCACTGGATGTTATAATGTAGGATGCGTCCCAAATGGCACCCTATTCCCTATTTTGCACTATAAGTGGTGCACTATATAGGGAATAGGGTGTCATTTGGGATGCACACTTAGATTGTCTCTATCACATGGTTATTCTATTTGTTTTGTATGTATTAATGGTTATATCATTTGTGCCTGCTTTTGATTAGTATTTTTATTTTTTATTTTTTACTTGGGTAATAATGTGTAAAGCAGGTTTTCGGTGAAATTGTTGGGGAAAATGTGTCTAATCTACTTTAGCTAATTCAGACTCAATTATATGTTTATCTATCCAATAGTCCTAAAATCATGGTTGTAGTGACTTTTTATGGGTCTGTCCCAAATGGCACCCTATTCCCTATTTAGTGCACTACTTTTGATCAGAGCCCGTAAGGAATTAAGGTGTGATATAGGGAATAGGGTGCCATTTTGGACACATCCTATATCAGTGTGGTCCTGTATTTGAATACATACAGTACAGCACTGAATTGAATCTAATGAGAAAAGGTATATCCTGTAGGGGAGAGTGGGGTAAGTTGAGCCATTTTTTACATTCAGCATCACTCCATCAAGGGAAATATAGTATTCTTTCTAACAAAGATATCTACATATGTTTCAGGATGTTGTGTATCCCTGAAAATAATCAGAATTTATGTAAACATTACAGTTTTGAAAACATAGCTTGTCCAAAAAAATCTTGGCATGACTTGGCACGACTTACACAGTTCTGTACTGAATGAAATATTGCCACTACCTTTTTAAAACCATGTCTGTCTTTACTTCCCAAACACAATTCAACACAATCACTTTTTTGTCTTTTTAACAAATACTTTTTTTTACACTTTAAACATAGGCCAGGCCTTGTTTTTACCTCATAGCCCTCATATCCCAGCCTTGCATTATACCTGGGAAGAAAACATTTACTCAACTTACCCCAAGGCAAACAGTTTGACTATATTAGCCCACACAGCTACAAGGATGCACTTTCATGCTAGGTTTAGGACCTCATATTGAAGCTTATAGAGACCCCAACTTATGTATAGAACATTTTTACAATTATCTACTTTGGTTTAGATACAAGCATCATGAAACCTCTTAACACAATAAATTCATTTGACTTGGTGAAAATATAGGGGGCCGTGGTCAAAAGTAGTGTACGATATCGAGAATTGGGGGCCATTTGGGACTCAGACCAGAATATGTTTTATCAGAATGCAGTTAAAGGGAAAACCAACTATGACCTACTACAATCTAAGTCACGGATGTTAGATATATTATCATTAATACATTACAGAATTATTTATTTATTTGATCACATAAATATCCATAGGGATTGCCAATAATAAAGATATAATATTTATTTCCCTCTCAGATAACTTTCTAATCAGCCACAAACCACATAAAATATGTTTCAGACATGGTTGCCACTTTTGCACTGAAGTGATGCATAAAGAAAAGGTATAGACCTGGTATAGACCATCACATTGTTAATGGATGTCCCAGTCATAAGACTAAGATAACATACAATGACCTCCATACTGTATCTATAGATACTGACTTCATATACCCACTGCTTTATAAACTTCAGATTTGTATATTGTTTGCTGTTTTATTTTTGAAAACATAAATGCTATGCAACTTACAATGTCATACCACTAAAGTAGCATTGAATCCCAATATTTCTTTATTTTTTAATATGCAGATTTTTGCTGATTTTACATTTTGTCACTGTACCACCAATAGCTCTTATATCATGTTATTACCATCACCTTTATGATTTCAGGATTTTGTTGAATGCATCTAATGCCTGTGTGAGTTTATACACATGTATGTAATGTATATATACAGTATCTCACAAAAGTGAGTACACCCCTCACATTTTTGTAAATATTTGAGTATATCTTTTCATGTGACAACACTGAAGAAATGACACTTTGCTACAATGTAAAGTAGTGAGTGTACAGCTTGTATAACAGTGTAAATTTGCTGTCCCCTCAAAATAACTCAACACACAGCCATTAATGTCTAAACCGCTGGCAACAAATTGAGTACACCCCTAAGTGAAAATGTCCAAATTGGGCCCAATTAGCCATTTTCCCTCCCCGGTGTCATGTGACTCGTTAGTGTTACAAGGTCTCAGGTGTGAATGGGGAGTTAAATTTGGTGTCATCGCTCTCACACTCCCTCATACTGGTCACTGGAAGTTCAACATGGCACCTCATGGCAAAGAACTCTCTGAGGATCTGAAAAAAGAATTGTTGCTCTACATAAAGATGGCCTGGGCTATAAAAATGCACAAGAAAGCCCGCAAACAGTTTGCTGAAGACAAGCAGACTAAGGACATGGATTACTGGAACCATGTCCTGTGGTCTGATGAGACCAAGATAAACTTATTTGGTTCAGATGGTGTCAAGCGTGTGTGGCGGCAACCAGGTGAGGAGTACAAAGACAAGTGTGTCTTGCCTACAGTCAAGCATGGTGGTGGGAGTGTCATGGTCTGGGGCTGCATGAGTGCTGCCGGCACTGGGGAGCTACAGTTCATTGAGGGAACCATGAATGCCAACATGTACTGTGACATACTGAAGCAGAGCATGATCCCCTCCCTTCGGAGACTGGGCCGCAGGGCAGTATTCCAACATGATAACGACCCCAAACACACCTCCAAGATGACCACTGCCTTGCTAAAGAAGCTGAGGGTAAAGGTGATGGACTGGCCAAGCATGTCTCCAGACCTAAACCCTATTGAGCATCTGTGGGGCATCCTCAAACGGAAGGTGAAGGAGTGCAAGGTCTCTAACATCCACCAGCTCCGTGATGTCGTCATGGAGGAGTGGAAGAGGACTACAGTGGCAACCTGTGAAGCTCTGCTGAACTCCATGCCCAAGAGGGTTAAGGCAGTGCTGGAAAATGATGGTGGCCACACAACATATTGACACTTTGGGCCCAATTTGGACATTTTCACTTAGGGGTGTACTCACTTTTGTTGCCAGCGGTTTAGACATTAATGGCTGTGTGTTGAGTTATTTTGAGGGGACAGCAAATTTACACTGTTATACAAGCTGTACACTCACTACTTTACATTGTAGCAAAGTGTCATTTCTTCAGTGTTGTCACATGAAAAGATATACTCAAATATTTACAAAAATGTGAGGGGTGTACTCACTTTTGTGAGATACTGTATATACATATGTATTGCAAATAAATATACCGTTTGGATGTTTTGGGAATTGTCAATGTTAAATGCATATGTGCTGTAAGTATTTGTAACATAGACCTAAAGCACAAAGTGGTCTGCAAATAAAGTATTTTCAACAAAATCAGACTGCTGACTTTTGAAAACCAGATGTTGTGTTTGTATTTGGTCTGTTTGGGAAAGGCTACATCCCAAATGGCACCTTATTCCCTACATAGTGCAGTACTTTTGAGCAGAGCCCCTATATATTGCACTACTTCAGACCAGGGCCCATAGGGCTCTGGTCAAAAGTAGTGCACTATGTAGGGAATAGGAATCCATTTGGGACACATCAAAATCTTGTTTCTGGGAAAACACGTGACTTATTTCATAATGTTCCTTCTCCAATGCCAAGACTGGAGTCAGAGAAGCTGAGGGGAGGAGAGGTAAGTGGGCTAGAGGGGGTGTTGATGCTGAGACTGCATCCCAAATGGCGCCCTATTCCCTATGGACTATGGTTAAAAGTAGTGCACTATGTAAGGAATAGGGTGCCATTTGAGATCCGGCAACCTATTCTCTGGGAGCTGCAGAGCCCAAAGGGAGAACCTCCCACTCACAGACTGGAACAACATTACAGACATAGCTGCTTTACAGATAGATAACTTCTACAGTATTTTGTTTTATTTTCCAGTGCAAGTTTGGGGTTGAGACAAGAAAAGAAGACTCTTGTTCCAGTGGCATGATACAGATCAGACGGTAAAGCAGAAAGATGAGGAACACACTGCTTTTGATCATGGCTGCACTGACTGCAGTTAGTGGGCAGAGGCCAATGTGAGTTATGTTCTATCCATGCTAATTATTTCTAGAGACAGTATATTTTACTTGTATCATTGCTCATTGTTAATGCTCATTTTCTGTCATGTTGCAGTCCTAAAAAATTACCACAATTTGTGTGTGAGCGCGCGAGTGCTTGTACGTGCATGTTTGTTTGTGTTCATGTGTGCGTGTGTTTGCAGATGTCTCATCACTGCTCCGAACATAGTCCACTTGGGAGTGGAGGAGACAGTGACAGTACAGCTCCAGGGAGCTACCAAACCTACACAGATCACTCTGTACTTCTTGTACCAAACCGCCAATAATAAAGTTCTGTCTGAAAAAAAGCATGTAACTCTCAATGAAGTCAATGGCTATCAGGATGTTGTGAAAATGAGGGTAAGTATGCAGAAGGCTAACCTCTTTTCATACCCTATGGAATTACTCGAACATGCATTTATATTATTTTGCCTCTATTCTCATGTTTTATAGGTCATTCCTAGCCTGTACGAAGAGGTAATCAAAAGCATAAGACAAAGAAAGAAGGTTGTTCCATTTATCCAACTGGCTGCAGAGACCAAGGATGCTTTTCTTACAAAAAAAACAACAATCCTTTTGTCAACAAAAAAGGGTTATGTCTTCATTCAGACAGACAAACCAATCTACAATCCAGGAGAGAATGGTAAAGTGTAAAATTACATTATATACAGTGCCTTCGGAAAGTATTCAGACACCTTGACTTTTTCCAAATGTTACGTTATAGCCTTATTCTAAAAAGGATTACATTTTTAAAAATCCTCAGCAATCTACACATAATACCCCATAATGACAAAGCAAAAACAGGTTATTAGAAATTTTAGCAAATGTATTACAAATAAAAAACAGAAATACCTTATTTACATAAGTATTCTGACCCTTTGCTATGAGACTCGAAATTGAGCTCAGGTGCATCCTGTTTCCATTGATCATCCTTGAGATGTTCCTGCAACTTGATTGGAGTCCACCTGTGGTAAATTCAATTGATTGGACATGATCCCACAGTTGACAATGCATGTCACAGCAAAAACCAAGCCATGAGGTTGAAGGAATTGTACGTAGAGCTCCGAGACAGGATTGTGTCGAGGCACAGATCTGGGGAAGGGTACCAAAAAATGTCTGCAGCATTGAAGGTCCCCAAGAATACAGTGGCCTCCATCATTCTTAAATGGAAGAAGTTTGGAACCACCAAGACTCTTCCTAGAGCTGGCCGCCCGGCCAAACTGAGTAATCTGGGGAGAAGGGCCTTGGTCAGGGAGGTGACCAAGAACCCGATGGTCACTCTGACAGAGCTCTAGAGTTCCTCTGCGGACATGGGAGAACCTTTCAGAAGGACAACCATCTCTGCAGCACTCCACCAATCAGGCCTTTATGGTAGAGTGGCCAGACGGAAGCCACTCCTCAGTAAAAGGCACATGATGGCCTGGTTGGAGTTTGGCTAAAAAAGGAACCTAAAGACTCTCAGACCATGAGAAACAAGATTCTCTGGTCTGATGAAACCAAGATTGAACTCTTTGGCCTGAATGCCAAGCGTCACATCTGGAGGAAACCTGGCACCATCCCTACAATGAAGCGTGGTGGTGGCAGCATCATGCTGTGAGGATGTTTTTTCAGCGGCAGGGACTGGGAGACTAGTCAGGATCGAGGGAAAGATGAACGGAGCAAAGTACAAAGAGATCCTTGATGAAAAACTGCTCCATAGCGCTCAGGACCTCAGACTGGGGCGAAGGTTCACCTTCCAACAGGACAACAACCCTAAGCACACAGCCAAGACAACGCAGGAGTGGCTTCGGGACAAGTCTCTGAATGTCCATGAGTGGCCCAGCCAGAGCCCAGACTTGAACCTGATCGAACATCTCTGGAGAGACCTGAAAATAGCTGTGCAGCAACGCTCCCCATCCAACCTGACAGAGCTTGAGAGGATCTGCAGAAAATAATGGGAGAAACTCCGCAAATACAGGTGTGCCAAGCTTGTAGCGTCATGCCCAAGAAGACTCGAGACTGTAGTCACTGGCAAAGGCGCTTCAACAAAGTACTGAGTAAAGGGTCTGAATACTTATGTAAATGTGATATTTCAGTTTTCTATTTTTAATACATTTGCAAAAATTTCTATAAACCTGTTTTTGCTTTGTCATTATGGGGTATTGTGTGTAGATTGATGAGGGGGAAAACAATTTAATCAAGTTTAGAATAAGTCTGTAACGTAACAAAATGTAGAAAAAGTGAAGGGGTCTGAATACTTCCCGAAGGCACAGTATGGTTTTAGTTATACATTTAGCCTAATACCCATTTTTCCTTTCCCAGTCAATTTCAGGGTCTTCACGTTAGACAACTATCTGCTGCCTGTCGAAGAAAGCATCAATGTCAAGATATTTGTACGTTTGTAAAACATTGAAAAAGTTATCCTTTTTAGATAAAACTATAATAAATATATTCACGTCACCAAATAATCGATTAAAACACACTGTTTTGCAATGAAGGTCTACAGTAGCCTCAACAGCACTCT
The DNA here is from genome assembly GCF_020615455.1 of Coregonus clupeaformis. Taxonomy (NCBI): domain Eukaryota; kingdom Metazoa; phylum Chordata; class Actinopteri; order Salmoniformes; family Salmonidae; genus Coregonus; species Coregonus clupeaformis. Next base: position 37,502,216 of record NC_059197.1, read on the forward strand.
GTAGGGTAGCACCATGGTGTAGCTTCCGTTCTCCTCTTGGGACATTGACTTCAATACAAAACCTAGGAGGCTCTTGGTTCTTGGTTCTCACCCCTTTCCATAGACTTACATAGGGGACGTCCTCCAACCTCTTGCAGGATGAACTGACATGTTGTCCACCCAATCAAAGGATCATATAATAATAATATGCCATTTAGCAGACCTTTTATCCAAAGCGACTTACAGTCATGCGTAAATATATTTTTAGATATGGGTGGTCCCGGGGATCGAACCCACTACCCTGGCGTTATAAACGCCATGCTCTACCAATTGAGCTACAGAGGACCATAATGAATCTATTACTGAAAGCATTAGCTACAGCTAGCTAGCACTGCAGTGCATAAAATGTGGTGAGTAGTTGACTCAAAGAGAAAGACAATAGTTGAACAGTTTTCAACAAATGAATTTCTTCAAAAATGAAGGAGAAGCAAGAGAGAGAGAGAGAGAGAGAGAGAGGGAGAGAGAGAGAGAGAGAGATTTATTCTTCTTTTTTTTGTCACTTTCAGTTTCACTTAACTTTACTTAGCTAGCAAATGCAGCTGACTAGTTTAGTTAATCAAACGCCCGGCTCAAACAGAGGGATGCTATGTTAGCTAGCTGGCTATGACTATCCAACACAACACTGGAACTCTTCCAAGTCAAGGTAAGCTTTTGGTTTTATTAATGTATTGCTACGGGGCCCGCTGGTCTAACTGCTTACTGACTGACTATACACTGTAACGTTACTGCATGATTGTAGCGGGTTTACTAACCCATTAGTTATATTAGCTATGTTGACTAGGACGTTACTTTAGCTAAAATGGTGACAACGATGTAACGTTAGGCTGTGTGTAGCGGTTATGACATGTTTTGGCTTGGAAAGGTTTTTTCGCCTGGTCACATACAGCTGATGTGTTGTTCATTGAAGTCCACAAACGAAGGTGAGAGGAGGAGAGTGCATAGAGGCTAGAATGAATACAACGTGGCTGCAATTAAAGTGAACTCTGTTTATGAGATCAGGGGTATATTCAGTCTGCCGATTCTGTTGAAAAACGTTTCTTAAACGGAAGCAAACGAAACGGGGATAAAAAAATACCTGAATTTGTCCAATAGAAACTCTCGTTTGCAACTGTTGGACTAATGATTACACCCTAAATAAGCTAGATGCAGGCAAGAGTGTGCAAGGCGGTATTGAATGTGTCACTGTCTGTCCATGTGTCACTGTCTGTCATCTCAAATGTTTCTCTCGACCTGTGTGCACCTACGTTGTAAACTTTCATTAATAGGTTGTAGCAACCTCATGATGGGTAGGTATAGGGAAAATTCGGGTATCATGTAGTAGCCTAAACCTATGTATGTTACATTGAACTGGGTGAATGGAATATGAATGACAGTCATCCAACATGCTGTAATATAAATAAGACCATGCTCATGAAAAATAAAAATGGTCCTCCCTCATCATAAACGGCACTGACTGCCACTGATCTGTATGTTAAAGTTGTCTTATTGTGTTATATTAATTCTCTGTTCTCTAACGTTCACTGTCTGTCTACAGAACTCCAAAGGCCTGCTGGTGTACAACCAGGCTCTACACTCCAGTAAACTCATTCAGAGGAACATTGTGATCCCTGACGTTGAGACGTAAGTAGTATGTTGACATAAAGTCTATGGAAGACAGGACATCCGTAGCACTGACCACTACTCTGTCCATATAATTCAGGGCTGGCCATTGGAAGATTGTTGCCACTTTTACCAACCATCCCATGTCCAACTCTTCAGTGGAGTTTGAGGTCAAAGAATATGGTGAGTATCTAAAGTAGGTTGTCTGACTGTATGATACGGCCCAACAACAAAAACATAAAGTGAAGCTTCCCCTCTATTTCTTTCAGTTCTTCCTGTGTTTGAGGTGAAGATAGCAGCTTTGAAACCATATTATTTGCTGACAGAGGATTCCTTTCAATTCAGCGTCTCTGCAAGGTGAGATTGTTGAAGCAGATTGCATTTATGGACTGTTTTGTGAATTGTTCATACATTTAACATTTACATTTTAGTAATTTAGCAGACTCTCTTATCCAAAGCGACTTACAGTAGTGAGTGCATACATTTTTCATACTTTTTTTCATAGTATGCCAAATACATGTGTGTTGATTGCAGGTACACCTATGGCAGAGGTGTCAATGGCATAGCTTATATTAGATTTGGACTAATCGATGGAGAAGGCAACAGAACACATCTACCTGGCCTAGAAAACAAGACTTCTGTGAGTTCACTTTATCATCTCAAAGCTTTACATAAAAAAACATAACATTAAAGTCATTGTTTCTAATTGTAGAGTTATTGTTTTGTATCCAGGCCAGTTCCATTGACTTTTATTTTTCTGATGAGTCATTTGTGAAATTTTTTCTGGTGTATTGTAGATTCAAGATGGCATCACCAGCATTACCCTGCCAACTGAAGACCTACGTGGGAAAGCAGGAAAGCAAGGCATCCCACACATGGAGGGATACAATCTGTACATAGCTGTTACAGCTTTAGAAACAGCAAGTAAGTCCTTCATACAGTTAGATAAAACATGACCATACCAGCGGATTCAGGTATTTTCTCTAGGGCATACAATAACTGTTTGTGCTGTATGACAGTGACTGTCTCTCTCGGTCTGTATTTTGTCTCTCTCTCTCTCTCTCTCAGGTGGAGATCTAGAAGAAGCTGAGAGCACTTCAGTAAAGATAGTGACGTCTCCATACATCATTGACATGTCAAAGACTAAGGAATACTTCACACCTGGAGGAAAGTTCTCTATCCTGGTACTGTGTGGTCGTTTCTGCACTCAAAGACAAACGTTAACACCACAGAATAAAATATAATTGTATTCATTCAGTACATCATATTGAGATTAGCAAATTCCTTTTCCAAATGAGACGTACAATAGTTATCAGTGTTATCAATTGTATTTGCCTTACTATGACTGTATCTACAGACATAGTCAACTGGGTATATGCTGCATGTTTCATTCTCAGGCCACCACCACCCACCCAGATGGATCCCCAGCCCCTGACCTCCGTATAAGGGCTTCAGTTTCAGTGACCTCTGTAGGAGGCACACAGGAGTCTGTTAAGATGGAGGGATCCGGTAACTCTAAGGGTGAGGCTGTTCTCGCCTTCGAAGTGCCCAAACTGGCCACGTCTATCGACATCAAGGTATAGGACAGACAGATAACTTTCAATCAACACTCTATTTCCCATGTAGTTTGACAAGCATATTATGTGTCTCTAAGCTCTGTGGTTAGCAGAAATGTAGTGCACTAAATAGGGAATATGGTGTCATTTGAGACACAGCCACTATTTGATGTGAGGTCATATTGACTATCTGTTCCTGTCTCCAGTTGTTTGCTGCGGGAGAGGAGGAGGAGGTGGTAGTGAGTGATGCCAAAATGACATTGTCAGCAGTCCAGTCTGAGGGGAACAGCTACCTGAGTGTAGAGATAGAACACGTCACCCTGGAGCCAGGAGGAACCATGACGGTCACTCTCAGAGACATCACCCCACCAGGCACCCCACGACCATCCTACATCTACTACATGGTAACATACTGGAGTATCAGTCCATTCTAATAATGGATGGAGATGACCATTTACCACTTCTGCAACATACTTTATCTGTGCATAGCTTCACGTTTCCATACACTACAGTCGATTTTTGTTATTTTTCTTTGTTTAACCTTTATTTAACTAGGCAAGTCAGTTAAGAACAAATTCTTATTTACAATGACGGCCTACTCCAGCCAAACCCGGACGACGCTGGGCCAATTGTGCGCCGCCCTATGGGACTCCCAATCACGTCCAGATTGTGATTGTGACGCCTTTAGCACTGAGATGCAGTGCCTTAGACCGCTGCGCCACTTGGGAGCAAGGATTAGGATTGTCATAGCTGTGGTTTGTCTGCAACCAACATGAATATAAGCACGTTGGGAGTTGAACCATTTCAATATCTGTAGTGAAGAGTAATAATGTGTTATTCCCTTTCTTTACATGCTCTGTCAGGTCCTGAGTAAGGGCAGAGTGGTCCAGATGAACAGGGTGCAGAGGACTGAGCTGACCACCTTCAATCTGGCCTACAGTCTTGACCTGGTCCCCTCCTTTAGACTGGTGGCCTACTACTTCACACAGGGCCCAGAGAAGACTACCATAGTGGCTGACTCTGTATGGGCCGATGTCAAAGATTTCTGCAAAGGACAGGTTCTGTAGTTACCACTTGTTTCTCTACTTCTACTCTTACTAAACTTAGCCAGTTATGTATTTTTAATTCTTTTTAATCAGAGCTGTGCATCAAGAAGGCAAATTGTATGTTTTCATCTTTACTAATAAGGATCAATCAAAGTGATATAGTTTTGCATGGAGGCAGATTGTGATATTATCTTTGTTGTTGTGTTTTCAGATCGAGATCCTTCCATTTAAAGAGCATAAACCAGCTGAGTTGGTGAATGTGGTGGTCCGTACAGACCAGGGAGACAAGGTAGCTCTGGCTGCTGTAGATACAGCTGTTTACATCCTCAACAAGAACAACAAACTCACTCCTCAGAAGGTACAGAGCCTCCGTCTATCACACACTTACCAGGTTTAATGAATAGATACATACAGTATGTCAATCTCAATGTGACAATAACATTACATTATTAGTTTGGATTTTGCCTCAGTTTTAGATGTATGTTGACAGCTTCACAAGGCTATGACCTGGTATCAGCTAATAGAGCGTTTCCTAAGCTAAGTCCTGGAGATGATGAGTTGATTATTTGAATCAGCTGTGTAGTGCTGCTGTCTACCAGGGAGAATGGGATATGCAAAAGACAAATCTCTGTTGTTCATGTAGTAAATGGACCAATAAAGTAATCTTCTTTTTCTTTAGATGTTTGCCTACATGAACTCCTATGACCTGGCGTGTTCTATGGGAGGAGGCAGAAACTACCAGTCTGTGTTACAGGACGCTGGGCTCGCCTTTATAACCAACTGTGGAGGTACAGAGGTTCACGTGAGAAAGGGTACGATTTACATTTAGACATTTAACTAATTATAATATTGAATGAATAGCACATGAAAGGATCCTGACTGGCAAAAGCACACCACTGCAGCTGTTTTTGTTGATGGAGTTTATTCCACACAATATTGTAAAATGATTTTTATTTTGTCCTCTGATAATCAGATTACTCCTGTAACAGCAGAAGAAGAAGACAGAAGAGAGCCCTGAACCATCACCAGGCTTTCTCTGATATCAGTAGGTGTAGCAGTAACTTCTCCTATTCTCCCTCCATCTTCTGAGCATGCTGGTTTTACTCTTATGGTGAGCGTATCAAGTATTATTAGTTATAGAAATGACAGTGCTTTCAATAATCCTTTAATTTACAAATGTTCAGATATGTTTCAGCAAAAGTCTTCCTTAGCATATTACATGTACCCAAACCAGAAACCGTGGATAGATTGCAGCATTCGCGCAAAACTGAAAGCATTTAACCATGGCAAGGTGACTGGGAAAATGGTTGAATACAAACAGTGTAGTTATTCCCTCTGTAAGGCAATCAAACAGGCAAAACGTCAGTACAGAGACAAAGTGGAGTCGCAATTCAACGGCTCAGACACGTGGCAGGGTCTACAGACAATCACGGATTACAAAGGGAAAACCAGCCACGTCGCGGACACCGACGTCTTGCTCCCAGACAAGCTAAACACCTTCTTCGCCCACTTTGAGGATAACAGTGCCACCAACGCGGCCCGCTCCCAAGGACGCTGGGCTCTCGTTCTCCGTGGCCGACGTGAGTAAGACATTTAGCGTGTTAACCCTTGCAAGGCTGCCGGCCCAGACGAGATCCCTAGCCGTGTCCTCAGAGCGTGCGCAGACCAGCTGGATGGAGTGTTTACGGACATATTCAATCTCTTCCTATCCCAGTCTGCTGTCCCCACTTGCTTCAAGATGACCACCATTGTTCCTGTACCCCAGAAAGCAAAGGTAACTGAACTAAATGACTCACCCCGTAGCACTCACTTCTGTCATCATGAAGTGCTTTGAGAGGCTAGTTAAGGATCATATCACCTCTACCTTACCTGACACCCTAGACCCACTTCAATTTGCTTACCGCCCCAATAAATCCATAGATGATGCAATCGCCATTGCACTGCACACTGCCCTATCCCATCTGGACAGGAGGAATACCTACGTCAGAATGCTGTTCATTGACTATAGCTCAGCCTTCAACACCATAGTACCCTCCAAGCTCATCATTAAGCTCGGGGCCCTGGGTCTGAACCCCACCCTGTGCAACTGGGTCCTGGACTTCCTGACGGGCCGCCTTTAGGTGGTGAAGGTAGGAAACAACATCTCCACTTCGCTGATCCTCAACACAGGGGCCCCACAAGGGTGCGTGCTCAGCCCCCTCCTGTACTCCCTGTTCACCCATGACTGCGTGGCCACGCACGCCTCCAACTCAATCATCAAGTTTGCAGACGACACAACAGTAGTAGGCCTGATTACCAACAATGACGAGACAGCCTACAGGGAGGAGGTGAGGGCCCTGGCAGAGTGGGGCCAGGAAAATAACCTCTCTCTCAACGTCAACAAAAAAAAAAAAGGAGCTGATCGTGCACTTCAGGAAACAGCAGAGGGAGCACGCCCCTATCCACATCGACGGGACTGACAATCTGAAATGGTCCACCCACACAGACAGTGTGGTGAAGAAGGCTCAACAGCGCCTCTTCAACCTCAGGAGGCTGAATAAATTTGGCTTGGCCCCTAAGACCCTAAGACCCTCAGAAACTTTTACAGATGCACAATTGAGAGCATCCTGTCTGGCTGTATCAACGCCTGGTACGGCAGCTGCTCTGCCCGCAACCGCAGGGCTCTCCAGAGGGTGGTACGGTCTGCCCAACGCATCACCGGGGGCACACTGCCTGCCCTCCAGGACACCTACAGCACCCGATGTCACAGGAAGGCCAAAAAGGACATCAACCACCCGAGCCATGGCCTGTTCACCCCGCTATCATCCAGAAGGTGAGGTCAGTACAGGTGTATCAAAGCTGGGACCGAGAGACTGAAAAACAGCTTCTATCTCAAGGCCATCAGACTGTTAAATAGCCATCAACCCTGCACCTTAGAGGCTGCTGCCCTATATACATAGACATGGAATCACTGGCCACTTTAAATAATGGAACACTAATCACTTTAATAATGTTTACATACTGCTTTACTCATCTCAAATGTGTATATACTGTATTCTATTCTACTGTATTTAGTCAATGCCACTCCGACATTGCTCGTCCTAATATTTATATTTGTATATATTTCTCAATTCCATTCTTTTACTTTTAGATTTGTGTATTGTTGTGAATTGTTAGATACTACTGCACTGTTGGAGCTAGGAACACAAGCATTTCGCTACACCCGCAATAGCATCTGCTAAATATGTGTATGTGACCAATAAAATTTGATTTGATTTATATAATTTATTAGCTAGACACATAGTTCTTATCTGCAGTCAACAGGTACCAGAAGCCAGTGGAGAAGAGGTGTTGTCACGATGGAGCCAGGTTTAACAGCCTGGGTCTGACCTGTGAGAGTCGTCATGCTAAAACCACCCACAAGTCTGTTCCGTGTCGCGCTGCCTTCCTCAAGTGCTGCAGAGATGCCACCACGCTGAGGAGCAACATCAAGAAGAGCAGGAAGACGTACAGCCTGGCTAAAAGTACAGTACAGTATTGTATTATATTATTACATTAGTAGTTGGACTGTTAATAGCGTCTCAGAATATCTCACAATCTACAGATTCTTGTGGTGCATTTAAGCAATAAGGCCTGAGGGTGTGTGGTATATGGCCAATATACCATGGCTAAGGGCTGTTCTTATGCACGATGCAACGCGGAGTGCTTGGATACAGCCCTTAGCCGTGGTATATTGGCCATATACCATAAACCTACGAGGTGCCTTATTGCTATTATAAACTGGTTACCAACGTAATTGGAACAATACAAATAAATGTTTTGTCATACCCGGTGTATATAGACTGATATACCACGGCTTTCAGCCAATCAGCATTCAGGTCTCGGAACACCCAGTTTATAATCAGTAATATAGAACTTCTTAGATAAATCAATACTTTTGTCTTTTTGCAGATTAGTTGTACTACAGTATATGCACATATTTTGTATTGATTGAGCTGAAATTTGTTAGAATGATGTCTGAGGATATGCATCTCTCTCTCCCTGTCCTCTTCCCTGTCTTCCTGTTTAGCGGCTGACGATATGGGTGAGGAAGAGGAGGCCATAGATGAGGTGTCTGTCCACCTCCGCTCCTATTTCCCTCAGACCTGGATGTGGGGCATTGTTGATGTGGGCCCCTCTGGTCTCGTAAGGTAACATGGTAACCTGCAACATCATGGACGGTAGGGCAGCGTCACAAATGATACCCTATTCCCTATAAAGTGCACTACCAGCCCTGGTCTAAACTAGTACACTATATAGGGAATAGGGTGCCATTTGGGACACAGGCCAGGACAGTCATGACTGGGACCAGGAGTTTTCCCTGACCGTGTGAACTGACTGGGTAAAACTTGGGGACCAATATAGTGTAACAAGTATATTAGGAATTAAATAATGTTCTACTTTATTATTTTCAGACACAGTGTTGCTGTCCCTGACTCCATCACTACCTGGGAGGTTCAAGCAGTGGGGATCTCTAAAACAAAAGGCAGGTCACCTCTTCCTTCTAACCTAAGACCATTACACTAGCCTGGTCCTAAATCTGTGCTCTTACAAACTCAGTTTAGCTGTCATTGTCAAGCCAACCATGACAACGAGTGACAAAAGTTGGCATGCTAGCACAAACAGACTTTCAGAGGACAGTCATCAAGTTGTTAATGTTAGTGTTGATTCTCCCTTCAGGGTTTTGTATAGCAGAGCCCAAGCCTCTGGTGGTGTTCCAGGACTTCTTTGTCTCTCTCAGACTTCCCTATTCTGTGAAGAGAAACGAACAGCTACAGGTGAAAGCTGTGGTGTACAACTACAGAACCGACAGTATGGAGGTAACTAGTGTTGTAAAAACAATATATGTCAAAACAATATATTCAAGTCCAAAATGCCCCCAACAGCCATTTATACAAATAAACCACAGTTGCAGACATTTTCATCTGTAGATTCCTTTGATAGACATTTTTACTATACTTACATCTACTACCATGTCTATGTGTTTCTCTATGTGAAGGTGACAGTGGAGCTGGCATGGGTGGAGGGTCTTTGCAGTGCAGGGGGAGACCGAGGGGACAAGCAGGTGGTCACAGTACCTGGTAACTCTGCTCTCCCTGTCTACTTCACCGTGGTTCCTCTGGTCATAGGAAACATCCCTATCCATGTAGAAGCTTACACTCTGACGGCCCGCGACCAGATCAAGAAGGACCTCAAAGTCACAGTATGAACACAACACTGGCAAATATTTATAACTTGTATCACCTCCCTCCCTCCAATATACAGTAGTGCTTCAGTATGTCTCTATGATACATACAGTGGGAAAAAAGTATTTAGTCAGCCACCAATTGTGCAAGTTCTCCCACTTAAAAAGATGAGAGGCCTGTAATTTTCATCATAGGTACACGTCAACTATGACAGACAAAATGAGAAAAAAAATCCTGAAAATCACATTGTAGGATTTTTTATGAATTTATTTGCAAATTATGGTGGAAAATAAGTATTTGGTCAATAACAAAAGTTTCTCAATACTTTGTTATATACCCTTTGTTGGCAATGACACAGGTCAAACGTTTTCTGTAAGTCTTCACAAGGTTTTCACACACTGTTGCTGGTATTTTGGCCCATTCCTCCATGCAGATCTCCTCTAGAGCAGTGATGTTTTGGGGCTGTCGCTGGGCAACACAGACTTTCAACTCCCTCCAAAGATTTTCTATGGGGTTGAGATCTGGAGACTGGCTAGGCCACTCCAGGACCTTGAAATGCTTCTTACGAAGCCACTCCTTCGTTGCCCGGGCGGTGTGTTTGGGATCATTGTCATGCTGAAAGACCCAGCCACGTTTCATCTTCAATGCCCTTGCTGATGGAAGGAGGTTTTCACTCAAAATCTCACGATACATGGCCCCATTCATTCTTTCCTTTACACGGATCAGTCGTCCTGGTCCCTTTGCAGAAAAACAGCCCCAAAGCATGATGTTTCCACCCCCATGCTTCACAGTAGGTATGGTGTTCTTTGGATGCAACTCAGCATTCTTTGTCCTCCAAACACAACGAGTTGAGTTTTTCCAAAAAGTTCTATTTTGGTTTCATCTGACCATATGACATTCTCCCAATCCTCTTCTGGATCATCCAAATGCACTCTAGCAAACTTCAGACGGGCCTGGACATGTACTGGCTTAAGCAGGGGGACACGTCTGGCACTGCAGGATTTGAATCCCTGGCGGCATAGTGTGTTACTGATGGTAGGCTTTGTTACTTTGGTCCCAGCTCTCTGCAGGTCATTCACTAGGTCCCCCCGTGTGGTTCTGGGATTTTTGCTCACCGTTCTTGTGATCATTTTGACCCCACAGGGTGAGATCTTGCGTGGAGCCCCAGATCGAGGGAGATTATCAGTGGTCTTGTTTGTCTTCCATTTCCTAATAATTGCTCCCACAGTTGATTTCTTCAAACCAAGCTGCTTACCTATTGCAGATTCAGTCTTCCCAGCCTGGTGCAGGTCTACAATTTTGTTTCTGGTGTCCTTTGACAGCTCTTTGGTCTTGGCCATAGTGGAGTTTGGAGTGTGACTGTTTGAGATTGTGGACAGGTGTCTTTTATACTGATAACAAGTTCAAACAGGTGCCATTAATACAGGTAACGAGTGGAGGACAGAGGAGCCTCTTAAAGAAGAAGTTACAGGTCTGTGAGAGCCAGAAATCTTGCTTGTTTGTAGGTGACCAAATACTTATTTTCCACCATAATTTGCAAATAAATTCATAAAAAATCCTACAATGTGATTTTCTGGATTTTTTTCCCTCAATTTGTCTGTCATAGTTGACGTGTACCTATGATGAAAATTACAGGCCTCTCATCTTTTTCAGTGGGAGAACTTGCACAATTGGTGGCTGACTAAATACTTTTTTTCCCCACTGTATGTACATTAGGCTACATGTGGTTCTCACGTCTTTATTCTGCTGAACACAACTGGCAACGTGGATTTGAATCCCACTTTTTACTATTTTTCTCCCATTATTATACAAAAGTTACAGTACAGATGTAGGATCTTAATTTGATCACCCTGTTGCAGGAGAATGTTGTAATATATTTGAAGTTTAAAAAGGCTTTCCACATAATAATTCACATTTTCTGTTGCTGCAGGATAATTTTCCTGCTGTAGCAATCTGGCTCAAATTAAGATCCTACATCTGTATATGTGCGTATAACCAATCTGAATGAGACTCTCACCTTTTGTTCTGTTTTACAGGGGGAAGGGGAACTGGTCTCAATACAACATGAATACAACATTGATGGGAAAGGTAATGTTGTCTTTCAATAAAAGTGACATTTATGCAAACAAGCCTCATCAGACCATTGAGTTAAAACAGTCTCTCCATTTCTTATCTATGTCACACAGCTGCCAAGTCAATCGAGCTTGAAATCCCACCTCCTCCTAATGCTGTCCCTGGACTGGAATCTGACACCTACATCAGTGTCAAAGGTAAGGAGGGTCCACAGACTCACTCTACCCACACCTCGATAAATGCTTTAGTCAGACTTTCTGCTAGTGTGGAGCATAGACTGTGTGGGGTCTGTAGTACTGTATGTATTTACATTTAAATGTTTTACATTTTGGTCCATGAAATATTATTTCAGACTACGAGTTTTCCCTGACCAATCCCCAGGCCTAGTTTACTACTATAACAGGGAAACCTCTCCCATCACACCCATGTAGGTGGCGTGATGGGAGAGTCAGTGGAGAACTGTCTGAACCTGGGTGGAGTGGACCAGCTCATCTCCCTTCCCAAGGGGTGTGCGGAGCAGACCATGGTCACCATGTCTCCAGCCATCCACGCCATGAGATACCTGGACGCTACGGGACAGTGGATCGACCTAAAGGCTGAACGCAGAGACGAAGCCCAAGCCATGATACAGGCTGGTGAGGGGACACTGGGAGAACTTAAGTTAATCCCTTTGAGACATCTACCCTTGTGGGAATCAAACGGTTGAAATTAATTGATTCTTTGTCTTTCCAAGGATACGGCAGAATCCTGACCTTCAAGAAGCCAGACGGATCCTATGGAGCTTTCCTGTCAACCCCAAGCAGTGTTTGGTTGACAGCCTTTATAGCCAAGGAGTTGTCCCAGTGCAGGGACGTGATACCAGTGGAGGACTCCTACATCCAACAGTCTATTTCCTACCTGGTGTCTAAACAGCTAGCCAGTGGAGCCTTCACTGACCCTAACCCTCTCTATGACCGCACCATGCAGGTAAGAATACTTTATTAATCCATACAAGACGGAAATATGTCTTCTGCTGTACCCAACCCCTCAGAAATACACATTAGGTTGGAGAGGCTGGAGCAGTGGGCAGCCATACAGTTGAGCAGTTTAGGGGTTAAGTGCCTTGCTCAAGGGCACAACGGCAGGAGTTATTGTCTTTCTAGGATTTGTCATTAACAACCATCTAGTAGTCGACTCAAATATCGTCAGATTCTTTCCGCCTGTGCTGGGTAACAATCCCACCCCTATAACCTTTAAGTACGACCCAAACGTTCTTTATGTACGGACCATGCAGGTACCATACCATGCAATACAATATTATGTCTTTACCTGTATGCTATCTCTCCATTCCCTCATCGCAGGGTGGAGTGGGAGGGTTTGAGGGAGATGTGTCCCTGACAGCATTCGTTCTGATAGCCATGAACCACGCTGTGCCACTGTACCCTGAAGGACAAGGCTCAGAAATGGTAATACATAATTCAACTAAGTCATGGACTTAACCTTTACATCACCTAACTTATCATCACTAACTTAACCTGACTTACTAAAAGTTGTGGAATTATTATCCCAAAGGGGCAAGTTGGTTTTGCAGCAATATCATCCAGAATAAAGCAACATGCCTTTTTGTGTCTGTCATGATAAAGCACATTTTTGTGTCTATTGTGATCATGTTTAACTAATGCATATTGCTATTTCTAATGCTAAATCTATCCACCATTCCCATGTGTTAGAGGCAGGCTATGGAGAAGGCTAAGGCCTACCTGGAGTCGACGCTGGACTCGCTTCAGAGGCCCTTCTCTGTAGCCATCACCTCCTACGCCCTCTCTCTAACCTCCCCTGGCAGAGACGCTGCCTCCATGGCTCAGACCAAACTCAGGGCCTTGGCACACAGTGACAATGGTCAGTACCTTGTTACTTTACTAGTCATCTAGATCAGAAGGGCTATGGGTTGCCTAGTTGTCTATTTAAGAAGGGCTATATTCATCTAGCACAAGTGTGTTTATACTGTTTTAACTAATTCCTTTGGACTTCAACCTGCTTTGATTAATAGCGCCTGTAAATTATTACCGGTAGTGGCTGGAGAAAAAGTCAGGATAAGGTCTTCTGGGTAGTTATTGATTCCCTGGTCTGTATGAACATTGAGGGAAGGTAGACATACACAATGACAACATTTAAACAGCAGAGGGTGTCAGATTACTAATTATGTCTCCTATGCAATGTTATATGGCTAAGGACGTAGCTGCTAAACATACTGTATATCTCCCCTGCAGAAGCAGATACATGTCACTGGGAGGCCAGTGATGCTCTGAGGCTGAGCGGGGAGACGAGGGCCAATCAGGTGCCCCAGGCCCAGGCCATCTCCGTGGAAACCACGGCTTACGCCCTGCTCCAGACCGTGGCGGAGGGAGACATGCCGTACGCGACGTGCATCGCCCGCTGGCTCACTGAGCAGAGACAGTACGGAGGAGGGTTCCGCTCTACACAGGTAGTTACTGTAGGACAAGCCACCAGTAGACAGACAGGTAGTTACTGTAGGACAAGCCACCAGTAGACAGACAGGTAGGTGCTGTAGGACAAGCCACCAGTAGACAGACAGGTAGGTACTGTAGGACAAGCCACCAGTAGACAGACCGGTAGGTACTATAGGACAAGCCACCAGTAGACAGACAGGTAGGTACTATAGGACAAGCCACCAGTAGACAGACAGGTAGTTACTGTAGGACAAGCCACCAGTAGACAGACAGGTAGTTACTGTAGGACAAGCCACCAGTAGACAGACAGGTAGGTACTATAGGACAAGCCACCAGTAGACAGACAGGTAGGTACTATAGGACAAGCCACCAGTAGACAGACAGGTAGTTACTGTAGGACAAGCCACCAGTAGACAGACAGGTAGTTACTGTAGGACAAGCCACCAGTAGACAGACAGGTAGGTACTGTAGGACAAGCCACCAGTAGACAGATAGGTAGGTGCTGTAGGACAAGCCACCAGTAGACAGACAGGTAGTTACTGTAGGACAAGCCACCAGTAGACAGACAGGTAGGTGCTGTAGGACAAGCCACCAGTAGACAGACCGGTAGGTACTATAGGACAAGCCACCAGTAGACAGACCGGTAGGTACTATAGGACAAGCCACCAGTAGACAGACAGGTAGTTACTGTAGGACAAGCCACCAGTAGACAGACCGGTAGGTACTATAGGACAAGCCACCAGTAGACAGACCGGTAGGTACTATAGGACAAGCCACCAGTAGACAGACCGGTAGGTACTATAGGACAAGCCACCAGTAGACAGACAGGTAGTTACTGTAGGACAAGCCACCAGTAGACAGACAGGTAGTTACTGTAGGACAAGCCACCAGTAGACAGACAGGTAGGTACTGTAGGACAAGCCACCAGTAGACAGACAGGTAGTTACTGTAGGACAAGCCACCAGTAGACAGACAGGTAGTTACTATAGGACAAGCCACCAGTAGACAGACAGGTAGGTACTGTAGGACAAGCCACCAGTAGACAGACAGGTAGTTACTGTAGGACAAGCCACCAGTAGACAGACAGGTAGGTACTGTAGCATTATGATTGGGAGCTCGGAGTTATCACTGACCACCTGACCTGACCTGGAAAAACTCCTGGCCCTAGTTATATGATTATTTTCTTTTTCTTGTCTTTCTCTGCCCCCTCCTCTCACTCTTCCCTTCTCTCTTTCTTTCTCTGTTCCCTCTTCTTTCTCTCACTCTTCCCTTCTCTCTTTCTTTCTCTGTTCCCTCTCCTTTCTCTCTCTCTCTCTCTCTCTCTCTCTCTCTCTCTCTCTCTCTCTCTCTCTCTCTCTCTCTCTTCCTCACTCCCTCTCTCTCTCTCTCCCTCTCTCCAACTCTCTCTCCCTCTCTCCAACAGGATACAGTTGTAGCTCTTGAGGCTCTAGCTAAGTACAGTATCAAGGACAATGATGTTCAGGACTTGGACCTTAATGTTGAGATGTGTTACCAAAACGGCCGCAAGCAGAGAGTTCATCTTACGAAGCGTAATGCCCTGACCCTATCTGCCTTCCAGGTGAGATTGAGTTTAGAATTCAAGCAGTGGTCTGATTTACCTCTCTCAAATGCTGTTTTACATCTACTAATCTCTGTGTCGTCTGGTTTGTCTGGGCAGGTGGACCCAGGAAGCCAGATCACTATTAACACAGAGGGGAAGGGAAACGGGACCTTATCAGTAAGTAAATTCAGTAAATACATTTTAAAAGTAAATGATGATGATTCTAACATTGTAAGACTGTCTGAATCTCAACGGATGTGTCCACAGTGCTTGTTTTATGTCATCAGGTGGTCCAGACCTACAGGACTCTGGAGAGGATGGACTTGTTTTGTGATTTATACAGTCTCAATGTCTCGGTGGAGGGAGAGGTCAAGTACAGAAGTAAGTTTGTCAGAATGCATCTATAAACACTAAACACATTTGCTGGAGTGCTGCTTGAAAACATAAAACACTATTCATTGTCAGTATAAATGTGTAATGTTACAGAGAAAGCGGATGATGGTCCTGAGCTGGACGACTATTATAACTATGAGTCTGAGGGGGACGGGAACCCTAGTGATGAGCCAATGAGCAGGGTGGAATGGTTTGACCTGCGCACACGCAGGAAGAGACACGCCCCACAGGAGGAGGAGAGGGAGAACTCCCTAGTCTACACTGTGTGTGTGGGGTGAGTACAGGTGTGTGTGCATGTGTGTACATTGTGTGTGTGTGTGTGTGTGTGTGTGTGTGTGCATGCATGGGGTGGGATGAGCGGAGAGACATGGTTCTATCTCTCCTCTCCTACAGACTGACCAGTGGTAATTCTACAGGCATGGTCATTGTGGACATCTCCCTTCTCAGTGGACTCAAACCTAACATGCAGGATCTGGAGGAGGTACAGTAGGCCTACATTTAATGTTGATTTAAATTTTTTACATTTACCAGACACTCTTATACACAGTCAGTGCATTCAACTATGGGCTCGATTCAATCCGTAGCGCTGAAGTTCCGCCATACAGCGCAATTGAAATTTGAAGGCAATGATTCCGCGTTCGTGGAGACTGCATTCATGGTAAATGCTGCATGTGCAGGAAAACTGAAATCCGTTTTACCTAATTTCTACCAGCATATCACCTGTGCAACTAGAGGCAAAAGAAAACTCTAGTTCACCTTTACTCCACACACAGAGACGCATACAAAGCTCTCCCTCGCCCTGCATTTGTCATATTTGACCATAACTCTATCCTCCCTGATTTTTGCTTACAAGCAAAAACTCAAACAGGAAGTACCAGTGATGCGCTCAATACAAGTGGTCCGATGAAACGGATGCTAAGATACAGGACTGTTTCGCTAGCACAGACTGGAATATGTTCCGGGATTCATCCGATGGCATTGAGGAGTTTACCACATCAGTCACCGGCTTCATTAATAAGTGCATCGACAATGTCGTCCCAACAGTGACCGTATGTACATATCCCAACCATGCATTACAGGCAACATCCGCACTGAGCTAAAGAGCTGCCGCTTTCAAGGAGCGGGACACTAATCCGGACGCTTATAAGAAATCTGGCTACGCCCTTAGACAAACCATCAAACAGGCAAAGCGTCAATACAGGACCAAGATCTAATCGTACTTCATCGGCTCTGATGGTCGTCGGATGTAGCAGGGCTTGCAAACTATCACGGATTGCAAAGGGAAACCCAGCCGCAAGCTTTCCAGTGACGCGAGCCTACCAGACGAGCTAAACACATTCTATGCTCGCTTCGAGGCTAGCAACACTGAACCATGCATGAGAGCACCAGCTGTTCCAGACGACCATGTGATCACACTCTCCGTAGCCAATGTGAGTAAGACCTTTTTAAACAGGTTAACATTCAAAAGGCCGCAGGTCCAGATGGATTACAAGGACGCGTACTCAGAGCATGCACTGACCAGCTGGCAAGTGTCTTCACTGAAATGTTCAACCTCTCCCTGACCCAGTCTGTAACACCTACATGTTTCAAGCAGACCACCATAGTCCCTGTGCCCAAGAATGCCTAGGTAACCTGTCTAAATGACTTTCACTCCGTAGCACTCACATCTGTAGCCATTCAATTCTTAGAAAGGCTGGTCATGGCTCACAACAACACCATCATCCCAGACACCCTGGACCCACTCCAATTCACATACTGCCCCAACAGATCCACAGATTACGCAATCTGTATTGCACTCCACATTGCCCTTTCCCACCTGGACGAAGGAACACCTACGTGAGAATGCTGTTCATTCACTACAGCTCAGCGTTCAACACCATAGTGCCCTCCAAACTCATCACTAAGCTAAGGACCCTGTGACTGAACACCTCCCTCTGCAACTGAATCCTGGACTTCCTGACGGGCCGCCCCCAGGTGGTGAAGGTAGGCAACAAGACATCCGCCACGCTGACCCTCAACACGGGGGGCCCTCAGAGGTGCGTGCTTAGTCCCCTCCTGTAGTCCCTGTTCACCCACGACTGCGTAGCCGTGTACGACTACAACACCATCATTAAGTTTGGTGACGACACGACGGTGGTAGGACTGATCACTGACGAGGCAGCCTATAGGGAGGAGGTCTGAGACCTGGCAGTATGGTGCCAGGACAACAACCTCTCCCTCAACGTGAGCAAGACAAAGGAGCTGATCGTGGACTACAGGAAAAGGAGGGGCGAGCACGCCCCCATCCACATCGATGGGGCTGTAGTGGAGCAGGTTGAGAGCTTCAAGTTCCTTGGTGTCCACATCACTAAGGAATTATCATGGTCCACACACACCAACACAGTCGTGAAGAGGGCACGACAACGCCTCTTCCCCCTCGAGGCTGAAAAGATTTAGCATGGGCCCTCAGATCCTCAAAATGTTCTACAGCTGCACCATTGAGAGCATCTTGACTGGCGGCATCACTGCTTGGAATGGCAACTGCTTGGCATCCGACCGCAAGGCGCTACAGAGGGTAGTGCGTATGGCCCAGAACATCACTGGGATCGAGCTCCCTGCCATCCAGGACCTCTATACCAGGCGGTGTCAGAGGAAGGCCCTAAAAATTGTCAGACTCCAGCCACTCAAGTCATAGACTGTTCTCTCTGATACCGCACGGCAAACGGTACCGATGCACCAAGTCTGGAACCAACAGGATCCTGAACATCTTCTAACCCCAAACCATAAGACTGCTAAATAGTTAGTCTGGGTAGCGATTGGCAAACTATTTAACTATCTACATTGGCCCTTTTTGGACTAACTCTTTTGACTCATCACATACGCTGCTGTTTATTATCTATCCTGTTGCCTAGTGACTTTATTCCTACCTACAGTGCATTCGGAAAGTATTCAGGCCCCTTTACTTTTTCCACATTTTGTTACGTTACAGCCTTATTCTAAAATTTATTAAATTGTTTTTTCCCCTCATTAATCTACACACAATACCCCATAATGACAAATCAAAAACAGGTTTTTATACATTTTTGCAAATGTATAAATAATAAAAGACGGAAATATCACATTTACATACGTATTCAGACCCATTATTGAAACACCTTTGCTGTGATTACAGCCTTGAGTCTTCTTGGGTGTGACTCTTGGCAGACCTGTATTTGGGGAGTTTCTCCCATTTTTCTCTGCAGATCCTCTCAAGCTCTGTCAGGTTGGATGGGGAGCGTCGCTGCACAACTATTTTCAAGTCTCTCCAGAGATGTTCGATCGGGTTCAAGTCTGGGCTCTGGCTGGGCCACTCATGGACATTCAGAGACTTGTCCCGAAGCCACTTCTGCGTTGTTTTGGCTGTGTGCTTAGGGTCGTTGTCCTGTTGGAAGGTGAACGTTCGCCCCAGTCTGAGGTCCTGAGCGCTCTGGAGCAGGTTTTCATCAAGGCTCTCTCTGAACTTTGCTCCGTTCATCTTTCCCTCAATCCTGACTAGTCTCCCAGTCCCTACCGCTGAAAAACATCCCCACAGCATGATGCTGCCACCACCATGCTTCACTGTAGGGATGGTGCCAGGTTTCCTCCAGACGTGACGCTTGGCATTCAGGCCAAAGAGTTCAATCTTGGTTTCATCAGACCAGATAATCTTTTTTCTCATGGTCTGAGAGTCTTTAGGTGCCTTTTGGCAAACTCCAAGCGGGCTGTCATGTGCCTTTTACTGAGGAGTGGCTTCCGTCTGGCCACTCTACCATAAAGGCCTGATTGGTGGAGTGCTGCAGAGATGGTTGTCCTTCTGGAAGGTTCTCCCATCTCCACAGTAGAACTCTGGAGCTCTGTCAGAGTGACCATCGGGTTCTTGGTCACCTCCCTGACCAAGGCCCTTCTCCCCCGATTGCTCAGTTTGGCTGGGCGGCCAGCTCTAGGAAGAGTCTTAGTGGTTCCAAACTTCTTCCATTTAAGAATGATGGAGGCCACTCTTCTTGGGGACCTTCAATGCTGCAGAAATGTTTTGGTACCCATCCCCAGTTCTGTGCTTCGACACAATCCTGTCTCTGAGCTCTACGGACAATTCCTTGGCCCCCCTGGCTTGGTATTTGCTCTGACATGTACTGTCAACTGTGGGACCTTTATATAGACAGGTGTGTCCCTTCCAAATCATGTCCAATCAATTGAATTTACCACAGGTGGACTCCAATCAAGTTGTAGAAACATCTCAAGGATGATCCATGAAACCCGGATGCTCCTGAGCTCAATATCGACTCTCATAGCAAAGGGTCTGAATACTTATGTTAATAAGGTATTTCTGTTTTTTATTTTTAATAAACCTGTTTTTGCTTTGTCGTTATGGTGTATTGTGTGTAGATTGATGAGGAAAATGTTTTATTTAATCAATTTTAGGAATAAGGCTGTAACGTAACAAAATGTGTAAAAAGTCATGGGGTCTGAATACTTTCCGAATGCACTGTATATGTACATATCTACCTCATACCCCTGCACATCGACTCTGTACTGGTACCTCATGTATATAGCCAAGTTATCGTTACTCATTGTGTATTTATTCCTCATGTTATTATTTTTCTATTATATATTTTTTTACATTGTTGGGAAGGGCCCGTAAGTTAGCAGTTCACTGTTAGTCTACACTTGTTGTTTACGAACCATGTGACAAATACGATTTGATTTGATATTTCGGCTCAATTGAAAATTACCTTTAAATTTCAATCGCGCTGTAGTGCAGATCTTTAGCACAACAGATTTAATTGAGCCCTATGTTTAGTAGGATAAATACAGGTCCCGTGTAGCTCAGTTGGTAGAGCATGGCGTTTGCAACGCCAGGGTTGTGGGTTCGATTCCCACGGGGGTCCAGTATGAAAATATATGCACTCACTAACTGTAAGTCGCTCTGGATAAGAGCGTCTGCTAAATGACTAAAATGTAAAATAAAACAACCACTTATCACAGTTATTACAAGTAGACCCTTCTTTGAAATATCTGCTATTAGCAGAAGAAAACAAATGTTGTCAAACTATAGAATTTCATGTATTTTTATTTTTCTCTCCTCTAGAATGTAAAGGGTACTGAGAAATACATTGACCATTATGACATCGCCCCAAATAAAGTGTTCCTCTACTTCGCTGAGGTAAGACCTCTTGTATCCAAAGCCATGACATCAATGAGCATCAGCTATGACTACTGTACAACTCATATAGAATGATTCGCAAAAGAGTCCTCTCGTCCCTCTGACATTATATTGTCGCTATGTATTCCAGATCACAGAGGAACCACAGTGTGTAGAGTTCCGGGCCAAACAGATCAGTCCCATGGGCCTGGTGCAGCCTGCTGCTGCTGTGGTCTATGACTACTACAATCCAGGTATACCACCATCTTTAGTTTAGGGTATGTTATGTCTATGGTTGTAAGGTATCTGGGAGGTCCATGGGGCTGGTGCAGCCTGGTCAAATGTAGCTCACAGTAAAGGGAATAGGGTGCCATATGGGACTCAGCCATTGTCTGAGTGACTAATGCTGAACTATGTCCCTACAGAGAGGAGATGCACTGTGTTCTACAGCTCACCCCAGAAGAGCAACATGATCTCCAAGATCTGTCAGGACAATATGTGCTCCTGTGCAGAGGGTATGTGCACTCCTTACAGCTTGTATTTTCAGGACAGAATATATATTTGTATAGCGTCTGAACTATTTTGTACTATTGTGAACTATTCTGTATCTATTTTTATTTGCATTGTCTCAGGTGGCTGCCCGAAGAAGAAAGTAACTTACAGTAAAGACATGAAGAAAGAGACTCGCAGGAGCTTTGCTTGTTTCTCTCCTACTGTAAATTATGGTGAGTTTATACCTCTAAGCCAAATATTATCTTCTTTCTAATGTGCTGTAGTCGGTACTAACACCACTTCATGTTGTCCTTCTGACAGTGTACATCATCAAGGTTGTCAACTCATCCGATGACGGAGTCTTTAAACATTATACCACATTAGTGACCAAAATCCTACAGACAGGTGAGTGTTCTACAATATTACAGTCTGCATCCCAAATGGTAGACTATTTCTTATAGTGTACTACTTTGGATGGGCCCTGGTCAAAAGTAGTACACTATATAGGGAAAAGAGTGCCATTTGGTAAGTAAACATTCTCTTGAAGTATAATTTCCTTTCCATTCTTGTTGTGCTGGTTCTCTGCTACGCCAGGTAAAGATGTGATGCAGACTGGAGCAGTGAGAGACATGATCAAACGTAAAGCCTGTGATGAGTTTGACATGAAGACTGAAAGTAACTACCTGATCATGGGGAGAGATGGGACGATCTCTGACACCACTGACCACAGTGGGAAGTAAGTGATGGGATGCGTCCCAAATGGCACCCTATTCCCTATATAGTGCACTACTTTTAACCAGGGTTCATAGGGCTCTGGTCAAAAGTAGTGCACCATGTTATAAAAAAATAAATAATTAGGTGGGTGTTATTATATGTCCTGTTTCACATGTACAAGTGTGTACTATACGCATGTGTGAATCGTACATTTGTTTTTTGCATATCTCAACTCCCCCTGAGACACCTTCGGAGGGTGGTGTCACGGCCAGGGTCAAAAGTAGTGCACCATGTATGGAATAGGGTGCCATTTGGGACATAACAGTCTTCCTTTTCAATTAACTATACAGTATGTGTAAATATATTGTAAGACAACATTTATATAATACATGGAATCATCAGGTAAAAAATACAGCATAGAGGATATTTATTACAATATTGTTGAATTGAGATATTGTAAAAGTCTATCACTACTTGGGCCCTAGATTGTGATTTCTCTATTGGGAAATGTACAGTATACAGTTGAAGTCGGTAGTTTACATACACTTAGGTTGGAGTCATTAAAACTTGTTTTTCAACCACTCCACAAATGTCTTGTTAACAAACGATAGTTTTGGCAAGTCGGTTAGGCTTTAGAAGCTTCTGACAGGCTAATTGAAATCAATTGAGTCAATTGGAGGTGTATCTGTGGATGTATTTCAAGGCCTACCTTCAAACTCAGTGCCTCTTTGCTTGACATCATGGGAAAATCAAAAGAAACCAGCCAAGACCTCAGAAATTTTTTTGTAGACCTCCACAAGTCTGGTTCATCCTTGGGAGCAATTTCCAAACGCCTGAAGGTACCACGTTCATCTGTACAAACAATAGTATGCAAGTATAAACAGAACCATAGGAGTGGGCGTAGACACAGGGAGTGGGCGTAGACAAGATGGCGTATTGAATAGAAATCGGTACGAAACACCTCAAGATAAAAACATAATATTCAAAATCAATAAGTTAGACTAAATATTAGCATTTCATATATTCGCAGTTAATATAATTCAATCTGGATAATAACATAAAACAGATCATAAGGCTAGAGAAATATATCGACAAATATTACATCAACACGCAACACCCAAACATGGCGGAAGATAAGCGAGGAGAGCCGATCCCCAAAAGAAAACGCGACTCTTCAACTGATACGGATGACATATGCTTTTCACCACTAGGTATGGTAAGTGTGGAAAGCGACCTGTTGAAGTCGATAAATGACAAATTGGGCATACTAGAACTGGTCAGTAAAGACGTAAAAGAGTTGAAAGCGAGTCTTCAAATGAGTGACGAAAAAGCTTTGGTAATGGAGAAAGAAACCAAAGAATTAAAAGTGACAGTCTCTAAAATAGAAACGAACGTTAGGGAACTAAAAAAGGAGAACAATCTTCTGAAAGCAGCCTTACTAGACATCCAAACTAGATCGATGAGGGAAAATCTAGTACTTACCGGTATTCAGGAAAAGGAGGGAGAAATAACAGAGAATGTTATGAAGGACTTCCTGCATACAGCGCTACAAATCCCACTCGAGGCTGTCGATAAAATCCAACTCGAACGTGTACATCGTTTAGGAAAAAGAGGACAGAATTATGAGCGCCCAATCGTTGCCAAATTTGCGTTTTTTAAGGAGAAAGCTATGGTGAAGAGCCTGGGAAAAAGACTTGCTGGCACAAAAATAGGCATGAATGATCAGTTCCCGAGGGAGATTGTAGAAAGGCGCAAAGTTCTGTATCCAATCTTCAAGGAAAACAGATTAAAAGGGAAACGTGTTGCATTAGTGGTGGATAAATTATATATTGACAACCAAATGTTCAGAGACACAAAGACTACTCCATGGCTATTCTAAGTGGTAATAGAGGAGTCAAATATTGGAGCACCTGATAGGGATTGTAATATTAAATGACATTTATAGTAAGTATAGTATTGTATAAAACGATATAACAAGCAGAATAATACATATTTAAATACAAATAATTAGAACATGGCTTTTTTTGGCGGGAGGTTGTTGTTTTGGCGGATGGTTGTTGTGGTTGGTCCTGTGTTCTCTCTGGCGTCCTTTCCCCCTTGCGGCAGATGTGGATGCGGGTGCGTTTGCACGCTCGGCCCATTTCTTCCCCAGTCAACCATGTGGTATGCATTTTTGTGTTTGAAAAGGTGCGGCGTTAAATGAGTGAGAGGGGAAATGGTTGCATATCCCGGAGCCGACCGGGGGTCTGGGAGCAGGGGTACAAGAGAGAGAGCTGTCAATTTTGTGTGGATGAGGGATATACATTTTTAAATATAGTATACATCTAATCTAATTTTCCATTGTCCTATCATGATGGAAAGATCCCTAACTCTATAACCTTGACACCCACCTGAGCGACCTATACACCAAAGAGAAGTTCCCATCTCTTTTTGGACCTGCTGTGAATATGCAGCCTAAACAGAGAAATAAATACGGTCAGAGACCTACTTGAGCAGCACCGCCCCCTCAAGATTCTGAGCCTGCCTGGCAGGGTTGGTCATACAAAGCCAGAGCCCCCTGATGGGAGAGCATAATAAACAAGGAAATTCTCAAAGCTGCTAATGAGAACCTTGACGACCTTTTACCTAGCCGGTGGGGATTCCGGTGGGGTACGCCCACCCAGGTAGTGGCAGTGCTGGCAACACTGGCTGCAGTAACCCATGGGGGAGGGGTCACACTCGGACAATCAGAGAGGGGGTTTATCATTGTAGCCCAGGTGGCACAAAATAATCAAAGGTCTGATCGCATGGAGATGCTTGGGAAAATGGTTAAAACAGGGGATCAGAGTGTTTGTGTCTCAGGTGAAGAGGGTGATCTGATCTCCATCACCTAGGACTGGACATAGATTAAGTAGATTAATCAAATCTCACATTGTTATCAATTTCTACTCAATCTGCATGCTTTCTCAGTCAGCTTTAACTGTATCTGCACTCGTAGATCAAGTTATTTCTCGAGTTGGGCTCTGGGATATAACAGCTGTTGAGTATCTGTTTTTATGGTGGACTGTGGAGGGGAGGGGTTGAGTGTGTTGGAGTATGTGAGTATGTGCGTGTGTGCTTGTCTGACGTCTGTTGTGGGGGGGTGGGGATGTTGGGGGGAGGGTATGGGATGGACCGCGGGAATTATTTGCTGGGATAATAATTACTTGTCAATGAATTAAATGTAATACAATGGCAATCCGGGTTATATGTTAGAATCCTACGCGTGAACTGCCGACATTATTACGCATATTAATTGATAATGATGAAAAATAGGATATGCATAATTAAAAAATAAATAAATAGATATATATATATATAGAGGTGAAAGCATTGGAAATGCTTTTGGCGGTTGACCTGCTTTTGTTTTGTGGGTGGCACTATGTGCTGTTTTCGATGGATGGGTCCTGGCCTCTCGGGGCCTTAGGGATACGGAGGGACGTGGGTGGGATGCTGATCACGGCGATGACGGCTCAACTTGGGATGGGAAGGGGCTTTAGCGGGGAATTAGTGGAGAACAATTGAAGGGCTACTCCGTAGCAATGCAAATATCACGGTACAGCTATATGGACACTCAATCATTACGCTATTTTTTATTGGTAAATTTACAAACATATATAATGATAAATAGACTTGAAACTTGTATCTCATTATGGTGTATGGTGAAATAAGTATAGCCAGTTATAATTGTAATGGCTTAGCTGATAATAACAAAAGAAGAACAATATTTACATGGCTCAAAGAGAAGGAATATAATATCTATTGTATACAGGAAACTCATTCAACAATTCGAGATGAAGTAGCGTGGAAAAAAGAATGGGGGAAATATACTTCTCCCATGGGCAAAGAAATTCAAAAGGGGGTGATGATATTAATTAATAGTAATTTCGATCCAAATGTGCAAATTGTACAAATAGATACACAAGGTAGATGGATTATTTTAAATATGTTATTGGACCATAAACAGATATGGCTCATTAACCTTTACGGACCAAATAATGATGATCCACAATTCTTTGACAATATATATAATAAATTATCAAGCCTGCAAGCAACTCAAGACAATATTATTATGGTGGGGGATTATAATACTGTTTTAAATAGCTCAATGGACCGTAAAGGAAATCACACCACAAACAATCACCCACATGCTCTTAAGGAAATTGTGAATGTCATGGATACATTAGAACTAGTAGATATATGGAGGCTTAAATATACTGATCTAGTGAGATATACATGGCGGAGACTGAATCAAGCTAGTCGTCTTGACTTCTTTCTTATCTCATTCTCGTTGGCACCAAAAGTAAAAAAAAGTGTTGATAGGGGACAGAATGCGGTCAGACCATCATGTAATAGGCATATATATTACTCTTACTGAATTTCCACGTGGCGAGGATATTGGAAATTTAATCAAAGCCTATTGGATGATAATTTATTTATAATTAGAACAAAGGAATTTATAACTGATTTTTTCCAACATAACATAGGTACAGCGAATCCCCTTATTGTATGGGACACCTTTAAATGTGCCTTTAGAGGCCATGCAATTCAGTACTCATCTCGAAAACAAAAGCAATTTAGGTCAAAAGAGTTTATACTAAGAAAGGAAATAGAAAGTCTAACAGAACAGATAGATGGCAATAAAAACTGTAACATAGAGGCTCAGAATAAATTAGAGGAAAAACAAAAAGAAATGGAGAAACTTATTCAAGAAAGATCAAGTGTAACATATTATAAAAATAAAGCAAACTGGATGGAATATGGGGAAAAATGCACAAAATTCTTTTTTAATCTTCAACATAGGAATGCTACCAAAAAGAACTTAATGAAACTGGTTACAATTGACGGAGTCACCCATGATTCACCAAATGACATTTTGAAGGAAGAAACAAAGTACTTTAAGCATATGTTTTCTTTTCAGTCGCCTCCATCTCCTCTAACTGAAGCTAATTGTAGAGATTTTTTTTCTATTGATAATGTCAAATTAACAGCCACACAGAAAGACTCATGTGAAGGTGAAATTACAGAGGAGGAACTTCTGGATGCAATTAAAGACTTTAAGTCTGGGAAAACTCCAGGGTTGGATGGCATACCAGTCGAGGTATACCAAACCTTTTTTGATATACTAAGAGGACCGTTATTAGCATGTTTTAACCACTCCTATGTAAATGGTAGATTATCTGACACTCAAGAAGAAGGACTGATCTCATTATTACTGAAACAGGATACAAGTGGAAAATATAAAGATCCAGTCCATTTACAAAATTGGAGGCCCTTTACACTTCAGTGTTGTGATGCAAAAATCCTAGCAAAATGTATAGCGCATAGAATTAAAAAGGTATTGCCGGATATTATTCATTCTAATCAGACAGGTTTTTTACATGGAAGATACATTGGAGATAATATAAGGCAAGTATTGGAAACATTAGAACACTATGGAAAATATGGGAAACCAGGCCTGCTATTCATAGCAGACTTTGAAAAGGCATTTGATAAAGTTCGACTGGGGTTTATATATAAATGCCTGGAGCATTTCAATTTTGGAGAATCTCTTATAAAATGGGTCAAAATCATGTATAGTAACCCTAGGTGTAAAATAGTAAATAATGGCTATTTCTCTGAAAGTTTTAAACTGTCAAGAGGAGTGAAACAAGGTTGTCCACTATCGGCATATCTATTTATTGTGGCCATCGAGATGTTAGCGATTAAAATCAGATCTAATAATAATATCAGAGGATTAGAAATAAAGACCTTAAAAACAAAGGTGTCATTGTACGCTGATGATTCATGTTTTTTTTTAAATCCACAACTAGAATCCCTCCACAGCCTCATAGAGGATCTAGATACATTTTCTAACCTCTCTGGATTACAACCAAATTATGACAAATGTACTATATTACGTATTGGATCACTAAAAAATACAATTTTTACATTACCATGTAGTTTACCAATAAAATGGTCTGATGGTGATGTGGATATACTCGAATACATATCCCAAAGGAAATAAATGATCTCACTTCAATAAATTTTAATAGAAAATTAGCAAAAATAGATAAGATCTTACTACCATGGAAAGGAAAATACCTGTCAATTTGTGGAAAAATCACCCTGATTAACTCATTAGTATTATCACAGTTTACCTATTTGCTTATGGTCTTGCCTACGCCTAGCGAACAGTTTTTTAAATTATATGAGAAAAAAATATTCAATTTTATTTGGAACGGCAAGCCAGACAAAATTAAAAGAGCATATTTATATAATGAATATGAATTCGGAGGACAGAAATTATTAAATATTAAAGCATTAGACCTATCACTAAAAGCTTCAGTCTTACAAAAGTTATACTTAAATCCGAACTGGTTCTCAAGCAAATTAGTAAGATTGTCTCACCCAATGTTCAAGAAAGGCCTTTTTCCCTTTATTCAGATTACAACCTCACACTTTCAGTTATTTGAAAAGGAAATAATCTCCCAAATGTCACTATTTCTAAAACAAGCCATAGAAAGTTGGTTGCAATTTCAATTTAATCCTCCAGAAACGACAGAACAAATAATGCAACAAATATTGTGGTTAAATTCAAATATACTAATTGACAAAAAAACCTTTATTTTTTGACAGAATGTTTAAAAAAGGTATAATCTTTGTAAATGATATCATCGGTAGGACTGGTGGAGTTATGACGCACATGCAGCTAACAAAAACATATGGAAATGTCTGCTCTACCCAAAATTACAACCAAATAATGGCAGCTTTACCGCAAAAATGGAAGAGGAAAGTGGAAGGGGGGAGAAAGTAAGGAACTTGTCTGTCGGCCTTGCATTAAAAAACATAATTGGTTAAGGAAAACTGTGATAAATAAAAAAATATATCAGTTTCACTTAAGGACCAAAGGATTGACAGCCGTCCCATATAGATTGCAAAATAGTTGGGAAGAGATCTTTGATGTACCGATCCCATGGCATAGTGTTTATGAACTGACACGCAAAACGACACCGGATTCAAAAATTAGAATCTTTCAATTTAAATTATTATATAAAATCCTTGCTACCAATAGAATGTTATTTATATGGGGATACAATCTTCCCAGCTCTGCAGATTTTGCTGTGAAGAGACGGAATCATTGGACCATTTGTTTTGGTTCTGTCCATTTGTAGCTTGTTTTTGGACACTGGTCCAGGAATGGCTAAAGGATTGCAATATTTACCTGGAACTAACCTTGCAGATAGCATTACTGGGTGATCTGAAAAGCCATAGTCAATCAATCAATAATATAATAATACTTTTAGCAAAGCTGTTTATTTTTAACTCTCAATCTGTAGAAGCAATGAGAATAGAAAGGTTCAGAAATTTTGTAAAACATCACAGTACGGTTGAAATATATATGGCAAATAGAAATCCGATATGGATGGTGTTAAGAGATAGATGGGAGGTATTGAATAGAGTTGAAGGATGGGACTAATAACAAATAACAACAAATAATAACAAAGATAGCTAATAATGTAAAGCATACTGTGTCCATAATAAGTATATAGGCTGTATGTTGGGAGCTTTTGGGAAAGAGCACAGTTAGAAAGATATGGCATATAGAAGCAAACCGGATGGACATCATGAAAACGATCGGAGAGGTTGAGAGTAGAAGTAGTTCAGGAGCAAAAAAATAAATAAATAATAATAATAATAATAATAATGATATGTATGTATGTATGTATGTATGTATGTATATGTATATATATATGTATATATATAATAGAATTATTGTAAAATTAACTGTGTCCATAAGGTGTAGATAGTAAGTATAGACCGGAAGTAGAGGCCTGGGAATTGTTGTTCACTAATTTACTCCAAGTAGGGAAAGGATGGTGGGGTTGAAAAGTAATAAAGGGGAGTATATATATAAAAAAAATATATATATATATAAAAAAAAAAAAAAAAACATGGGGGATTGGAAGTGATGCAGACAATTACATTGATAGAAGATACAATCTATCTGCAATATTAAGCTGATCCATTCCCCCAAAAAAAAAAAAAAAAAAAAAAAAACAATAGTACGCAAGTATAAACACCATTGGACCACGCAGCCGTCATACCGCTCAGGAAGGAGATGCGTTCTGTCTCCTAGAGATGAACGTACTTTGGTGCGAAAAGTGCAAATCAATCCCAAAACAACAGCAAAGGACCTTGTGAAGATGCTGGAGGAAACCGGTACAAAAGTATCTATATCCACAGCAAAACAAGTCCTATATCGACATAACCTGAAAGGCCGCTCAGCAAGGAAGAAGCCACTGCTCCAAAACCGCCATATAAAAGCCAGACTGCGGTTTGCAACTGCAAAGATCGTACTTTTTTGAGAAATGTCCTCTGGTCTGATGAAACAAAAATAGAACTGTTTGGCCATAATGACCATCGTTATGTTTGGATGAAAAAGGGGGTACCTTGCAAGCCAAAGAACACCATCCCAACCGTGAAGCACGGGGGTGGCAGCATCATGCTGTGGGGGTGCTTTGCTGCAGGAGGGACTGGTGCACTTCACAAAATAGATGGCATCATGAGGAAGGAAAATTATGTGGATATATTGAAGCAACATCTCAAGACATCAGTCAGGAAGTTAAAGCTTGGTCGCAAATGGGTCTTCCAACTGGACAATGACCCCAAGCATACTTCCAAAGTTGTGGCAAAATGGCTTATGAACAACAAAGTCAAGGTATTGGAGTGGCCATCACAAAGCCCTGACCTCAATCCTATAGAAAATGTGTGGGCAGAACTGAAAAAGTGTGTGCGAGCAAGGAGGCCTACAAACATGACTCCGTTACACCAGCTCTGTCCGGAGTAATGGGCCAAAATTCACCCAACTTATTGTGGGAAGCTTGTGGAAGGCTACCCGAAAC
Organism: Coregonus clupeaformis; assembly: GCF_020615455.1. Taxonomy (NCBI): domain Eukaryota; kingdom Metazoa; phylum Chordata; class Actinopteri; order Salmoniformes; family Salmonidae; genus Coregonus; species Coregonus clupeaformis. Next base: position 37,533,383 of record NC_059197.1, read on the forward strand.
GTTTGACCCAAGTTAAACAATTTAAAGGCAATGCTACCAAATACTAATTGAGTGTATGTAAACGTATGACCCACTGGGAATGTGATGAAAGAAATAAAAGCTGAAATAAATCATTCTCTCTACTATTATTCTGGCATTTCACATTCTTAAAATAAAGTGGTGATCCTAACTGACCTAAGACAGGGAATTTCTACTAGGATTAAATGTCAGGAATTGTGAAAAACTGAGTTTAAATGTATTTGGCTAAGGTGTATGTAAACTTCTGACTTCAACTGTATGTACAGTGTAGAATGGGAGACTATTCCAGTGCAGTTTGAGTAAGATACTCCAATGCTGTCCACCCTAGGCCTGTATAACTAAATGTTATCCTACCCACACCTGTATAATTAAATGTTATCCTACCCACACCTGTATAACTAAATGTTATCCTACCCACACCTGTATAACTAAATGTTGTGTACCCCAGGACTGTATTACTAAATGCTGTCTTCTGTAGGCCTGTCTATGTCCTGGATAATGAGATGTGGATGGAGAAGATTCCAGAGGAGAGGAAGTGTAAAGCTACTAAGAACCGTAAAGCCTGTAACATGCTCAAGGACTTCATGAAACAGTACGAGATCAACCAGTGTTCAATATAGCCCTTGGTTGCCTTCGGTGAACATCCAGATATACAGTTGAAGTCAGAAGTTTACATACACTTAGGTTGGAGTCATTAAAACTCGTTTTTCAACCACTCCACAAATGTCTTGTTAACAAACGATAGTTTTGGCAAGTCGGTTAGGACATCTACTTTGTGCATGACACAAGTAATTTTTCCAACAATTGTTTACAGACAGATTATTTCACTTATAATTCACTGTATCACAATTCCAGTGGGTCAGAAGTTTACATACACTAAGTTGACTGTGCTTTTAAACAGCTTGGAAAATTCCAGACAATGATGTCATGGCTTTAGATGCTTCTAATAGGCTAATTGACATAATATGAGTCAATTGGAGGTGTACCTGTGGATGTATTTCAAGGCCTACCTTCAAACTCAGTTCCTCTTTGCTTGACATCATGGGACAATCAAAAGAAATCAGCCAAGACCTCAGAAAAAAAATTGTAGACCTCCACAAGTCTGGTTCATCATTGGGAGCAATTTCCAAATGCCTAAAGGTTCCACGTTCATCTGTGCAAACAATAGTACGCAAGTATAAACACCATGGGACCACGCAGCCGTCATACCGCTCTCCTAGAGATGAACGTACTTTGTTGCGAAAAGTGCAAATCAATCCCAGAACAACAGCAAAGGAACGTGTGAAGATGCTGGAGGAAACGGGTACAAAAGTATCTATATCCAAAGTATAACAAGTCCTATATCGACATAACCTGAAAGGCCGCTCAGCAAGGAAGAAGCCACTGCTCCAAAACCGCAATAAAAAAGCAAGACTACGGTTTGCAACTGCACATGGGGACAAAGATCGTACTTTTTGGAGAAATGTCCTCTGGTCTGATTAAACAAAAATAGAACTGTTTGGCCATAATGACCATTGTTATGTTTGGAGGAAAAAGGGGGTTGCTTGCAAGCCGAAGAACATCATCCCAACTGTGAAGCACGGGGGTGGCAGCATCATGCTGTGGGGGTGCTTTGCTGCAGGAGGGACTGATGCACTTCTCAAAATAGATGGCATCATGAGGAAGGAAAATTATGTGGATATATTGAAGCAACATCTCAAGACATCAGTCAGGAAGTTAAAGCTTGGTCGCAAATGGGTCTTTCAAATGGACAATGACCCCAAGCATACTTCCAAAGTTGTGGGAAAATGGCTTAAGGACAACAAAGTCAAGGTATTGGAGTCACCATCACAAAGCCCTGACCTCAATCCTATAGAAAATGTGTGGGCAGAACTGAAAAAGCGTGTGCGAGCAAGGAGGCCTACAAACCTGACTCCGTTACACCAGCTCTGTCAGGAGGAAAGGGCCAAAATTCACCCAACTTATTGTGGGAAGCTTGTGGAAGGCTACCCGAAACGTTTGACCCAAGTTAAACAATTTAAAGGCCAAGCTACCAAATACTAATTGAGTGTATGTACATTTCTGACCCACTGGGAATGTGATGAAAGAAATAAAAGCTGAAATAAATCATTCCCTCTACTATTATTCTGACATTTCCTCTAGAAAAAAATCTTTTAAAAAATCTGACATTTCACATTCTTAAAATAAAGTGATGATCCTAACTGACCTAAGACAGGGAATTTTTACTAGGATTAAATGTCAGGAATTGTGAAAAACTGAGTTTGAATGTATTTGGCTAAGGTGTATGTAAACTTCAGACTTCAACTGTAAATATATTATATAGAACAGACATGTTTGTCTGTCATTGAGAATAGGGAAATATGTCGGCTCTATGCAACACATTTCTATCCGAAACGTTCCAGAAAGTTGTGCCTCCTGAACATCACGTGACCCAGGATGACTGTCATGGACATCAACAGAGCGAGAGACTGTGATACAGAGAAGGATATATTTTTAGTATGAATAGAGGAAAGCAGAAAGCACACTCAGTATCTCCATAAACCATGTGCTTTTATTACCAGTGCATATTCACAGAGAAAATAGAAACAAGATTGAGTGACATATTGTTGAAATACAAAGGTTACAGATAGTGATGATGTGTCTAATACTCCTTAATCAAACAAACTGTGATTGGCTACACAGTCTGTCTGGCTGCTGTTTGGCATAATGACGTCAGAGAGGTTATAGAGACTCTGTTGTGGCACCAAGGGTGCTTTGTTACAGCGGTGAACACCAGGGGGAGTGAGAGCACTATAGCTCATCTAATGCTAATGTTTCCCTCAGGACAATATTGATATAAATTGGTAATGAAATGCCATAACCTGGTAATGAACTGTTATAACCCAGCAATTAAATGATAACCTTGTAATGAACTGTTATAACCTGGTAATGAACTGTGATAACCAGGCAATGAAACGTTATAACTCTAGTCCTTTAACACACGCTGAAGCTGTTGATACATTCCCACTGTGGCTTCAGCTTCTGAAGACAAACTATATAAATGGTAATTCTACTGTTGACAGTGTTTATTTAAGACTGAAAACCACAAGTTAGTAAAAATATCTAATGTAGTTTTGCATGTTCAATAACACTAAGTAATATAATCATGGGTATTGGTTTTCAATATGTACTCCAACTTTTGTCACATTTCACAACCCACTTGTATTTATTTTTTGGCAAATCAAATCTTACAAATTCTAAATCTGCACTGTTCTACTCTAACAAATCCCCTCAAAATGACTAGGGGTTTTTACTGTATATGGAGACATGACAAAAGCGTGAATTTCTAAAAAATAAAACAAAAACACATCAAATTAGAAAAATAATTTGTAAATGCTGAGCTAGTGTATAAAATAAATTAGCAATTCCATTTTTCATTTTTGTACTTTTTAAAAAGAACAGATATTAACAAAGTTCATAATAATTGTGCTGCTCACATCTGCAATAATCATGACACATATCTATTCTCCAGCTGAACTCCTGTTTTAAAAAGCACACTTTAGGACAGCTGCCATACTTAGTTAGAAATGCTGGAATGCTAGACTGCTGTTCTCGGAATAATCAAAAGATATGCGTTTTAAAATCAAAGCACAGATAAAGATGCATAATGATCCATTATATACAGTATACAGTTATGCATATACAGTACATACAGCAAATCAATGCACAGATGGTGATGACGTTTTATATGTGAGATGGCTTTAGGTTAAGTCAGTTTGTTCTTCGATACAACGGAAAGAGATTTTATGTTTCAAAAGCTTTTGCTTTGCGTGGTTGGTTGGTTTCACTGTAAGCACATTGTTCGTTGCACTTAGATCATGGAGAAGAAACAACTTATGAGTTCATAAACTCCACTGTTATGTTGTCCTGTCTGAGCTGACAAGGTAAAGATAATACTTCATGCATTGGGACCAGCTCCTTCACAACATGGCTCAATTATTATACATGTACTTCAATCTATCACTGATCTGGTCTCATAATATCAGTCACAGTATATACACACTTCATACCTCCTCGTAGTTTTACATCGATGACTGAACAAAGAGGTAAATACACTCTACACACTTAGGATGTATCCCAAATGGCACCCTATTCCCTACATAGTGCACTACTTTTGACCAGAGCCCAATTGGCCCTGGTCAAAAGTAGTGCACTACACAAGGAATAGGGTGCTATTTTGGACACACAACTCCATAACACACACCACAGGGAGGAGTCAACTGGGGTTATATTGTTACTTCATGATGTTTGGGGGGTTCAGAGAACACTAACCGGATGACGTGGATCTGATCAGATGTGCAAATCAAAGGGACAGCTATGGGAAATCTCATTGCACCTGTATATTATGTATAGTACATTGGTTTGTGTCGTTGCTCAGTGCTAGCACGTGCTCTGACCTGGGGGCAAAAATACATACATTAGATCAAATGCTTTCCAATACTTCAAGTGCTGCACTTGATTTGGTTTGCCTGAACCAATGGAGCAGTCCCAAAAGTGCAAACTCAAATAAATAGGTAAATCAAGCACATCTCAAACACTTTTCAAATACTTTCAAGTATTTGACCACTTTTTCTTTCTTTTTTTACCCAGGTCAGGCTGTGGTTGGTTTGTCTGTCCGGCCCAGATCTGGGGTTTATCCCAAATAGCAATATATTCCCTATATAGTGCACTACTTTTGACCAAACCCTATATAGTGCACTATGAAGGGAATAGGGGGCCATTTGGGATGTACCTGGTAGTGGTAGGCCTGCAACAGACCGTCCCTAAAGCAATGGTTCTACCTACTGCAGGTAGCGGTAAACCTTGAAGCAGTGGTTGCCAGAGTCAGCCACAGCCACGTGTCCATCAGAGGTGAGAGACAGGCCCTGTGGACCATAGAGAGGGTCTGCTGTGGTGTTGATGTAGGACAGGAACGACCCGGAACTATCAAACACCTGCAGGACAAAATCAAGGTCAGGGTCAGCTGTACTCATAATAAGTTACATTACTTATGATCATATTATTTTTGATCTAACTCAAAAGAGTAAATACAAAATAATGACTAATGCTGCTTCTTAAGTTCATCATTAACTGACCTGTATTCTGCTGTTCCCCCAGTCGGCAACGATGATGTTCCCGTTGGCGTCCACGGCAACGCCCGTTGGGGCGTTGAATTGTCCGTTCCCCTCGCCATGGGAACCAAACTTAAACAGGAACTCTCCGTCTGCACTGTACACCTATTAGGGAATGGATTCAAACGGTTCAGAAGTAGTGTGCCCAAACCCTAGCTTCATTTCCACATCTTGGTTCAACCCTAACTCTAACCTCAACCACAACCACAACCCTAGCTTCAGGTCCACATCCAGGTTCAATCCTAACCCTAGCCTCAAGCACAACCTTAAACCACAACCCTAACCTAAACTGTTCAGAGGTGGTCTACTATGCACATCCAACAGTTACCATAATATAGTTTGGGGATTTCTATTCCTTTCATTTGGAATGATTCAAACTGACATCAGACACCCAACAGTGGGAGTGGGACGTTTTCCTGTGGCACAGTGACATACAGTAACTACAGGATGGCAGTGAGGGAGTGACATAAAGCTGCAACAACAGAACGCTGAAGGCCTGAAGTCAAAGCATTTTAAACCAACCTGATTTGACTACAGTAACGATAGCACACACACACACACACACACACACACACACACACACACACAGAGAATAGTGAGACGTACCTTCACTGAATGGTTGTGGAAGTCTGTTACCACAATCTCATTTTTGTTGTTGATCGCCACAAAGTGGGGACCTAGGGTAGGGTAGGGAAGGGGAGGGAGAGATAGAGAGGGAGAAGAGAGAGGGAGGAGAGAGGATGAGTCATCAACATAACAGTGCAGTAGAGGAAGTTCCAGACCATTTTAGGACTTTGTACACAACAAGACTATGGAAACACTAGTCACAAAGGGAAACACCAAGCAATGTACAATGTGAGACACGGCAATGGGCAGTTGTATCATGAAGAGACTGCTATACCATACATCAATACTTACTGAATGCAGGGCCAGATTTACTCAGCTTGGGTTCCAGTGAAATGTTTGTACCACTTTTTTCTAAAACAATCAGAGATAAGATTGAAATGAGTTAAAGGTTTCTCCATGTAGCAGGGGGAGCCATATCATTGGAGGATTATAGAAATGGAAGAGAATCACATTGACCAAAGAGTGAAAAGCAGAAAGGAGAAGACACGGTTTTTCCCCCAGTCCCTGCAAACTGTCTGAAAATCAAAGGGACAGCTATGGGAAAGCTCATTACATATATTATGTATAGTACATTGGTTTGTGTCTTGCTCAGTGCTAGCTGTGCCCAGACCTGGTGCAAATCGCAAATACAGTATACTGTATATGTCAAATACTTTCACTTGCACAGTGCTTGTCTTGGTTTGCCTGGTACAATAGAACAGGAATTGTTCCAAAAATAGTGACAAACAGTGGAATAAGTCCCAAAACTGCAAAACCACAGATAGATCAAGCAATGAGTGTCTCCCCTACCTGTGAACTGTCTGTCTGAAGTCCCCCTGGCTCCAAACTTGGTGACCAGCTTCCCGTTGGCCTGGAAGATGAACACGCAGCAGGCCTTGTTATCCACAGTGATGATGTGTCCGTTCCTGTCCACCGCCACACCCTTAGGGCCCATTAGACGACCCGCCCCGATCTTACTCTGTCACGGAGAGAATGGAGGGTCAGAGGGATGGAGAGGGAGAGATGTGAATTGTGATGTGATGAGTCTTATCTGACGTGCAAATCAAAGGGGCAGCTATGGGAAAGCTCAGTGCACCCTGTATGTATAGAACATACAAGGAGAGGGGATATAGTAGAGACTGTTTAATGTTGACGTTTCAGCTCGATGTCTTTCTCAAGACCAGTCTCCTAGAGTGACCTCATGACCTCTCACCTTGAACTTCCCGTCGGAGGAGAAGATGCTGACCCAGCGGTTGTCGTAGTCGGCCACGATGATGTCACCGTTCATATCCACGGTGACCCCCGTTGGGCGCTGCAGTTGACCCGGCGACCGACCCCTGACCCCAAACCTCAGCTTGAATGCCCCATCGTTGGAGAACACCTGGAGAAGAATACCACAACAACAACACTCAGAAACAGATTTGAAATTACCTTTTTCTTCAGGGACAATAAGGAATAGCGTGGCATTTAAGATTTGCCCTGAAATATGTGCTTGACCTGTGATACTTTGATTGAAACTATAGCCTTAACCTAATACCTTTTCTGCTTTGCATCCATTAATTTAGTACACTCATCCCACTCTGCACGATGTCACTTCCACACATGGTTACCTTTCTCTCAATGGTTGTATGCTGTGGTGTAAAGTACTTAAGTAAAAATACTTTAAAGTACTACTTAAGTCGTTTTTACTTCACTACATTCCTAAAGAAAAGTATGTACTTTTTACTCCATACTTTTTCCCTGACACCGAAAAGTACTCGTTTATTTTGAATGCTTAGCAGGACAGGAAAATGGTCCAATTAACACAAGAAAATCAAGAGAACATCCCTGGCCTTCCCTACTGCCTCTGATCTGGCGGACTCACAAAACACAAATGCTTCATTTGTAAATGATGTCTGATTGTTGGTGTGCCCCTGGCTTTCCGTTAAAAAAAGGGGAAAAAAGACATTTGTGCTGTCTGGTTTCTTAATATAAGGAATTTGAAATGATTTATACCTTTACTTTTACTTTTGATACTTAAGAATATTTCAAACCAAATACTTTTAGACTTTTACTCAAGTAGTATTTTACTGGGTGACTTTCACTTTTACTTGAGTCATTTTCTATTAAGGTATCTTGACTTTTACTCAAGTATGACAATTGGGTACTTTTTCCACCACTGGTTGTATGGTTGTAGTCTCACCTGTATACACTGGTTGTTGCTGTCAGCCACTACGATGCGTCCGTTGCTGGAGGTGGAGATTCCCTGGAGGTTTGTAAACTCTGCTTTATCTCTCCCTCTGGTTCCTGTCAAATACACACATCCAGTAAGAACACTGAGTCAAACCATCACACATACAGTAAGAACACTGAGTCAAACCATCACACATACAGTAAGAACACTGAGTCTCAGTGTCCATGGACCAAAGGGCTAAATAGCAGAGTCACAAGTTATCACAGAGAGACCTCAAAAGCAGTGAAACAAAGTGTGAGTATTTTCCTTCTTTTCCCACAGCATTGTCTGTACCCTGCAGCCTGCACTGAGAAAACAAAGAGAGCTATTATCCAACTTGATCGTTATATGTAGTTGTCTTACTTTAGTCTTACTGTACCTACTTCAGTTGCATACACTGCCTCTGGATACGAGCGTAAAATAACAAGTCAAATGTGAATGTCTTCATCAGTAACATTGCTTAAATAAACTATGGGAGCATTGAACCAATGTATTAGTATTGCCTTCTTTTCAGCCATGGCCTGTTTTGTACCATGCAGGCTTTTGAACTGATTATCAAAGAGTAGCAAAGAAAGTTGTTTTTGAAAATGTTTTTACTAGCAATTTGCAATCGTGACTGTCTTACCTACTTTAGTTAAATCCACTTATTTCAAGTCATAGGATAAGATAATCTCCTAAATGACTCAAATATAAATATGAGTAGCTGTACGACAGAGTTAGACTAATATTAGTAGGTATTACATGTCTCTATGATCTGCACCCACCGACTCTGTAGATGAGTTCATCCTCGATGGGGTTCTCCTTCTTCTTGGTGGTGCTGTACATACTGGAGGGTCTCCTCACAGCCTTCTGTCTGATGTGGCCCCCTGTCCCACTAGGACTCTTCACCCTCCTCTTCACATCGTCTGGAGACTGCAGGACGTCCGAGGGTTTGACCGCACGCAGCCGGAATGGACTGCCCCTGACCGGCTGGTCGTACAGGAGGAGAGAGAAGGAGAACTCCCCCTCAGAGCGCATAGTGTAGCCCACCTGCAGAATATTTTGGAACAGACCCTTATCAGGCACGTCGAGGGGAATATAGTCTTAGACAGACTGTACTGCTGTATACAAAATAAACACTGTACATTAAACACTTGACACAATACATAAATTGCATAGATTACATACATTACACAATACATATATTGCAAGTTATGATGTCATATACAAAGTACAATTATCCTCACCTCATACGTCCCATTCTTATTATCTACCACCTCTGTCTCCATGGTTACCGCCCCGTCCACCGACACAATCTCGGCCTGCAGTGCCGCGTTGCCCGTCTTCACCAGCTCGCTGTCCTTGTCCTTGGTCGTCACGGTGACGGTGGTGTGCTGGCCAACCAGGGTGTGGCGTAGTCCCTCTCCCGTGGCGACAGAGGTGTGGCCTACGGCTCCCGTGGTGATGAGCACGCCCAGGTTCTGGATGGAACGACGAAGACCCTCCGTCTCCACCTGGCAGTCAAGATGACCGTTCTCATGGGGCTGGGAGGGGGCAAGGGCAGGTTTGTTACGTATAACCAGCATCCTTATGGCTTTGTCCCGAATGGCAACCTATTCCGTATATAGTGCACTACTTTTGACCGGGGCCCATTTGGGACGTAACCTATATATACGTACATAATTTATGTGAAACAAACAAACAAATCAATGAATGTGTCCACAGACCTGTTCTGGGTAGGTGTGTCGGGCCAGGGCGCTGACCCTCTCTCCCATCTGTTTCTGGACCAGCAGAACCTCTGTAGCACTGCCATGGCTAAGAGCCTGCTCCGTAAAACTACTGCAGCTCTGGATGTTGTCCTTACCCTGCAGGAGAGAGGACAGCTGGGCCTGGAGCACCTACAGACAGAGAGAAGAGGAGAGATGCTAAGAGAGGGAGGAGAGGAGGGAGTTGGAGATAGTTGGAGACAGGGAGGAGAGGAGGGAGTTGGAGACAGGGAGATAGTTGGAGACAGGGAGGAGAGGAGGGAGTTGGAGACAGGGAGATAGTTGGAGACAGGGAGGAGAGGAGGGAGTTGGAGACAGGGAGATAGTTGGAGACAGGGAGGAGAGGAGGGAGTTGGAGACAGGGAGATAGTTGGAGACAGGGAGGAGAGGAGGGAGTTGGAGACAAGGGGATAGTTGGAGACAGGGAGGAGAGGAGGGAGTTGGAGACAGGGAGATAGTTGGAGACAGGGAGGAGAGGAGGGAGTTGCAGACAGGGAGATAGTTGGAGACAGGGAGGAGAGGAGGGAGTTGGAGACAGGGAGATAGTTGGAGACAGGGAGGAGAGAGATAGTAAGAGACAGGGAGGAGAGGAGAGAGATAATGGTAGGTAGGTAGTCAGAAACAGAGTGAAGAGAGAGGGAGAAAAAGAGGTAAGACCGAGAGAGAAAGAGAGTGGAGAGAGAGATAGTCATCCATAGAAGTAAGAGAGCAATAGTTCTTCATAGACCATCATTGTCCCAAATGACCCCCTATTCCCTATATAGTGCCCTACTTTTGACCAGAGCCTTATGGGCCCTGGTCAAAAATAGTGCATTAAATATGAAATGGGGTGCCATTTGGGACAGCAGACCTAATCCTGTTGCAGGTACCTTCTGCTTGGTGCAGCAGATGTTCTCCAGGTCACTGATGAGGTCGGTCTTTCTGAGGTGTAGCGCCCTCTCTAGCTCCTCAAAGGTACTGCTGATCTCTGTCACTGCCTCGTTCTTCCTGTCAGTCAGCTGCTTGGAGATCTCCCCTACCAGCTCTATAGCAGCCCTCAGCTGGGGCAGCCTGGGACAGGAAGAGGAAACAGTATACTGTCACTACCTCACACAGTCCAATCAACTGAAGACCATGAACAGAGGAACTGACTAAATGTGTGTGCAATTTCTATCGACCTTCAGTCCTCCATGAGAAGCTGAAACCCACAGACTGGAAAACTGTACTTTATCATTGCACTTACCAAGACTTATCCAGTGTGTACACAGTGGTCAATGTATTCAGAATAGGGCTTTAACGACCCTAAAACCGTCCCTCATTACAGACAGAGCAGTATAGACAAACTGCAAACATCTCTGAAGCTGGAGACTCTTATCTCCCTCACTAACTTTAAGCATCAGTTGTCAGAGCAGCTTACCGATCACTGCACATGTACACAGCCCATCTGTAATTAGCCCACCGAACTACCTCATCCCCATATTGTTATTTATTTTGCTCATTTGCACCCCAGTATCTCTATTTGCACATCATCTCTTGCACATCTATCATTCCAGTGTTAATACTAATTGTAATTATGTTGCACTATGGCCTATTTATTGCCTTACCTCCATAACTTGCTACATTTGCACACACTGTATATACACTGCTCAAAAAAATGAAGGGAACACTTAAACAACACAATGTAACTCCAAGTCAATCACACTTCTGTGAAATCAAACTGTCCACTTAGGAAGCAACACTGATTGACAATACATTTCACATGCTGTTGTGCAAATGGAATAGACAACAGGTGGAAATTATAGGCAATTAGCAAGACAACCCCAATAAAGGACTGGTTTTGCAGGTGGTGACCACAGACCACTTCTCAGTTCCTATGCTTCCTGGCTGATGTTTTGGTCACTTTTGAATGCTGGCGGTGCTTTCACTCTAGTGGTAGCATGAGACGGAGTCTACAACCCACACAAGTGGCTCAGGAAGTGCAGCTCATCCAGGATGGCACATCAATGCGAGCTGTGGCAAGAAGGTTTGCTGTGTCTGTCAGCGTAGTGTCCAGAGCATGGAGGCGCTACCAGGAGACAGGCCAGTACATCAGGAGACGTGGAGGAGGCCGTAGAAGGGCAACAACCCAGCAGCAGGACTGCTACCTTCCGCCTTTGTGCAAGGAGGAGCAGGAGGAGCACTGCCAGAGCCCTGCAAAATGACCTCCAGCAGGCCACAAATGTGCATGTGTCTGCTCAAACAGTCAGAAACAGACTCCATGAGGGTGGTATGAGGGCCCGACGTCCACAGGTGGGGGTTGTGCTTACAGCCCAACACCGTGCAGGACGTTTGGCATTTGCCAGAGAACACCAAGATTGGCAAATTCGCCACTGGCGCCCTGTGCTCTTCACAGATGAAAGCAGGTTCACACTGAGCACATGTGACAGACGTGACAGAGTCTGGAGACGCCGTGGAGAACGTTCTGCTGCCTGCAACATCCTCCAGCATGACCGGTTTGGCGGTGGGTCAGTCATGGTGTGGGGTGGCATTTCTTTGGGGGGCCGCACAGCCCTCCATGTGCTCGCCAGAGGTAGCCTGACTGCCATTAGGTACCGAGATGAGATCCTCAGACCCCTTGTGAGACCATATGCTGGTGCGGTTGGCCCTGGGTTCCTCCTAATGCAAGACAATGCTAGACCTCATGTGGCTGGAGTGTGTCAGCAATTCCTGCAAGAGGAAGGCATTGACGCTATGGACTGGCCCGTCTGTTCCCCAGACCTGAATCCAATTGAGCACATCTGGGACATCATGTCTCGCTCCATCCACCAACACCACGTTGCACCACAGACTGTCCAGGAGTTGGCGGATGCTTTAGTCCAGGTCTGGGAGGAGATCCCACAGGAGACCATCCTCCACCTCATCAGGAGCATGCCCAGGCGTTGTAGGGAGGTCATACAGGCACGTGGAGGCCACACACACTACTGAGCCTCATTTTGATTTGTTTTAAGGACATTACATCAAAGTTGGATCAGCCTGTAGTGTGGTTTTCCACTTTAATTTTGAGGGTGACTCCAAATCCAGACCTCCATGGGTTGATACATTTGATTTCCATTGATAATTTTTGTGTGATTTTGTTGTCAGCACATTCAACTATGTAAAGAAAAAAGTATTTAATAAGATTATTTCATTCATTCAGATCTAGGATGTGTTATTTTAGTGTTATCTTAATTTTTTTGAACAGTGTATATTTTCTGTTGTATTTTTGACTATGTTTTGTTTTACCCCATATGTAACTCTGTGTTGTTGTTTTTATCGCACTGCTTTGCTTTATCTTGGCCAGGTCGCAGTTGTAAATGAGAACTTGTTCTCAACTGGCTTACCTGGTTAAATAAAGGTGAAATAAAATTTAAAAAAAAATAATAGACAGGTTTACCATCCAGTACCTGTTGCGTATGGCATCCAGCTGGGTCTTAAGGGCTGCTTTCTGTTGCTCCAAGACATCTCTCAGAGGGACAGTCACATGTTCCCTGTGCTCTCCCTCAGTACACTCCAGACACATGGCTGTTTCACACGATTCGCAGTAGAACTCCATCACCTACAGGGGGCGCATGGGAGCAACACACAGCACAGCTCAACACACGATGACTCACCATAGACCAGGCATGTTCATTCATACAGTGACAAGGTCAACATGAATACGTTTACTCCATTTTTAGGGGCTTGTAATTGGTGTGAATCCACACCCCTGAACAATACTCTCACTTCAATAGAAAACTGGCAATTTCGTCCCTCAGTCCTTTTTCCTTCAAGTCAGATTCGTACTGATTTAGCTAGTCCATGCCCATATCCACAAAGAGACTCAGAGTAGGAGGGATGATCTAGGATCAGTTTGGCCTTTTAGATCATAATGAATAAGATTATATGGATAGGCAGGACTTGATCCTAGATCAGCACTCTTACTCTGAGTCGCTTTGTGGATACGGGCCCGGATCTAAAATCAGTTGTGTGCACTAAATCAGTCAGTGACACCAATGTATCATCAATTAGACTGAAGCCTACCTTTCCCGCTTTGTTGGGGCAGGAGAGTTGCAGCAGAGGGGCAGTAGAGGGGTAGATGGGGCAGTAGAGGGGTAATAGAAGCCTACCTTGCCCTCGTGGTTGGGGCAGGAGAGCGGCTGGCAGGCGGCAGCAGCACTGACTGACTCCAGCACACTGCAGGCCTCTGGGGGGGAACACTCTGGGTCCCTCTGCAGCACTTCCATCAGGTTGGTTATGAAGAAGTTGTTCTGCAGTGCGGCCACGCCCTTCTCTGGCAGGATGGACGTCTGACGACACACTGGACACGATAACGTCAGAGACTGAGGGGGGATGTAGTTCTGTAGGCATCTGGAAAAGACAGGAGAGAAGAACAGGGATGGCTTGTTATAAACTATGTCAAGTTGATGGTTATGGTTCATTACATTTAGACAAATGTCAACCCTTTCAATAATTGGCACCAATACTAAGGGTCAAGTCAAGGCTCTTACAACATTGCAGCCTACTACAGCCAGTACATATATACGTATATTTCCTGAAGATTATGTGAACAGAACAGACAGGGCAGAGGACAGGGCAGACATCAGTGAGCTGTATCAGGCAATACGGAGAGCGGAGAGCTCGCTCAGGCAGATGAGAGCATTCCTGTCAAGTGAGGGTAGCAGGGGTGGAAAGAGCTGCTAGCTGGCAGCATCACTGTAGACTGTGCCACCTCCTCTGTGTTCTCCCTTCTCTCTCCTTCTCTCTTCCTCCATCTCTCTCTGTCTCTCCAGGTGAAGAGGTGTGTGTGCCCCGTCCTCCCCCTGTGAATGTCTGTTGAGATGGATGAGATGGATGAAGCAGCAGTACTGTGGCACCATCAGGAGAATGCACCCTGCTCTCCCTCCACCAGGCCTGGAGAGGCTGCCTGTCACCTTAAGTCACAGGGAAGCCAAGCTGCTAAGGAAATCCCTGGCATACAGTACCAGTATCCTCTCTGACTTTATGCCATAACACATATTTGACTCTCTCATGACTTTATGCTGTAAGAATTCTCTCTCTCTCAAACCATTACCTCATGCCCTGACCTAATTCAACAACTCATTATTGCAGGGCAGGAATTACATTTTTCTTCTTAGATTAAAATAAGTGAGAAATACTGTACATCTGGTAAAGTAGTTTTGCAAAGACCAAATATAGTTAATTTTCTCCTACACACAGTAGACTATGATGCACAAAAATATATCAGAACCCAGCAGGACCTTGGGGTTGTGCCAGTAGTTAGAGTTAGGGAGAGGTAGGGGAAGAGATAGGAAGGGTTCAAATTACTTCTCACTAGGGCTGACCCCATTTAGTCGACTGGACGATTGTTTGGACGATTGTTTGGTCGATAGGCTTTTTTTCGACCGATATTTCTTTAGTCGAGCAGTAGCAAATAAATAAATGAATAATTATTATTATTATTATTAATAATAAATAAATGTATATAAAAGTCAAACGTTTGGACACACCTACTCATTCAAGGGTTTTTCTTTATTTTTACTATTTTTTACGTTGTAGAATAATAGTGAAGACATCAAAACTATGAAATAACACATGGAATCATGTAGTAACCAAAAAAATGTTAAACAAATCAAAATATTTTATATTTGAGATTCTTCAAATAGCCACCTGTTGCCTTGATGACAGCTTTGCACAGACGTTTCTTGTAGTTGGCCACCAGGTTTGCACACATCTCAGGAGAGATTTTGTCCCACTCTCAGGAGAGATTTTGTCCCAGATCTTTGCAGATCTTCTCCAAGTCATTAAGGTTTCGAGGCTGACGTTTGGCAACTCGAACCTTCAGCTCCCTCCACAGATTTTCTATGGGATTAAGGTCTGGAGACTGGCTAGGCCACGCCACTCTACTTATTTTCCACCATAATTTGCAAATAAATTCATAAAAAATCCTACAATGTGATTTTCTGGATTTTTTTTCCTCATTTTGTCTGTCCTAGTTGACTTGTACCTATGATGAAAATTACAGGCCTCTCTCATCTTTTTAAGTGGGAGAACTTGCACAATTGGTGGCTGACTAAATACTTTTTTTCCCCACTGTATAACATTTTTGACATGCGTTTTTCTGGATTTTTTTGTTGTTATTCTGTCTCTCACTGTTCAAATAAACCGACCATTAAAATTATAGACTGATCATTTCTTTGTCAGTGGGCAAACGTACAAAATCAGCAGGGGATCAAATACTTTTTTCCCTCACTGTATTTGGGCTGCAATTTCTGAGGCTGGTAACTCTAATGAACGTATCCTCTGCAGCAGAGGTAACTCTGGGTCTTCCTTTCCTGTGGTTGTCTTCATGAGAGCCAGTTTCATCATAGCGCTTGACGGTTTTTGCGACTGCACTTGAAGAAACCTTCAAAGTTCTTGACATTTTCCGTATTGACTGACCTTCATGTCTTAAAGTAATGATGGACTGTTGTTTCTCTTTGCTTATTTGAGCTGTTCTTGCCATAATATGGACTTGGTATTTTACGAAATACGTCTATCTTCTGTATACCCCCCCACCTTGTCACAACACAACTGATTGGCTCAAATGCATTAAGAAGGAATGAAATTCCACTAATTAACGTTTAAGAAGGCACACCTGTTAATTGAAATGCATTCCAGGTGACTACCTCATGAAGCTGGTTGAGAGAATGCCAAGTGTGTGCAAAGCTGTCATCAAAGCAAAGGGTGGCTATTTGAAGAATCTCAAATATAAAATATATTTTGATTTGTTTAATACTTTTTCGGTTACTACATGATTCCATATGTGTTATTTCATAGTTTCGATGTCTTCACTATTATTCAACAATGTAGAAAATAGTAAAAATAAAGAAAAACCCTTGAATGAGTAGGTGTTCTAAAACTTTTGACCGATAGTGTATATGGAAAAATACATGTTTTAGAATTTCAGAACAGACGACTCTGATTTGTTTTAGTCGGGCACAGCCTTAGTTCTCACAGAAGGTGTGTAGGCAGAGCAGGATTTTAGTATTGTTGTAGTGGTTAGGGTGTAGGGCAGGGTTCCCCAACTGGTAGTGATTTTATTTGGCCCCCCAGGTTTTCTGAGAAAAAAATAAGAGTTTTATTTAATTTTATTGTTAGACATAAAATACAAATGTAAGCAAGTTTTGAAATGATTATGTTTTAGTCAAATATTATATCTGTATGGGCTTCTTTCGGTCAATTTGCAGTCTACAAATTATTTGTCATTATATTCCGGTCCCTTAACCATCCGCTCAAGAACAAATCGGCCCGCGGCTGAATTTAGTTGATGATCCCTGTAGCTCAGTTGGTAGAGCATGGGGCTTGCAACGCCAGGGTTGTGGGTTCGTTTCCCACGGGGGGCCAGTATGAAAATGTATGCACTCACTAACTGTAAGTCGCTCTGGATAAGAGCGTCTGCTAAATGACTAAAATGTAAAATGTAGGGTGTATGGTAGGGACTTACTTCTCACAGAAGGTGTGTAGGCAGGGCAGGACTTTAGGGTTGTGGTAGTGGTCCAGACAGATGCTGCAGACCAGGAACTGTTTGTCTATCTGCCGGACCACTGGGCTGGTGCTGCCGGTCTCACGCTTCGCCATGGCGACAGACATTCACAGAAAGAGGGAGCACAAACACCTCTTCACCTGGAGAGAGAGAGATGAGCGGGTGAGAGCACTGAGACACATAAACTGCGTTACGAATTCAGACTCTTTTCCCTGGAGTGTATCCTTGCTTAATTTTCTTCATAGATTGTCGAAGCATTGGATTGGTGAAAGCATTGGCTAGAGGGAGTTTACACCATTTTTCTTACACAAGTACATTCCCTTTAAATCCATGACAGAGTGAGTGAATTAATAGAGAATCAGAGTGCAACTATGGAGAAAGAGGAGGCCCCACCTGACCAGGAAGGGAGAACAGGATCACTATCAGTTCATGGCTTCACAGCAGGAAGAGGGCGTCATGTCATTGTATAGAATAATGAATTGATGTCCAGAAACAATGACATCATCATCAAGAGACAAAGTAAAGGGTGCTCTCCTAGTTTACCCAACCATATCCCTATAAGCACAGATTATCCATTATATTGACCAGCTACTCTAGTGGCCGCTCTAACAATGAAAATACATTTGCAATATTAAGCTGATCTACCCCCCCCAAAAAACAATATATAGAAAAATATATATATTTTTTTTTTTAAAGACCAAAAATGAGGCAAGATCAGGTGGGACTATTCTAGCCAATGAGAGGGCATATAGGCGTGTGAACAACGGACACAACGGTTTCCACTAGTTACCACAGCCACAAAGTCAGAATTGGCTCTATCGTAAAAATAAAACATTTGCTTTTTGGTTTTAATTTAAGGGTAGGGTTATGCATAATGTTAGCAGTGTGGTTGGGGTTAGGTTTAAAATCACATTTGAAGAAGATACATTTAGGGTGGGGTTTATTACTTTGTGGCTGTGGTAACTAGTGACGACCAGGCACAACTCCGATATAACACTTTATACTTGATACTGAGTTGCCAAAATGTCACGCGTCCTACTTATATCCGTACACTCGTAACAACCTAATCATTACGAAACGTCTATTCGATCAAATAAGCCACACATAGCAAATAAGCCATTCAATATTTTCGACACCATCTCATTGACCTCCATACAAAAACTCCTCGCTTGGTGAGCGGAAGACCTTTTAAAAAGCCACCTGCTGGAGAAGACAGATTTGGGGCCCAGTTATGCCTCTTCCGTCCAAAATGGTACCCTATTCCCTTCATAGTGCACTACTTTTGATCAGGTCCTATTGCACTATGTAGGGAATATGGTGCCATTTCGGATTCAACCCATTCACTTAATGTTTTGTATTTGTTTCTCTGATTTATATATTACATTTTTACGGTATAGTAAAATTAAAAATCTGTGGTTTTAGTGGGCCTACAGACAGTAATGACGTTGATAGGATATCTGCACATAAAGCCAGAGCTGGCATTACAATGATTTGTATCAGTGGGTCAACTACAGATTAACAGTGTAGAGATGACATGATGATGACATGCTGTACATCTGTCATATAGAACACAGATTAACCACTACATCCCCAACAACATACTGCCATGAAGTGGTAACTATTAGTGACAACTGTACAAAGATATACTGCTCTAACATGGTCAATGCACATTCACTAATCAAGCAGCTGTTTTCTCACAATCTGTAGATACACCATATTATATAACATGTTTTGGGGTGGGCTACTTGATATATGCTGTATGGTCTTTGTCTTCTGAGCGCTCCTGAGACCCAGGCCATAGAGATTTATTATTCTAATTATGAGAGCCACTGAGCCAAGCTAGAGGCCTATTCTGTATTCAGGCAGCCAGGCTGTATTCTCAGAGCAGGGCAGAGCAGGGCAGAGCAGGGCAGAGCAGGGCAGAGCAGAGCCTGAGCCACAGCCACAGCATGGCCTGGAGCAGATCATTGTGACACCAGCCACATGCCACTCTGAGGCCCTGATATAGACAGGCTTTATTATAGATGCTGCAGAGAGGAGAGAGGAAGGCCTGCTACTATCAGACCAGTGCTACAACACACTGCTACTACTACCCACAGCCCAACCCACATCCCTACCCACAGCTTCTTCAGACCCAGTGCTACAGTACTACTATAACACATATCAGCCCGGTGTTACAGCCCAGTGTTACCACTAGCCACACTCCCACCCCAAGCCCCACACATCCACTCACTAGCTGCAACCTTTCCATAACCTTGACACTTAATTTTAGCGTCATATGTAAAAGCTTGTCTTATTCTTCTAGATTTGTTATATTATTATTCTATATTAGGTTTGGTAATCAATATGTCTTTATGCAGTAGCACTCATAAGCTCTTTGTTAAAGTTCTGTCATCCACAGTTAGGCCCTACTCTCAGACAGCTTTGCACAAAAATATTTGTTCTATTCTACTGTAACATGAAATAGCAAATCTTTTTATGATTCACTACGCTCTTAGATGATATAACCTGTTATGCAGTGTTGATTGTCTGCTCTGCACACTATGAACACAAATACATTTTTGTCAGTAACACCTAGGATTATGTATAGATCATGTTTAAAACAAGCAGGTTGAAATGTCTTTTGAAATGATGTTACAACACTGATATTTGTGTTGCCTACACAAAGAGCCCATAGCAGGTATTCATAACCTGCGTCTCAAATGACACCTTATTCCATATACAGTGCACTACATTTGACCAGGCACCATAGAGTGCCCTTTGGGACTCAGCAGGACTGTGTGATACAACTTGGCAGGTTCCCAGAGCTAGAAAGCAGTATGCCACAAAAGAACACACTGGCCTTAAATCTGTGGGAATTTATCAGGATCAGGCCTGATAAGAGAACAATGTCCACACTGTCTAAAATAACGTATTCACGGAGGGCAGGAAATACTGTCACAACTCTATCCTCTTAACCTTTTACACTCTTAGAAAAAATTGTTATTCAAAGGGTTATCCTATTGGCATAGCCAAATAACCCTTTTAGGTTCTAGATAGAACCTATTTATCTAAGAATGTAACCACAAACAGCCAATTCTGGAGAAAATGTGATGCGTTAGAAAAGGACATATGGTAGCATGTGGTAATATCATGCTACACAGTTTCAGGCCATGCCTGTGAGTGACTTAGATAAAAACTAATCCAGGGAATGGAATACAGAATACAGAGACCGGGGGAAACTCCCTGATATGTGAGAAACATCAACCCATAGATATCCTGAATTCAGTAGAGTGGATGATGTCATAGACCTGCATTTTTAGTCATGTTGCTAGGAAGCCAATGTCCACTCTAATGAATTATAGGATCTCTATTCGCTATGCTTCAACCTTGTTTCTCCAGAAATGTCCAGTGACTCACCCTTCACGTCTTCACCACCACAGCCCTGATACAACTAACCCAGAGAATGAATGTGAATACAAGACTGTGTTAGTCCGCTGAGCTAATGAAGTCTTACCTTAGAGAGAAACGTCCACTCACCTTTCACATCTTCACCACCACCACAGCCTGTAGTGTAGGACTGTAGGCTATCTGTCCCTCAGTCTGGACTCATCTTTCATGTGCTGGGCTCGGCTGAGGCTCGGTCAGTAATCACTCCTCAGAGACGCTTCATTTCAACTGATCTCTCAATCTCCTCTGCTCTGTTCTGTGATGGAGCAGCACACCAGCAGACCGCTCTGCTCACAAACAGACCACAATGGACGCTGGGATTCCCTCCTTCTTTCCCTCCTCTTTCTGTTCTCCCTCTTGGCTGTTGTTTTCTCTCTCCTCTGGTGGTAATTTATTTACCCACCAGACTGTGAGATCAATCACTTGACACAGTAGACACCGTAGACATAGCATAGAGCTCTATTCCCTGTAGCTCTCCAGCCAGTTAGCTCCTCTCTCTGTTGTGTTGTTCTGGTGCTGAAAGAGGAAGGAGAAAAGAGAGGAAGCCTTAAAATGGCACTCCCCAAATTCCTCCCTGGTTCCTTCCCCTCTACTGCCTCCTGCCTTACTCCCAGCTGGCCCAGAGGAGAGCTGAATAACAGTAGCTCTGAGAGGACCACCTGTCTGTCTCTCTCTCTCTGCCTGCCGTTCTATCTGTCTGTCTCGCTCTGCTTCTATACAGAGAGAGAGATAAGAGTAGGGTGAGCTAACCTGCTGTAGCCGCCCTCAGACCAACATGCAGAGCAACCAGAGGCAGCTGTCTTTGCTGCTGAGAGCAGCTCTAACAATGACATTCCTTCTGCTTTCAGTGCTCTCATTCTATCTCTCTCTTTCCCTCTCTTTTCTAAACCACCCCAGCAGCCGAAGCAGTAGCAGTCGGATCTCAGCATCGAGCCTAGCGTAAGACATACTTATTTTGCCTCCCAAATGGCACCCTATTCCATACATAGTGCACTAATGTTGCACTACTTTGTCAAAAGTAGTGCACTATGTAGGGAATAGGGTGCCTTACATTTGGAGCTGTTCTCAGCCAGCAGCAGCAGCAGAAGCAGCAGACTAGGCTATAGGGCCCATTGTTCTTTCCTGCCCAGTGATTACAAGACTCAGTGACTAAGAATCTCAGCAGATCCCCTTCACTCTCCCCCCACACCCCCAGCGCCTCTCTCCCTTCCTCCCTCCTGCTCTCCCTGCCTCCCTCGCACCATAGCCCCCTCCCTCTCTCCCCCTGTAGCCCCTCCCTCTCCCTCTCTTCTCAGCGGCTGAATGGTAGCAGCTGAACAGTGCCATCAGAGGGGTGCAAGCCAAACCTTTCAGGCTCCTCCCCTCTCTCCCTCTCTGTGCTCTCTGTGTGTGTGCTGGCTAGTTGCTACACTAGGCCTGCAGCAGCCTTCCCTCCTCTATCTCTCTGTATGTTCACTAGTCGCAACGCTAGGCCTGCGGCAGTCTACCTCCCCTCCCCTGCCCTCCCTCCACATACACTCCCCCGGCAGCCCCATCCCAGTTCCTCCCACTCGCTTCGCCACAGAGAGAGGACATGTCTTTAAAAGCAGTGTTCCCCAGACAGCAGCTTTGTCCAATAATGCACTCTGACAAGTCCGTGGAGAAAGGTTGAATGGCAGATATAACGGTGGGTGTGAAAAGGAGATTCTTAAGCCAAGGTTTACACAGAATTGTAACCTCACACGGAAAGGTGAATTCGTTTCAGAGAGCCCAAAAGGGTTTTTTCAAACACTGTATGTAACCCTCACTCATATAATAAAATACCAAAATGTGATTGACAGTTGCTACATGGAGAGAAAAGCCATGGGCTTGTTTAATTTCTATCCCTGCATCCACCTCAGCCCTAACATAAGAACACCACCACTGCCCTGTAAGGGGAGGGGCCACAGGGTTAGGAAGATCTACCCTGATTTCTTGATGTATCTTTCTCCCTATCCGAGTGACTCACCACTGTGTGTGAGAGAGAGTCTCTTACTGTAAGAATGTCAGGATGAAGAAGTGGATATAGGCCTACTGATGTTTGCATGACTAATGCATAGCAAGTAATGTTATCTGTTGTAGACAGACATTGTCACAGAGCAGAAGACTCCACTTAGAATCACATAAATAGTTGAGCCTGAATATTAATAATAATACTCTCTCTCTCTGCTAAGCGTAGCATTGCATAAGTGAAACCCCACAGAGCAGAGAGGGCCTCTAGAGGAGTCAGTGAGTGGTTCTGATGATGACTCATCATAATACACAACTCCTGGGGTGGGGCTCAAATAACATCACATTCGCTATCTTGTGCACTACATTTGACCAGAGCCCCAGTGCACTACATAGGGAATAGGGTGTCTTATCAGACACAGCCTTGGTCCCAGTGTCTCGAACATTGACAGCCATACAGTAAAGCTACTGTATAGTTTCTATACTGTCTGTACATCATAGGTCTGGCAGAGCAGTCAGCTGGGAGGTGGGCAGCAGAAGACAGTCTGAGTGACCTAATGTGGGATGCGTTAGCCCTTGGTGATGTATTGTGCTGTACTGTAGGACTACAGTGCTGTCTACGTGTGTTTAAATATAGACACTGGTTTATGTTTCCAGCTACATCTGTTGCTGTGGGCATGTCATCATACAGTAATCATCTAAATAAGATTCCATTTTCACAACACTGTGAAAGAGGGAAAGGCTGTCTGTTTCTCCTATTTGTCACTGGTAGTGATATGTCTGTGTCATCAAAGGGAAGCGTGACAGCAGAGAGACTGGACTTGAGCAACAGTAAGTAGGCTACATTTGCTAAAGAGTAGGGCTCCAGATAGCTAACAATGTATGAGTTATGGTAGAAATGAGGACACCCCCATTTGTCAAACAAACAAGAATGCATAAATTGTCAAGACAAGGATATTTCACCTTAACCATAATCTTTTAAACTATATGTGTCTGTTTCCTGAAAAGCTATATACTGTATACTGTAAAAAGCCAAAACAACTGGCCATCCATTTTGACTCTCCGCTCCACACCTAGTGCCTTGGGGTCGTACCCTGACCCAGGTCAAGGTAGTGGAATGGGGAGACATAGGGAGCACATCAAGCATACAGAATATCCAACATATGGTCATCATTCACATTAGTAGACATAACTGATGTATTGTACAGGCTATAGGACACACATAGGGAACACATTATACGCAAGACTGTAGTCTACAGTACTTGGGTCATGCATGGCTGAACAGTAATTGAGTATTTGGATTCCTGCATTATTTAAATCGCCCCTAGTTTACGGAGCTGGAGGACTGTTCTGTAGTCCTATTTAGAGGGGGAGAGAGAGGCTGAAAATACGTGAAGTCAACGCAGCTGACCCCAAGTTTAAAGTACAGTTGAAGTCGGAAGTTTACATACACCTTAGCCAAATACATTTAAACTCAGTTTTTCACAATTCCTGACATTTAATCCTAGTAAAAATTCCCTGTCTTAGGTCAGTTAGGATCACCACTTTATTTTAAGAATGTGAAATGTCAGAATAATAGTAGAGAGAATGATTTATTTCAGCTTTTATTTATTTCATCACATTCCCAGTGGGTCAGAAGTTTACATACACTCAATTAATATTTGGTAGCATTGCCTTTAAATTGTTTAACTTGGGTCAAATGTTTTGGGTAGCCTTCCACAAGCTTCCCACAATAAGTTGGGTGAATTTTGGCCCATTCCTCCTGACAGAGCTGGTGTAACTGAGTCAGGTTTGTAGGCCTCCTTGCTCGCACACGCTTTTTCAGTTCTGCCCACAAATGTTCTATAGGATTGAGGTCAGGGCTTTGTGATGGCCACTCCAATACCTTGACTTTGTTGTCCTTAAGCCATTTTACCACAACTTTGGAAGTATGCTTGGGGTCATTGTCCATTTGGAAGACCCATTTGCGACCAAGCTTTAACTTCCTGACTGATGTCTTGAGATGTTGCTTCAATATATCCACATAATTTTCCTTCCTCATGATGCCATCTATTTTGTGAAGTGCACCAGTCCCTCCTGCAGCAAAGCACCCCCACAGCATGATGCTGACACCCCCGTGCTTCACGGTTGGGATGGTGTTCTTCGGCTTGCAAGCACCCCCTTTTTCCTCCAAACATAACGATGGTCATTATGGCCAAACAGTTATATTTTTGTTTCATCAGACCAGAGGACATTTCTCCAAAAAGTACGATCTTTGTCCCCATGTGCAGTTGCAAACCGGAGTCTGGCTTTTTTATGACGGTTTTGGAGCAGTGGCTTCTTCCTTGCTGAGCGGCCTTTCAGGTTATGTTGATATAGGACTCGTTTTACTGTGGATATAGATACTTTTGTACCTGTTTCCTCCAGCATCTTCACAAGGTCCTTTGCTGTTGTTCTGGGATTGATTTGCACTTTTCGCACCAAAGTACGTTCATCTCTAGGAGACAGAACGCGTCTCCTTCCTGAGCGGTATGATGGCTGCGTGGTCCCATGGTGTTTATACTTGCGTACTATTGTTTGTACAGATGAACGTGGTACCTTCATGCGTTTGAAATTGCTCCCAAGGATGAACCAGACTTGTGGAGGTCTACAATAATTTTTCTGAGGTCTTGGCTGATTTCTTTTGATTTTCCCATGATGTCAAGCAAAGAGGCACTGAGTTTGAAGGTAGGCCTTGAAATACATCCACAGGTACACCTCCAATTGACTCAAATGATGTCAATTAGCCTATCAGAAGCTTCTAAAGCCATGACATCATTTTCTGGAATTTTCAAAGCTGTTTAAAGGCACAGTCAATTTAGTGTATGTAAACTTCTGACCCACTGGAATTGTGATACAGTGAATTATAAGTGAAACAATCTGTCTGTAAACAATTGTTGGAAAAATGACTTGTGTCATGCACAAAGTAGATGTCCTAACCGACTTGCCAAAACTATAGTTTGTTAAAAATATATTTGTGGAGTGGTTGAAAAACGAGTTTTAATGTCTCCAACCTAAGTGTATGTAAACTTCCGACTTCAACTGTATATGGATGCTCAGAGAAGCAACAAACCTTGTTAATGAGTAATTGGAAGGTACAGCTGATAGTCAAGAGTAACTCAAACATGCTGTGGCCATCCATATTTCACCTTGAGAAAAGGCCTTGGCTCTCAGTCCACCCATCGATCATCATTCATACAGCAGACATACTGTAGCACACCGGCATAGCACCAAGGCTGAGTCTCCAATGGCACCATATTCCCTATATAATGCACTACTTTGACCAGAGAGCCCAAGAGCCCTGGTCAAAAGTAGTGCACTGTATAAGGAATAGGGTGCCATTGGGGATATGGTGCCATTTAGGACTCATACCAGTGTCTTTACTCTTTACATGTCAGGGTACTGCATGAGGACATCTGTCTGTCTCCATCCATTACCTCCTGACGGAATGTAACTGAAGGAGCCATGAGGCTGGATGGCATCCCAGCAGAACCTTTCATTGATGTGACATTTACTGTGGAACGGACACAGACCTGGAATAAGAGCTTTACCAAAACCATCTGGGATTTTTAATTTTGCACTTCAAAAATATGTGTATGACTACAGTATCTTACTGAACTACTTTTTAGGGATAAATAGAAGTGAGTCTGTTTTCTACTAAATGTATATCGCAACTCCAAAAGCCAGTGTCCTCTCTCCAGTTTTGGTTAAGAAACAACAATAAAAGAGGAATTGAGTCTTAAAGCTAAGAGAGACACGGGCACACCAGCCATTCCTGTTTAGTGAGACAGCTTGATATAATTAAGAGAGATTGGATGGTCTCTTTAAGTACTTGAATACACACACCCTTCATTCAGAACAAGTCAATAATTGATCAGAGAAGAGTAAAGTTCTATTATGCTCTGTCTTGTTTTATCTTTCTATTGTGTAAGATGAGTCCAATTCCAATATGTGGTTTCTGGAGGCACATGGATAAGAAAAAAGAGACTCTGAGTGCATCCCAAATGGCCCTGGTCAAAGGTAGTGCACTACATAGGGAATAGGGTGCCATTTAGGACACAGTAGAGAGCTTATCACTACAGGACTGTTGATGACTAATGTCACAGAGGAAAAGACAGAGGGCATGTACACATCAGGAGACGCCTGTCTCTATCACAGTACTCAGCACAATACATTTTTTTGACATTTTAGTCATTTAGCAGACGCTCTTATCCAGAGCGACTTACAGTTAGTGAGTGCATACATTTTCATACTGGCCCCCCGTGGGAAACGAACCCACAACCTTGGCGTTGCAAGCACCTTGCTCTACCAACTGAGCTACACGGGGCTCATTAGGATACACACACCCATGTATGCGGCATGTTTCAGAGGCTACCGCCTGCACACACACACACGCACAAACACACACACACTGCATGCATCCATGAACACACACACCATGCACTGCAGATCTCCAAAAGGTCGACACACACACACACTCAGCCGTGGGCCACTGCCCAGACTCCTGTCAAGCCAGGCTGCAATCTGCTGATAACTACTGTCACTCACATAGGCTCTGTCTGCATCCCAAATGCCACCCTATTCCCTATATAGTGCACTACTTTTGACCAGGGCCCATAGGAGGCCCACTTTGTCTCAAATGTATAGCTCTGGCCACAGGTAGTTCAATACATAGTGAATAGGGTGCCATTTGAAATAGCCCATACTGTAGTCATGACTTGAGTTTATTGATTCAGGTGGGATAAATGAGGCTAGACGCAATCAGCCTCAACACATTCAAATGGAAATGAGAGCTCATCTCTCCACTCCATACACAAAGAAACATACTGGTGGTATACAATACTGTATACAGCACAGGCACATACCAGTCATAGACAGATAGATTATTATTATTATTATTATTATTATAGATAGTGAACCTGGTGCTCAGTGTGTCTGTGTATCTGAATTCAGAAGGCTAATAGAATCCATGGCCATGTCCCAAATGGCATCCTATTCCATAGTGCACTACTATTGACCAGGGCTCAAAGGGCTCTGGTCAAATGTATTGCACTATATAGGGGATTTGGTGCCTTTTGGTATGCGGACATAGTCCATGATCTCAGAGCCAGGGGTCAGGAGGAGCACAAAGCACCTCACTATAACCAGCCAGCTATGATGCTATTGGAGATTAAAATCACTCTCTCGGAAACAGCATATTAAATGCTGCTTTTCACCTAGACTCACCCAATCAGACCAATGCTAGTTTCCCTAGGCAGACGGGTTGCCTCCCACATTAACAATGTTCCGACATACATAATACTGTTGCCCTAGGTCTGGGATTTCTAACACTAGACCAATGCTGAATGCATGGCCAGTATAGGCGCAGAATCGCTCCAAGGTGGTCAGCTGACGAGGTTAAATGCTGCTTTTCACTTAGACTCACCCAACCAGACCAATGCTGAACCACTGTAGATACTGACTGAGAACTGCCATTAATACTCTTATGCATTACCGGACTATTCTATTGTGGATGATCACGACCCTACATCTGAAATCTATTATTAGATCTCATTAATAGGAACGTTATGCCTGTCCCTTCCTGATTGGAGACTGGAGAAAGAGGACTTTGATGTGATGTGATGTGTGGAGAAAGATGACTGTGATGTGTTGTGTGGAGAAAGAGGACTGTGATGTTGATACTAATAGTGGTAAGGGTCAAATACAGTTAAGAAGAATGAATCTCATGCTGGCTGCCCTGAGTCTTAAACACAGTCACTCTATCTAATCTAATAACATTCCAACAAATCACATCAAGTCAAATGTTTTAGTGTATTTCAAACCAATCAATTTATTTCACAGTAAAATGAACATAGACTATCGATAACTTCCATATTCCAGGAGGAGACTGACTCACTCAGTGAAAGTGAAGTATAGGTCTCTTAACCCAGCTGTTCCTGTGGCTAAAAGACTGATAGGAGACAAGGTGAAGAATGCTATACTTCCCAGTTCCAACCATCTGTAGTGGTAAAATTACATCAGTGACAGCTGAGACATCTCTGATGACAACTGGTTGCTGGTGACCCCAAGGAAGCACATAGATTTTCACTGACTAATCAGCACTGTCTTTCATGAACTCAACTCTGCTGCAGGTGGTCAGTTGCACTGAATTTACAAACAGAGCTAGATGTTGAAATACTCTCTCTCTCTCTCTCTCTCTCTCTCTCTCTCTCTCTCTCTCTCTCTCTCTCTCTCTCTCTCTCTCTCTCTCTCTCTCTCTCTCTCTCTCTCTCTCTCTCTCTCTCTCTCTCTCTCTCTCTCTCTCTCTCTCTCTCTCTCTCTCTCTCTCTCTCTCTCTCTCTCTCTCTCTCTCTCTCTCTCTCAGCGTTCACAGTCACAATGCACCATTGTCTATTAATCTCCCCTAAAGCAGCATGGAATTACAGCAAAGACTCATATTATGACATTATTAATACAGCACAGCACAATACTGTATTAGTACACAGTATTACATTATAACACTATAGTAATAGTGTAATATTAATAGTGTAGTAGTAGTGACAGCATCCTGTAACCAGTCAGACCATACCTAGGTTCAGACCATCCTCTGGTAGACTGCCTGTGTCATCACTGCTGATGTCTGATCTCATGCATGCAGGGCTGCCTGCTCTGAGCAAGACCAGGGCTGTGGCCAGCTCCCCTACACACTGACCTGAGATCAGCTGTTAGCTTTGTTCAGCTCCCCTAATAGTGCACACTGCAATATACTAGCAGATCTGGGAACAGCTGTTAGCTGTAGTCAGCTCCCACCGTTAATAAGACCTGACTGCAACCCTCAGTCAGACATGCAACCCTTAGGCAGTAGGAACAGCATCAAACACAGTCTACCCAGTAGAGTCAAACATGCACAGCATTCAGAGTGGTCTTCTAGAACCCAACATAACCCAGCACTGCAACAGACTAAAGCACTCCTGGACATCTATAATGTTTGATGCAGGATATGGGGAGGTAGCTAGACAACCCACCCAGTGACATTACCTAACATAACACTGAAACATAACATAATATTATTACCTTACCTTACATAACACTAAAACATAACATAACTTCATTATCTAACATAACACTGAAACACAACATAACATCATTACATTACATAACACTGAAACATAACATAACATAACATAACATAATTTCCTAACATACACTCTTAGAAAAAAATGGTTCCAAAAGGGTTCTTCAGCTGTCCCCATAGGAGAACCCTTCTTGGTTTCAGGTAATGGGTTCTACCTGGAACCAAAAGGGTTCTACCTGGAACCAAAAAGGCTTCTTCAAAGGGTTCTCCTATGCGGACAGTTGAAGAAACATTTTAGTACCTTTCTTTTCTAAGAGCTTAACATTGAAACATAACATAATTTCCTAACATAACACATTGAAACATAACATAAACATAGATAGACATATATGATAAATTCTCCAAAATACAGTAACCTCCTCCAGGTATGAGCCCTGCCCATAGACTGCAGTATTGATGCCCACCTGCCACTGAGCAGAGCAAGCAGCCAGGAGCCAAAATGGAGAGGTGTGTGTGCGTGCATGTGCCATTTCGCACTCACATACAATGCCATTTCCCCCTCTTATGAATAGAAAAGCTACAGCAGCAGCTCAGAGCCGTAGAAGCCAAGTAGTCAATAATCACTGCTGTACCTGTTCTGAGATTCACTGAACTGAGGCACAGATTCCAGACGAGATACTGTAATCAATTATTCAAACACTTCCTTGCATCCATTTGTTGCGATAAATCCTGGACATAGCACTGCACTGCACTACGGCTGGCTGAGGAGAAAGCACAGAGAATACAGAGACAGACAGACAGAGAGAGAGAGGCTGAATGGGAGGATTGTACTCACATGAATTTCCAGGCAGCCTTAGAGAGAAGTGTCAGCATCCAAGTCCACACAGAGAGCTGTCCATTGTTAGAGTCCTACTGTGTTATAACAGAATCCACAGAGAGGACGGCGATTCAGGAATAAAATCGCAAGGTCTGCAGTGTTTGGGAAGAGAAGGAGAGAGAGAGACCGGGAGGGGAAAATAGAAAGGAAGGGAAGGAGGGGCGCGACCCATACAAAGACTGTTGGAGGATTGGCTAGAGAGCAGTGGGAGGAGTTTGGCTGTCCAATGGGATATACTGTATGTAAATTAGATGTAAATGATGTAGAGCATCCTCAGAATGTGATGGAAGGATAAAGACTGTCTGCTGCAATAGGGTGTGACCTGTTTTAAAGCCCGCCCCCTGCCCATAAAAGGACAAAGGATGCTTTTCACTGCTTCCTCTGGTTCCCCTACTGTCTGAATCAGGGTGCTATTTAAGACATAAGGAACACATAGAGAAGCTGTAGAGAAGACAATGGCCAAGCCCTAATGACTGTATTTACCATGAATAAGTATAGTTTCATGGGTAGCCTAATGGTCTAGACAACTAGGATAAAAAGGGGGGGTGAACCAGGATTCCAAACAAGATTCCAAATAATGGATCTAGGGGTTGGAGAAACCCACAGTAGAAATGGCTTATCTTTATGCACAGTCAGTACAGGATGAGAAGTGGAGGGGGTGATGGAGGGAAGAGGGAGGAGATGGAGCGATGTGAAAACAGTAGAGCAGACCAGCTGGGACTTCTATATCCTAAAGGGTGAAAGACAAGAGGGTGGGGTGGTGCTAGGGGTTTGGGGGGTATGGATGGGGGGTACTTGTGGGGTGCAGTGGAGCATGCAAGGCGATGCTTTCAGAAGTGGTGTCTAAAAATACCCCAATCCACACCCAATAAGGCCATCCCTTGTCCCTTTATGGTGCACTACTTTTGACCGGGCCCATCGGGAAATTAGTGCACTATATAGTGATGCCCTATTTAGGGAAAGAGTGCCATTTGGAACGCAATCCAGGAGCGTCTCTAGTGTTTCAACAACAAAGGCTTTGTGATCCTCACGATTCTTTTGTTCTCTTCCACAGCCATAAAGTACTTCATTAAGGGGTTTAGAAAACTGGTGCATCTAGGTGGAGGAGATAGAAAGAGAGAGAGGGAGTCAAAGGAGAGAGAGAGGAGGGAGATAGGAGGTGATGTGTTTATGCTGACACAGGTGTGGCGGGGGTAAAGAGGGGGAGGAAGGGGTGGAGGAGGGGCGGGGGCGGGCATAGGCGGCCGTCTCAGGGTTGCATTGTAGGAGATGGGGTTGCTATGGAGACTGCATCCAGCCCAGATGGCAGCCAGGCAGACAAGCAGACTCAGCAGCAGCCACAGAAACCAGACTGTACAGTAGATAGCAGAAACCAGACTGTACAGTAGATAGCAGAGACAGACTAGCTGCTCCTCCTCTACACATACATGTACTTAACATCTGTGTCCCAAATGGCACCCTATTTCCTATATAGAGTACTACCTCTGGTTGAAAGTGGTACACTATATAGGAAATAGGATCCCATTTGGGACACAAGCATATAATGTTCAAGCAATAACTGTCCTCAGTCATAATGGTAACTCTTATCCACACATCTGTCTGTTTGTTTGCATGCTTATCAAGCGCTTGATTTAGAGCAGGAGGACAGCATTCAATATATACAGTGGCTTGCGAAAGTATTCACCCCCCTTGGCATTTTTCCTATTTTGTTGCCTTACAACCTGGAATTAAAATGGATTTTTGGGGGGTTTGTATAATTTGATTTACACAACATGCCTACCACTTTGAAGATGCAAAATATTTTTTATTGTGAAACAAACAAGAAATAAGACAAAAAAACAGAAAACTTGAGCGTGCATAACTATTCACCCCCCCAAAGTATATACTTTGTAGAGCCACCTTTTGCAGCAATTACAGCTGCAAGTCTCTTGGGGTATGTCTCTATAAGCTTGGCACATCTAGCCACTGGGATTTTTGCCCATTCTTCAAGGCAAAACTGCTCCAGCTCCTTCAAGTTTTTAATGTAGTGTTTTTTAGTGTCTTTTGGTGTTTTTTCATGAGGATCATCACAAAGGTTTATCCAAATAATACATCACGACTCAAGTCACAAACAGTGCCACACTGATGTCCGTTGCCTGGAGAGCCCAGAAGTTCAATAGGT
Source organism: Coregonus clupeaformis (assembly GCF_020615455.1). Classification (NCBI taxonomy): domain Eukaryota; kingdom Metazoa; phylum Chordata; class Actinopteri; order Salmoniformes; family Salmonidae; genus Coregonus; species Coregonus clupeaformis. Next base: position 37,566,119 of record NC_059197.1, read on the forward strand.
TTAACCCACATTCACTCCTCTCTCCCAGAGATCTCTGCAACACAACAAATTAATCCATTACCCACCCCCTGGGGTCTGCCTGCCTGGCCTAGCTAGGGGTAGGCTGGGGGAGGCAGGGGGTCCCTACGCCTGGTAGAATGGCAGACTGGGGAGCATGAGTACGTGCTGGAGGAGGCAGGGGGGGGTACATTCTGGGGCTTCATGCTGAGGCAGGGGGTCCTTGGTCCTGGTAGAGCGGCAGGCTAGCTGGGGTAAAGGTGGGTACATCCTTGGGGAGGCAGGTGGAGGCTTGGGTGCCGGGGGCCACATACTGAAGCAGTTTGGGGAGTACTTGTTGGGTCCCTGGCTCTCTCCCTCCATTGTGCTATGCCACCAGGTGCTGGTAGCTTGGGCTGCATCCCAAATGGCACTACTTTTGACAAGGGCCCATAGCCTGGCTCTCTCCAATTCTGAGACTGAGACCTTAATAACTTGGTTTGGGATTAGTGCCGTCCTCCCCTCCATGTAGCTGCCTGCCATTCAGCTGGCTGTGCCTGGCTAAGAGACTGGCTGTCTTTGTAACACTGACCCCAATAAGAGCAATACAATAGTGTTTGGTTGTTTGTATAAGACTACTAAGAGCATACGGGAAATATTCACCATGCTTGTTTTCTTTTCAAAACAGCAAGAGAAGAGGAACACCTTCATAAAAATAAGAAATTACGTGATAAATGTAATACAAAGCACTTCTATTCTTTAACAGTCTGTCCATTAAATTATTTTATCTTAATACTGTGTACTTCTCTTTACAGGCCCTCGTCGCTCTAAATTAATTGAATGTAATTTCTACAGCTCTGTAAATATATCCTCTTGCAATATAATTTAATAGTACTGTATATGGTAAAGATAGTTCCAGTATTTTCCAAGACAAAGATCACATTGGCTCCTCCTACTCAACAGTGGTTTTATTTTGCTATGCATATTCAGTCAGAAGAATACTGATGTAAATATATTACTATTATTAAAGACATTGGTAAACATATTACAGTAAGTGCCATGCTCTTCTCTGGGGGAATATGAGGTGGTAGAATAAATAAACAGTGATTTGTTGGTGGCCTACAGCAGTGGCTCTCAACCCTTTGCGGTTACTGTACCACCAATTTAATTTTACTCTGCCCGGAGTACCCCTGAAGTACCCCCTCATGTGCATTTTACCAGTAGTCCTATGGTCTTTTGAGTTTTCTTAAGTACCCCCTGTGGATAGGCCAAGTACCCCTAGGGGTCCTAGTACCCCTGGTTGGGAACCACTGGCCTACAAGCACACTTCATGTGGCGTTGTTATCTCACTCTGCCACCTAGTGGAATAAAGTTCACACTGCTCTTTTGGACAAATTCTCCCAGTCCCAACAGATCATTATTTTCCACTTCAAATCCACTTCAACAATCCCCTTGAATTAAACCTTTATAAAATCAATGGATGGATGGATATACATATATTTAATAGTCCATAGGGCCAGGTCCATAGAACAATGTAACATCTGTCTGAGTAGTCTGAATCTGTATTAATAGATGAATCAGGAGTCTATAGCACATCTAGGGTCTATATCCTTGTTGTTAGCAAGGCTTGCTCTTCTTTCCCAGGCATTCAAAGAAGGACATGAATCCATAGCAGTCTGGTTTGGGTTTCGGGCTCAGGGCTTGTCCAGGACATACTCCTTTGTCCGATTCTCCTGGTTCAGCTCTATGTGTGTAGGTCTCTCTGCTGACACTCTTGGACACAAGGTCTTGGACACAAGATTCCTCACTTTGGCCTGCTCCTCTCTCCCAGGCGTTTAAAGAAAGACATGAATCCATTGCCCTCTGAAGATTTGGGCTTTGGGCTCTTAGAGGGGTTAGCCATATTGTGTTTGGGGCTCTGAGGAGGGTCAGCCTGTTTGGGTTTCTGGGAGACGAGTGTCTGGAGAGGGGTGGGAGAAAACTCCTTTATCTCCTCATCCTGGTTGTGGTTCAGTTCTAGGTGTAAGGGGGGAGGTTTTGTCTTGACTATAGAGGAGCTCTTATCTTGGTTCAGCTCTCCTAGCTCCATGTGTGTAGGTCTCTCTGCTGCTGACAAGCTGTTGGACACCTTGTCCTGCTGGGCACCAGATGTCTCAGAGTGGTGAGGGATGGTGACTCCCGCCAAGCCTCTGTTTTCAGAGTCCCTGGGAATGTTGAGACTTGCTGTCAAGACTTTGTGTTTTGACATGGGGCTCTTAGACTCCAGGTCTTGGACACAAGACTTCTCAGAGTGGCCAGGGAGGTTGGTGAGGTTGGGTCCTCCAGAGGCTCTGTGTTTCGAGGACATCATACCAGTGTCTACTGACTTCATCCTCCCTGTGACCCCCAGAGTAGGAGTAGGAGTAGTAGGAAAAGTGAACAGATCATCTTCCTCCTCTTCCTCAGTAGGAGGGGCTTTAGGGGGGAGGGTGAGGGTGTGTCTTCGGGAGAGTATTCCCTTGGGGGAGAGGTGAGGGTTGAGGAGGTATCTAGCCAGGCTCTCGCTGCCTCTACATGCATCCCCCAGCAGCCGCTGTCTGTCTTCTTGGAAGGTCCTCTGGTGAGGGGAGGTGGAGGAGGAGGTGATGGTGGTGATGGTGGAGGATGTAGCATTAGTGGTCGTAGCGTTGGGTGATCTTGTGAAGGTGGAGGTGTTAGTATTATTGGTGGCATTAGGAGACTTCTGCTGCTCCGGGACATACTCTCCAGATGAAAGACTACCACGGCTGCTCTGATACCTCAGAACCTTCCTGGACACTTCACGCAACTTCTGGGCTTCTTCCTCATTTCCCTCCTCCTCCTCTTCCTCCTTGTCCTTCATCGTCACTGAGATGGGTCTACCTGTGGAGGGGCAGGAGGAGGAGCTGCTGCTACCGGTTCTCCTGGTTGGCTGTGTAGAACCAGAACTAGAACCTCTGTGGTTCTGTTCTGGTTTCTTAGGGTTCTGCTGTGTCTCCTCAGGATGTGGAACCATGTTCTCCTTCCGGTTCCTTTTGCTGTGGGACTGGTCCTTCTGGTCGCTCTGAGAGGTCCCAGTCAGGTCTCTGGCTGAGTTCCACTCATTTTCCTTACACACCTCCGTGGCCTTGACAGAACCTTGGTTTCTCATTTCTGCCGAGGGGATGTTTGCTTGAATGGGGACCTCTGATAGGCTGCTACTGGTGGGGGAGGGCGTGCCCAAGCCTCTTTTCCTTTGGGACACACGACTGGTCAGGAGCCTAAATCAAATCAAATCAAACTTTACTCAAAGTACACATGAATGTCATAACATACTTTTACAGAAAAAAATTAAAACGCAATACAAAAATAAAAACACTAAATAACAGATTATATTTCAAAAGAGAAGTATGACTAACTTCCGTAGTACGGACTCCAGGGCCACACCCTCCATGTCCTTGTCCCGTATGGAGCAGGTGGCAGTGGAACGGCGTTTAGCAGCATTAGCATCACTCAGAAGTCTGTCTCTGGTTCTCCTCTTCACCTCTGCCACCTCACGATCACAGTTCTCCTACACACAGATACATACAATAACACACGTTAGGGAGCCAGAGACAGTGAACACTGGACTCTACCAAGAAAGCAGGGAAGGCTAAAGAGAAAACAGTAACTACAGAGACACTCAATGAAGACAAAAGCCAGCCAAAAGTCCTCACACAGAAAAGAGTGAGATGGAGATCAATGCTCCCAAGCGGGCCAAGATGTCAGTCAGTAAATCAGAGAGCATAAAATAATAGTATGCAAAAGGAGTATATACACTACTTTCTAAACCGTTTTTTACCTGGATGGCCCTCAGGAACTTCGCACAGAAAGAGTTGAAGACGGAGCAGCATTCATCCAGTCTGAACTTGCTGGGGTCTTCACAGAAGTACTCAGCCACTGAGTCACTGACTGAACCCAGCGACAGCAGAGAGAGCTCAGTCTCAGCCAGACGACACTCTGCTTCCTTCAGGGGACCACACACAGAACAGAAATAACTAAGTCTGTGTCCCAAATGGCACCCTATTCCCCAATAGGGTCGCAGACTACATTTCTGAACATACAGGGGACCACACACATCAATAACCTCATCACTGGTCCTAGAGTTGTAGATTCACCACCAGAGGTTATTAAGGCTATAACAAGGGCCCAGAGTTGTTCCTGGTCAGGTTTTGTGGTCAGGCGAAACTTGTGGCCCTGGAAACATTACATAGGTATACAGTATAGGGGAAGGTAGCGATACAAGATCTGAAAGGCATGGAGAATACACAGGCAGGCTACCTCACCTTCAGAAAGTCCTCCATCTGAGCCTGTAGCTCCTCCTGTTTCTGCGCCTCCTCCTTCGCCTCCTTTACTTTCTTCACCTCTCTCTGAAACTCACTCTCTATGTCCTCCTTATGGATCCTACAGGGGGGCAGAACACAAATATCAATCATTCAATACAGAAAAACAGAAAAGCACAATCATTACAATAGAATACCTTATTGTGGGGCAAACAGCAATATTACAGATATTGTTGAAGTGCGTAAGACACTGTGTATCTGTACCTTGCTGCATCGGCGATGTGTGTGAGTTTGTCTGGGAATTTCAGCAGGGCCACATCAACTTTCTGAGCTTGCTATAATCGACATAAACATGAACAACTATTGCATCAGAGAAAAACAAGATTCTAGATAAAGGATAAGCTTTAAATAAGGGTTCTCCTTACCATAACTACATAGTGCATGAGGTTCATGCCTGGTTTGTTGGCCCTTGTGTCCACTAGTTTCAGTAGCGATGCCATCCTGAAGCCGATGGCACTGCCAGCATAGCCACCCTGTGGACAAGAGAGAGACAGTCAGTCAGGCTGACAAATTAACCTATTTTTGTTGGGCTTACTCAAAGCTTCAGATGCTAACAATTTAGTTTACACCATAGATAAAGGTATACAGTATATAATATCATCTATGATATCATTGTTCTCCACTCACAGCGTTCATGTAGTTTCCGGTCTTCAGCACCAGGCGGATCACAGAGTGTAGGTCGTCACTCTCTAACAGCTCTGGAGGGACAGACAGACAGACAGACAGACAGACAGACAGACAGACAGACAGACAGACAGACAGACAGACAGACAGACAGACAGACAGACAGACAGACAGACAGACAGACAGACAGACAGACAGACAGACAGACCGATGAGACAGTTGAGCTTTAGTACAGATACACATTGGCCTTATTAAGATCCAGATCACATGCAGATGCAAACTTTACCTTTTCCAGCTGTGATCATGGTAGCGATGGATTGTTTCATTTCATCCATGAGTGGGAAAAACTCTTCTTTGAGAACTAAACTGTTGAGGCGCTCCTCATAACTAACAGAAAGGGCAAGAATAATTATTCATATTCTATAACACAACTGGCATTCAAGACTTAGAAAACACAAAACTGTACAAAACGGTGAATTAGATGTTTGTAGACGGTTCAAACACACACACACACACACACACACACACACACACACACACACACACACACACACACTCACCTGGGAACCTTGATAAGTAGCAACATAAACAGGTCTGCTTCAGGAAGAGCTGACTGGTCCCCTTTAAACCCAACTAGTTGCTTCACCTGCACACACACAACAGGTAACAATCTTAGTAAGACACAGCATTACGGTAAGGGTTGTAACTTGGGAGAACGCTGTTATAACTGTCTCTCAAGCTAAATATGATCAGTTCACTGTGGTAGTTAGCATCAACAATGGCGGCAAGCTGGCGGCAATCCTCAGCTCACCCAATGGTGGTCGAACTGGAGTTTGCCCTATGCGGAACACGGGTGTCAAAGCGACAGTGGCCTGATCTATGCTTGCCTACTGGGAAAGGCTGTGTGAAGTACTGTACCTCTTCTTTCTCTGGCAGCAGCTTACACAGCTCCTTCAGTTTACCTGTCCCAAATTTCAGGCCGTTTCCTGAACTGATGTCCTTGATCATGTCCCCTACAGGCCTGGGGAGAGACACAGACACTGATCAGTTACTGTATCATAACCAACATAACTTTGGAAACTTCATCGACTGATTCATCCACTAGGTTCTCATAGGGGACTAGTCAAGGAGAAGAGCTGTGATTCATTCATCTCCAACTAAACAAAGTGGTTATTTTTCTGAATTACTCATGCTCTAGGGTTGGGTCTCTAAATGTGTTACTCATTTCCTCTGTGCCATGTTTCTTTAAGCCTGGTAAGCAAGGCTCCTTCTTTCCCCATTGGTTGAACACCCTCTTACTGCATTTTTCCACATAGCCAACCATAGACAAGCCCTTACCTGCTACACATATACACCTACTACAGCTGAACTGGAACAATGTTCTCTTTCCTCAGAAGCACAATAACAAAAACGCTGACACAAAAATACATTTAACAGAAAACAGAAAAGTGCATCCATAAATGGATGTTAAAAATAAATGTAATAACAAAACATTGAGATGATAAGGCTTTTATGTCTTACAGCTGTATGCCTTATTGCTTTTTGATTTTTCTGTCAGCGAGAACAGTACAATCTTCAGGAAATTAGGCACTGTAGCCAATGGCATGTAGTAATATTGTAATATATAACACAGTCATACTGTGGGCCTACAGAGAAAATCGTTTAGCAACACATTAATGCAATTTTTCAATAGTTAATCTGTGGAATGACCTGGTTGCACTGTTCCTGCATTAGTGTTATCATGTGGAGCCGACCTGTTGGGACAAGCTGTTGTACCTCAGACACACAGAGCTGGGAATGTCAAGCAGCCTAGCCTCAGGACTATCTGGCCTTGCTGTCCCAAATTACACCCTATTCCCTATATAATGGACTACTTTTGAGCAGAGCCTTATGGGGTCAAAAGTAGTGCACTATAGGGAATAGGGTATCATTTGAGATGCAACCACTGTGTGTTCTTTAACCTGAAACACGTGGCTCTGACAAACCCTCCACACCTTCAGTTTACGAGCGAGTCCCAAATGGCACCCTTTTCCCTATATAGTGTACTAATTTTGTTCAGACTCTGGTCAAAAGTAGTGCACTATATAGGGAATAGGGTGCCATTTGGAATGTAGACTATCTTTGCCTCTCTCTGACACACCTCTTGAACTGTTTCAGGAAGATCCCAACGTTCATGCTCCTCTTTGAGTTTAGTATGGAGACCTGTTGGTGGTGGGACACATAGGCATGAAGACATCAGTTAGTCAATAAATAATAGAACACACAAACGCACAAACATCAGTTGGTCATAACAGAACACACATACGCACACAGACACACACACATGAAGACATCAGTAGGTCAATAACAGGCGTTGAGTTTATCAGGAGCTTAGCATTTAGCTTAAACACTGCCTTCTTCTTTATAACAAATACATCCTCATTCCCAAACAACTGATTCCGAAGGTTAAGGTTTTACCGGTTTGATTGACTTGTTTTTGAGAGCCCATGATAAGCCATTCCTAAGTATTGCTCCTCTATCCTGAGTTAGAAACAGGGACAGGTAAGAGACTAAAGGCCAGTTTCAATAGCTCCACATTTGACCTTTATTGAACTGCCAAGGTAGTCTAAATGTGACAGCAGGGTGGTTTCACTAGCAAACAACAAGACACAAAAGTAGAGGATCAAAAATAGGTTTGTTAATATGACAATAGCATTGTATACCAGGACAATGATTCACAACAGTTCTGTAAAATCCCGACCGACACCTACAGAAAGGGAAGTACTGTATCTTAACTGAACCCACAGCCCAGTTCATTGTTATAGAGGTAGCAGTGAATACTGGTATACAATACATAAAAGTATCAACTGTATGGCAACAATTTGCAAATATTCGTGGTTAATTTACTCTCCCTGGGTAAACTGATGAAGAATAGTTAGGGTATATTGACTCCACCCACCCTTCAGTTCATACATCAAAGGATTCCAGGATGAAACACCACTGCATAAACATCCAATGTTTGTTAAGCAGAGGAACATTAAGAGGAGCATGTCATAGTTCCAATAAGCCATAAAATATCACACATGAAAAAGGGAAATGGATACATAGTAAAATGATGGTCATTAATTTAGTCGAATTGTGTTGCTTAGTCTAAATTTTTTAGTGTGTGGAACTAGTGCTTTATCTAGAAATCAGATTAGATAACCTCTGCTGGTGAACTCATGTTGCTTGCACAGTGCAAATATTTATAATCAATCTATTTTCTGAGAGTTTAGTCAAATCAAGCACCCTAGCAGTTGGCATTCAAATTATGTTATAGACTTGATAGGTATGTGGACAGAAAGGGAAGACAACCTTCCAGTTACAACATGTTAATGAATCATATAAAAAGAGATTAGGGTAGAATTGTCTCCAAGCTTCGCTCACGCTAATTGGTTTGTTTTGAACACAACATTTTCACTAATACATCGTTGCTTCCTGATGTACTTGAGTTTAATCCAAGTGAGGTGCACCGAGAATCTTGCTAGAGCCACACCAAGAGAGAGGCTGCTTCCCAATTGGCACCATATTCCCTTTATAGTGTACTACCTTTAACCAGGGCCTAGACCAAAAAAAGTACCATCATGGAGACAAACAGGAACCATGGGCTGATGGAATTGATCTATTTCCCAACCTCCATCTAGCTACCTTAACCGTAACCCTAACCCTGGCCCCTATGACTACATGACTGAGCCTGTTACAACAGAAAGGCTGTAGGAAAACAACACATACACCCCAACTCCACAACACACACTCCCTGAGAAAATCAATCAGGGTCTAAAGAACACATGTCAAAATATCCAATATCTTAGGTGGTAAACAGAACAAATATTCCTATTCAATACGCTGTGTCGGTCACTCGTCTACTCCCAGAAAGTATAGCTGCTCCAAACAAACTCTCAGGTGAGAAATCATGAGCAAGAGAAGAATGACAGGATTTTGCCATTGGAGAGGCCTTGGCTGGGACCAGATAGGATATGTATGCTTCGCACACTTATCTGATCAAGGAGCAAAATAGCTGATGTGGTTCCAGCTGATGTGGTACCTCTTGAACTCTCCTACTCAACTCCAACTGACACACTTCTCTCCAGCTGCAAGTATCAAGCTAGAGAAGTGCTTCCTGGTACAGAAGGTTAGGTCAACTCACCACTTCTGTGCCCTGGCTGTTGGTTGGCTTGCCTCTGAGACTCTGTCTGTTCATAGCCTTTTGTCCCTGTCCCTGCTGCTGGCTGTGACTGAACAGCTCCTCAATCCTCTGAGTGTCCAGCTCATACCCTCCCAGGGTCTTCTCTTCCGTCCAGATGTTGTGTTTGCCCACCACCACGTGTTTGGGGATTGCATCCCAGTTGAAGTTACGCATCTTGGAGCCGCTGCACTGGTGGCCTCTGGATAGCCCGAAGCCCATGCCAGGGGGAGGAGGGGGGCCTGGGGGAGGGGGGCCTGGGGGAGGGGGGCCTGGGGGAGGGGGGCCGGGGGGAGGAGGTGGGGGGGCAAGGGGAGGTGGTGGAGGAGGCGGAGGAGGGGGAGGAGGAGGAGGAGGAGGAGGAGGAGGTGGTGGAGCGATTGCCGATTCCATCTTTAGTTTAAAGGAATTAGATGGACCAAGGATCAGGAACAGATCATGGTCTCATTATGGCTTCATAATCACCTCCATTTCGTACACATAAGGCGTGTTCTTCGATTAGTGTTGAATATCAGTTATTGAAGAGGGTGATATAATCCTTCTCCTTGATTGATTCCTCCTGTAAAGAAACAATGGTACCGGTAGACTTTTAACACAGAATGGTAGGCATGCAACATAAATGACTTCCCTATACTGTATTGCCCAGAACAGAACAAGCCTCGTGACAATTGTGGCTAAAGTGCTCAAATGAGACACCATATCAAATGCTACATTCAAAAGACATTGAAAGCAGCCTAATGATAAAATACGTGTATGAATTTACAAATCAAAAGAATACATCCACCAGAAAAACTGAATACAGTAGGCTACCTATTTTTATCAGGTTTTCTCTTTATGCTACTAATGTGTTATAAGTAAGGGAAGAGGACTCTGTAGCCTACCTTATCTGCTCGATATGCAACGTTCCACCAAGAGTAAAAACAATTTCGAAACACCAAAAACTACCATGAGTTAGTCCGCTGTCTTCCTCTTCAAACTTCAACATCAGAGGTGTGAATTGAGTTTGCTACTACCACTGGTCCGCTCTTGGCGCTGTAACGTTTACACTAGATAACACAGCCACAAAGTCAGGTTCAACAGCCACATAGTCAAAATTGACAACAAAAAATTGTGTTAATTTAAGGTTAGGGTTAGGCATAATGGTAGCAGTGGGGTTAAGGTTAGGGATAAGGTTAGGTTTAAAATCAGATTTTAAGAAGATCAATTGTAGAAATGGGCGGGGTTTTCCATAATTATGACTTTGTGACTGTGTTAACTAGTGACGACCGCAGTGTCAGAGGAGAAGGAAAAGCATGTCGCAACTTTACCTGCCTCCGGTCTGAGTCCAACGATGTATATAAGCCCTGGATTGCAATTGAGAGGCTTTGAAGCATCCAGTCGGCCATATTGCCACTCCCCTGTAGATCAGTCCTCCATAGGAACGAATTAAATTCTATAGTATTTCAATTACAATTTTCAAGGACAGAATGACATGTATTTAGAATGTTGTTGTTCTAGTGGGGACAGTGACATTAGTCATCTAAAAAAAATGTACTTTAAGGAAACATTTTATATATCTATATAAAGTACCAGTCAAAAGTTTGGACACACCAACTCATTCAAGGGTTTTTCTTTATTTTTACAATTTTTTACATTGTAGAATAATAGTGAAGACATCAAAACTATGAAATAACACATATGGAATCATGTAGTAACCATAAAAGTGTTAAACAAATCAAAATATATTTTATATTTGAGATTCTTCAAATAGCCACCCTTTGCCTTGATGACAGCTTTGCACACTCTTGGCATTCTCTCAACCAGCTTCACCTGGAATGCTTTTTCCAACAGTCTTGAAGGAGTTCCCACATATGCTGAGCACTTGTTGGCTGCTTTTCCTTCACTCTGCCGTCCGACTCATCCCAAACCATCTCAACTGGGTTGAGGTCGGGGGATTGTGGAGGCCAGGTCATCTGATGCAGCACTCCATCACTCTCCTTCTTGGTAAAATAGCCGTTACACAGCCTGGAGGTGTGTTGGGTCATTGTCCTGTTGAAAAACAAATGACAGTCCCACTAAGCCCAAACCAGATGGGATGGCGTATCACTGCAGAATGCTGTGGTAGCCATTCTGGTTAAGTATGCCTTGAATTCTAAATAAATCACAGACAGCATCACCAGCAAAGCACCCCCAAACCATAGCACCTCCTCCTCCATGCTTTACGGTGGGAAATACACATGCGGAGATC